>NC_071273.1:4562642-4930142 GCF_023375685.1 Ictalurus furcatus
GCTATCCTGGAATTATGAAATCCTGCAGGACACACTGACAAACTGTGCAGGATTTTCCTATAGGGTTTAGGATGGAGCAGTACAATAGAAACATGCAGGAATTTCCAGCACACTCGCTGCACAAGAGAAAACTCCCTCAGGACTTAATCATTCCTGAAGGAATGCTGCACACCTCCTGCAGAAATAAAAAAATTCCCAAGTACTTAATCTATCCTACAGGATGACTTCTTATTTCCAGTAAATGAAAAAAATCTGCAGGTTATGTAGTCAACAAAATTAATTTGAAAAAGCAGTAGATCTGCTCTTCTCCGGGAACCCATCACCTTATAGTGGTGGAGAGGTTTGTGTGTCCCTATGAAACCTGAGGGCTGTGTTTGTCTGGAGCCTTGTGCTTCTGGTAGGGCCTCCCAAGGCAAAGTGGTCTCAGGGGAGGGGCCAGACTAAGAATTGTTCAAATAAACCCTCATGAAGAAAGCAAAGAGAGGAGGAGTTACCCTGCCCGGAGGAAGCGCGGGGCCCCTGGTGGCTGAGTTTGCCACGGAGCCCAGCCGGGCAAAGCCCGAAAAAGCAAACGTGGCACCCGCCTCTCCACCGTGGGGGTCGGGTGCGCTGCTACACGGGTGGCAGTGAAGGTCAGGGGCCTCGACGGACCAGACTCGGGCAGCAGAGGCTGGCTCTGGGGACATGGAACGTCACCTCTCTATGGGGGAAGGAACTGGAACTTGTGCTGGAGGTGGAGAGCTACCAGTTAGATCTGGTGGGGCTTACCTCTACGTATTGTCTCGGTTCTGGAACCGTACACCTGGATAGGGGATGGACTCTATTCTACTCTGGAGTTGACCAGGGTGTGAGGTGCCGGGCGGGTGTGGGGATACTCAAGTCCCCGGTTGAGCGCCGTTACATTGGAGTTTACCCCGGAGGACGAGAGGGTCGCCTTCTTACGCCTACTGGTTGAGGCGGGGGAAATCTGACTGTTGTCTGTGCATATGCACCGAACGCCAGTTCAGAGTACTCGGCCTTCTTGGAGACCCTGAACGGAGTCCTGTATAGGGCACCAGTAGAAGACTCCATAGTTCTGCTGGGAGACTTCAACACGCACGTGGGCAATGATGGAGATACCTGGAGAGGCGTGATTGGGAGGAACGGCCTCCCTGATCTAAACCCGAGTGGGCGTTTGTTGCTGGACTTCTGTGCTAGTCATGGACTGTCTATAACGAATACCATGTTCGAACATAAGAGCCTTCTCATAAGTGTACGTGGTACCAGAGCACCCCATGCCGAAGATCGATGATCGATTTTGTAATCGTATCATCTGATCTGAAGCCGCATGTTCTGGACACTCAGGTGAAGAGAGGGGCAGAGCTGTTAATTGATTACTATTTGGTGGTGAGTTGGGTCAAGGGGTGGGGAAGACTCTGGACAGACCTGGAAAACCCAAACGGGTAGTGCGGGTGAACTGGGAACGCCTGGAGGAGGCCCCTGTCTGTGAGATCTTCAACTCACACCTCCGGCGGAGTTTTTTTGGCACCCCTGTGGAGGTTGGGGGCATTGAGCCTGAGTGGGCTATGTTCAAAGCCTCCATTGCCGAAGCTGCAGCGGAGAGCTATGGTCTCAAGGTCTTAGGTGCCTCAAGGGGCGAGAACCCTAGAACATCGTTGTGGACACTGGTGATCAGGGAAGCCGTCCGACTGAAGAAGGAGGCCTTCCGGGATGTGTTATCCCAGAGGACTCTGGAAGCAGTTGCAAGATACCGACAGGCCCAAAGGGCTGCAGTCTCTGCCGTGAAAGGGGCAAAGCAGTGGGTGTGGGAGAAGTTCGTAGAGGAGATGGAGAAGGACTTTCGGTCGGCACCAAGGTGTTTCTGGAAAACCATCTGCCAAATCAGGAAGGGGAAACAGGGGACCATCCAAGCTGTGTACAGTAAGGATGGGATGCTGTTGACCTCAACTGAGGAGGTAACTGCACGGTGGAAGGAACACTTTGAGGAACTCCTGAATCTGACTAACATGCCCTCCATGGTAGAGGAAGAGGTGGGGGCTGATGGGGGATCATCGTCAATTTCCCTGGTGGAAGTCACTGAGATAGTCAAACAACTACACGGTGGCAAAGCCCCAGGGATTGATGAGATCCGTCCAGAAATGCTGAAAGCTCTGGGTGTGGAGTGGATGTCTTGGGTGACATGCCTCTTTAACACTGCGTGGAAGTCGGGGACAGTGCCCAAGGAGTGGCAGACCGGGGTGGTGGTTCCCCTGTTCAAAAAGGGAGACCAGAGGGTGTGTGCCATATATAGGAGTATCACACTTCTAAGCCTCCCTGGTAAAGTCTACTCCAAGGTGCTGGAATGGAGGGTTCGGCCAATAGTCGAACCTCGGATTGAAGAGGAACAATGCGGATTCCGTCCTGGTCGTGGAACAACGGACCAGCTCTTTACTCTCGCAAGGATCTTGGAGGGGGTCTGGGAGTATGCCTATCCGGTCTACATGTGTTTTGTGGATCTGGAGAAGGCATATGACCAGGTCCCCAGGGGTTTACTATGGGAGGTGCTGAGGGAGTATGGGGTGAGGAGTTACCTTCTTAGGGCTATCCAATCACTGTACGCCCAAATCAAGAGTAGTGTCCAGATTCTCGGAAAAAGTTGGACTCGTTCCAGGTGGGTGTCGGTCTCCGCCAGGGCCGCGCTTTGTCACCAATCCTGTTTGTGATATTCATGGACAGGATATCGAGGTGTAGTCATGGTGGGAGGGGTTGCGGTTTGATGGACTGATGAGCTCATCACTGCTTTTTGCAGATGATGTGGTCTTGATGGCATCACCGGTCTGGGACCTTCAGCACTCACTGGATCGGTTCGCAGCTGAGTGTGAAGCGGCTGGGATGAGGATTAGCACCTCTAAATCTGAGGCCATGGTTCTCAGCAGGAAACTGATTGAGTGCCTACTCCGGGTAAGGAATGAGTACTTAACCCAAGTGAAGGAGTTCAAGTATGTCGGGGTCTTGTTCACGAGTGAGTGGATATTGGAGCGGGAGATTGGCCGGAGAACTGGAGCAGCCGGAGCGGTATTGCAATCGCTTTACCGCACTGTTGTGACAAAAAGAGAGCTGAGCCGGAAGGCAAAGCTCTCGATCTACCGGGCAATTTTCGTTCCTACCCTCAGTTATGGTCATGAAGGCTGGGTAGTGACTGAAAGAACTAGATCGCGTGTCAGGAGGCTTCTCCCTTAGAGATAGGGTGAGAAGCTCGGCTATCCAAGAGGAACTCAGAGTAGAGCCGCTGCTCCTTTGCATTGAAAGGAGCCAGTTGAGGTGGTTCGGGCACCTGGTAAGGATGCCCGCTGGGCGCCTCCCTAGGGAGGTGTTCCAGGCACGTCCAGATGGGAGGAGACCTTCGGGGAAGACCCAGGACCCAGAAAATAGCAAAAAAAGCTTTTTCGGCTGCCGAACATTCGGTGCATCCCTAAAAATAACTCATTTGTGAAAATACTTTTCTATTGTTGTGAAGTTATTTCCCCTGTATGTTCCTGCAGGATACAAACACTCGCAATGTCCGGCAGTATTTCACATCCTATCCTGCACAATAGTCCTGAGGACATCATTCCTGTAGGATATAATTCCAGCATATCGTTTTTTCCTTCATAGAATTCCTCAAGGTATTTCTACAGGAAAATGAGCTGAGAATCCTGTAGGATATCTGCATAATATTCCTGCAGGATCCCTGTAAAGTTTTTGTAAGGGTGAGCCCAGAAACTGAACAGAGGGTGGGCCCGAGTAAAACAGGGTGGGCACAGGTTTGAAAATAAAACTCAAAACCCAGCAGTCGCTCAAAGGAACTTACATGACTGCAAAAAGTGGCCAATGTGCTGAAAGTCTTTTACTCAAGAGGTTTGTTCATTTGCCACGTGTTTATGTAGCGGACACACACACACACACACACACACACACACACACACACACACACAGATCTAACAGCAAATCACAAAATGAAAGTGGTTGTAGAAAATAGGCTGATGAAATGAGAGATGTTTGTACTACCTGTGTTTTACAGGACCATCTCACATTAAAGACAACTAGAAATTAATTTCAATGAAACACCAGCTACAACGATCCAAAATGCTACAGCAGCCTATGTGAAATTAAATCAAACATCTTGGGCAGCTTACCTCAGTGTCTCCACTTTAGAGTGAGGATTCTCCAGTACAGCACAGAGACTCTTCACTCCTGAGTCTCCTAGTTCATTCCCAGTCAGATCCAGTGTTTTCACAGTCAGATGCAGTTCTCTCAGATTGGAGGTTTCTGAGCTGAGCGCTGAGACCAGAGCTGACCAACTTCTCACTCCAAGTGAATCACACCTGATACTGAAGGAAATAAAATAATATTTTATTTTTACTAACACCAGTGCAAATTATCAAACAAGTCCTCAAAGCTTTCACTGAACCTTCTCATTTTCATAAATGCTAAAAGTAAAAACAACAGTTAGATAATATGCTTAAAGGGAAAATCCAGCCAACATCTAAATTTTAACCATCAATACATCTGCTGTAAACATCACCAGGGCCGTTTCTTCCTATACGCTAGGTACTAAATTAGGCAAATACACAAAAAGAAAAAAGAAGAAACACACCCAAAACTAGTAATAAAATGACTATTAATGAATTAGTTTGTGTAAACTTGTCCCCTTTCTTGCTTCCACTTGTTGATGTAATTAAAATGGATAAAGTTAAAAGATAACTACAGTTAACTAGCTAGTATCTAGAGTAGGGTTTACACTCATCCTGTATAATATGGGATTGTCCTGTATTGAAAAATATAATTATTGAGTTAATACAGGATGTGATTTGTCCCGTATTCTCATACACATCGTTTCATACATACACTAAGTCTCCACAGTGGTGAGAAACATAATAGTGAATAAAATGAAACCAATTTCACAAGAAATAGCAGGAAGAGAATGTACATGTGCAGTGTGAGCTTGCATGTCAACATCATTGTTGCCCTGGTTACGGAAACTCAGTCACACGGTTCTTAGAAAATGTCTTCAACACAAATTCCCAGTGAAACACAAGAGTCTGTGGAGGTACAGGTGTGAGACGGGATACAGTCCTGTCCTTTTTTTTTTAGATATCTGATTGAATGACAAGAGCTTTCCTCAATACAATAAACTGAAAAAAAAATCACCATAAAAGAAAGGCTCTTAGTCTAACTAGTAACAGGGGCACTCTCAATGCTGAGTTAGTAATCAGGTGAACGTGGTCTGGGAAGTGGGTCATGTGACTGATCATGTGGTGGAGTTTGTAGTCTGTTGTGCTGCTGGGAAATGGAGTTCAGTGCAGGTGTTTGGTTGTTGTGTTGAATTCTGGGAGTTGTTATGGAAGCAGGTGACAATCATTTTCAGGTGCTATTAGGAAATATTTTGGGGTACTGTCAGTGTTAGCACCAAGCTACCAGCTGCCACTGTAGGGCACTTGAGCAAGACCCTTAACCCTCTCTGCTCCAGGGGCTCTGTATCATGGCTGACCCTGCGCTCTGACCCTAACTTCCTAACAAGCTGGGATATGTGAAGAAAATTATTTCACTGTGCTTTAATGTATACAGTATGTGACAAATAAAGGCTTTTTCTTATAAGTGATGCAGGAACATTTTAAAGCTAAATTCAGCTTGACTATATTTCCCCCAGTCATTTCTCACTATGTTAGCCAATGTTTCTTGAAAAAATAACAGAAGCAGAAATTTTAGTTTAAAAGTGCATTGTAATTTATTATTGGATTTATTTTATATTATTTTATTTGTTATTTATATGTAAAATTTAGTTGTTGACCAGTTGTTCTTGAAGTTGTGGAAAATACTTATTTACCTTTAGAATCAGAATCAGCCCTGAACATTGCTACTCGTGTCTTACAGCAATGACGCAGCAACTCTGTACTGATATTTCCTGATTGAATTCTCAAGATCCCCCCCTCATGATTATGTATATTGGACATGGATGCAAAATTTGTAAAACTACACCAGTTATGGTGTATAATTGCATTGGAGGGGAATGGGGGGGGGCAGTGCTCACTAGATGATGACATATACAGGGAAGTGAAATATTTTGCTGCCTACTGCTAATAATCAGTCACTTAACTTTGTAAGTAAATTATTGTGATGGAGCGAATGGATCACTCAAGAGACAGAAATGACTCAATAGATAAGGATTTTTTGATTTAGTGTTACACAGTGACCTCCATTCTTATATGTTTGAGCCAGAATATACAGAAGAAGAACAGCACCAGAGAGAAGAACAGGAGGCAGAGAGAAACTGTAGATCTTTCACAATTACACTGAGCCATACAACTGAAGTTAACAATAACAACACAAACAGCTGCCATAATGTTAGCTAGCAGCGTTACATGATTATTTACCTTTGCGTTAGTGACGTTACTAGCCATCTTACTAGTAGTTACATGGGTAAGTCAAATAGGGTTAGCCTACTTGCTAAAAGATATTAACAAGTTCTCCTATTTCAGTTAATTTCCTTTTGTTCTGGACATGGAGCTTCTCTGCTCTCTGTTTTTTACTAAATACAGACAGGATCTCTCTTTTCTTTATCATTTTCTCCAGTGGAAGACCCAAAAACTCACTTTCAAATCTCTTTTATAATCCTCTGATTTGAAGTGCTGCTGCACAGGTGTAAATATATAAAATATTGGTTGATTACAGTAGGGATTCCCAATGGTTTAATTACGTATTGGTGTACTGCACTCTGTGTATTGTAGTGTTCGGGTGAAAAAAGGAAAATGACACCAAAACATGAATTCTGCTCAAATATATAGCGTAAGTGATACAGTCCTGTACAACAGAATACTGCTGTGGCAGTGGGGGCGTGGTCAAGCATCAGCTGTGAACGGAAAGAAGGCGGGGTAACCGGCAGGTAACACGTGATTATTCTCACCTGTGCCTCGCTACCAATCGGCTACTTATGTGTGTTTCTCTGTAATTTTGTATTACAGCAATAAACATGGTTTTATATACCATGTGTCTGTGTAATTGCACTTCATATATAACATAAATTTTCTGGAAACACATGAAGAAAATATCTTCAAACTTGAAAGATAAAATAAAAGATTGTAGATGTGAGGGTGATATTGCTAAGGTTTATGTAAATAAAAACACTTTCACTGGATTTCCAAATATCCAACATTACTGTGGTAATAATAAATCATAATTTTAAGAAACTTTTAATTTTTTCATAACTTCAAGAATTCAGTGTTTTTTTCTCTCAAATGAAATCATCTTGCTTCCACACATTTAATACCTGCTCTTCAGCCTTTGTCATTTGTTTTATTTTTTTATTCTCTAATTTATCCATTTGCATTAATTCCACACAGTATCACCTTAAATTCAAAACATCCCAAGGTAGATATTTGTCAAATTCTCTTCAGTTTCTCTCGTTCTAACTCTGTAACAGTAAAACAGTTATATTCAGCTTTACTTACGTTGCTTTTCTGGATGCTGCAATCACAGGCATCACCTTCAGAAGAACAGTTTCTGTTATCTTATGTGTACTGAAATATTTATTCAGGTCAAATTCTTCCAGCTCCTGTGCTGATGTCAATAACACAAACACCAGAGCAGACCACTGTGAAGAAGAGAGTTCACTTTGTTTTCCAGATTTCAGGTAGTGTTGGATTTCCTCCACTAGAGAATTATCACCCAGTTCATTCAGACAGTGGAACAGATTGATGGATTTCTCTGTAGGAAGATCTTCACTGATCTTCTTCTTAATGTACTGAACTGTTTCCTCTTTGCTCTGGGAGCTACTTCCTGTCTGTGTTACTAAGGCATGTAAGAGTTTCTGATTGGACTTCAGTGAGAGACCCAGAAGAAATCGAAGGAAAAGATCCAGATGTCCCGTCTGACTTTCTAAAGCCTGATCTACAGCACTATAGTGTACATCTGAGATTGTCATTTTTTCCATCCACCATTTAGAGACCTGATTCTGATTAAGAACTTTTCTCTTTTCCATCATGAATGTCAGGTGCACATACAGAGCTGCGAGGTGCTCCTGAATGCTCAGATGAACAAAGCAGTACACTTTACTCTGGTGAAGCCCAAACTCCTCTCTGAAGATCTGCGTACACACACCTGAGTACACTGCTGCTTCTCTCACATCTATGCCACACTCTCTCAGGTCTTCCTCATAGAAGATCAGATTCCCTTTCTTCAACTGCTGAAAAGCCAGTTGTCCCAGTTTAAGAAGTATTTCATCACTCTCCTGCTTCTTTGAGTACTTTACTCTTATGATGTTTGTCTGAATGATGAGGAAGTGTGTGTACATTTGAGTCAGAGTCTTGGGGATCTCTCCACTCTCTGCTTCACCCAACATTCTCTCTAGAACAGTGGCTGAAATCCAGCAGAAGACTGGGATGTGGCACATGATGTAGAGACTTCTTAATGACTTCAGGTGTGTGATGATGTTATTGGCCAGGCTCTGATCACTGATTCTCTTCCTGAAGTACTCCTCCTTCTGTGGGTCATTGAACCCTCGTACCTCTGTGACTCGATGGACACATTCAGAGGGGATTTGATCAGCTGCTGCTGGTCGAGAGGTGATCCAGATGAGAGCAGAGGGAAGCAGATTCCCCTTGATCAGGTTTATCAGCAGCACATGCACTGATGCTGATTCAGTTACATCACACACTCTCACTGTGTTCTGGAAATCTAGAGGAAAACGACACTCGTCCAATCCATCAAAAATGAACAGAACCTTTTCCAAACTGGACATTTCTGTTTCTTTTGTTCCCTTAAAACAGACATGAAGGAGCTCCATCAGACTCAGTTTCTGGTCCTTCATCAGATTCAGCTCTCTGAAAGGAAGTGGAAATATGAGGTGGATGTCCTGATTTGCTTTCCCTTCAGCCCAGTCCAGAATGAACTTCTGCACAGAGACTGTTTTTCCGATGCCAGCGACTCCCTTTGTCACCACAGTTCTGATGGGTTTGTCTTGTTCAGATAAGGGCTTAAAGATGTCGTTGCATTTGATTGGTGTGTCCTCTGTTGTTGTTCTCCTGGATGCTGCCTTGATCTGTCTCACCTCATGTTCTTTATTGACTTCTCCACTGTCTCCCTCTGTGATGTAGAGCTCTGTGTAGATCTCATTCAGGAGTGTTTGGTTTCCCAGGTTTATTATCACTCCATTCAAACACTGAAACTTCTTCATCAGGTTTAATTTGAATTTTTTCTGGAATTCATTCACAGCAACAGATTCTGGGTCGTGCCTGTGAGATGGTGAAGTAGAAAGATGAGGTGAGATATGGGGTCCAACTACTATGTATGCTCTAATCATTCTGTAGTTAATAACATTTAACGTTTACAATACCAGCACGTCAGTGTCACAGTCATGTTGTTCTGATCTTACCGTGTATCTGTGATGATGTTCTTTTCTATTCTGTCTCCTGCTCTCTGTAGAACACTGAACAAAAACTGTAGCTGTTAAAGAAGATAACTTCCATCACTTACACACTGTAGTCTAAACCTTTACTTTAATTTTGCTAAAATAATTATTTTTGAGCGCATTAACATTCAGAAAACACAGTGCTAATCTGGCCCTGTTTTAATTCTAGGTATTCTAGGTTATTTCCTGTATGGCTGTTAATTATGTAACAAATCAATTTGAATGAACATGTAATGTGTTCTAAACAGAGACAAATACATGCAATGCAATTTTGCAAGAAATTTTGCCAGAAAGGACCACAGGTATAAAATCTCTAACTATAGCCAGGATAATATTACAGCCTGGATGTGCATCACACATGGGGAAATTTATGTTAGCCACTCCATATAGTGGGATGATTTAGAAGGGGAATGTGGGAAAAGTGGGGGAATGGGGTGTAGTCTCACTAGATAATGGTATATTCAGGGGACTGGGATAACTAGCTGTGATGGTGTGATTGTGATGGATTTAGGGTTGCCACATTCTATTAGGAATAAATAGGGGACCTGATTAGGTCTAGTTTACATTTATTCATTTAGCAAATGCTTTAATCCAAAGTGACTTACAAATGAGGAAGTACAAGCAAAGTTATATAACCTAATACGGTGGTTCTCAACACGGAGATCTGAAGGGGGGCGCAAATTGTTTTCAAGAAAAAAAAAAAAAAAAAAAAAAAACACATACAGGGCATAATTTGGGTACTCTTTGTATTTTATTGCTTTTCAAATAGAATGTTCCCTCTGCATTTTCTTTTTGCTGGGGAGAGGCGGAGCTTAGCCTGCCTTTTATCTAGCTTCCAGTGCAGACCAGTGTTGCCAACTTAGCGACTTTTCAGACCCCTTAGCGACTTGCCTAACGACAAATCTAGCAACTTTTTGGACAAACCTTAGCGACTTTCCAAATATCACCAGTACTTTCCTGCAAGCGTGAGGTCTTGCTTTCCCTCTGCACTCACACCTCTCTCTGCATCTGTTCTGTTCAGTGAGTGCATAAGAGCCACAGCAGCACATCCTGTTGATCGTACGTCAGCTGACATAGACATGAATGTATAAAGAAGCAAGCGCACGTGTCCCACTGATTGATTTTGTCATGGATAACGATACGTGCCCTTCGTCCAAATTTACATTTAGTTACAAAATGTTGAGAACCTCTGACCTAATATAATAGTTAGACTGATGTTGGCTAGACAGTGCCCCTGTTATTAGTTAAATTGAGGCCCTGTTCACACTAGTGCATTTCCAGTTTAAAATGCATAACTTTTGCTATGGTTATGCCTGTCATCTACACTACTCCAGCGTTTTCGACCCTTGAAAACGGAGACTTCTGGAAATGCCAAAGACTCCGCTTTAGTTTGAAAACTCCGGGCTTGCGTTTCAGTGTAAACAGATCAAAACGAAGACTTTTGGAAAACGAAGGCGTGGCTGCCCACATTCAACATGTGTATTCGGTCGTGTAGTATGGACGGAGATTGTTTCTGAAACATAGCGGAAACGCCAGTGTGGACGAGGATCGTTTTCATTTTAAAATGCTGTTTTAAGATGGAAACGCACTAGTGTAAACAGGGCCTCATGCCCTGATTATTTTATGACTAGTTAAATGATAAGATAATGATATTCAAAAAAACACTCAACATTCAGTCAGACATGCAACATCACACCATAACCTCCTCAGTGTCCGTCTGAAGTTAAGGGAACTGAGTGATCCCATTCTGTCTTCTATTCGAATCTTTAGCCGCTCGGACATGATCATCACCTGCCGCGTGCTCCAGGGTAAACTGTACAGTTTGTGTTGTATTCATTGTCTGGGACAGGACTGTATCCTATCTCACATTCACAGCTGTATCTCAACAGCCTCTTGCATTGCATAGCCAAACTTGTGTAGGAAGACGTTTTTCAGAACCACAGACACCATAGCTGGGACAATGATGACATTGACGTGCAATCTCGCATAGAGATGCACCGATGTATCAGCTGATAATCAGTATCAGCCGATAAAGGCTATTTTTCCCGCTATCGGCTGTAAGCCGATAGTTTAAAAACATCCGATGATCAGGGCTGATTATATCCTGTCAATCAAAAGAGGGCGGGAAAACATATCGATTTTGTGTTGTGTGTAAAGATGATGTCTCTTGTGTGGAATGATGACAAAACTGCAGTTTGTAATGTCTTTAAGCTCTGCACTGCTAAAATTGTACACCAGACGCTGCAGCAGTGAAGCGGCGTTGAGTCTAATGCCCCCCCATCACTCGTGCGCTACTCATGCTGAATCAAAGCACCAGTACACCATTGAAAGAGTTTCAAGTGCTTGCTAACAGACATTAATTAGTTCTACGAGCCCAGTTTGGCTACTTTTGCTCTGAACATGGAGCTTCTCTGCTCTCTGTTTTGTACTACATACAGACAGAACCACTGCTTACTTTAACAGCTTCTTTAGCAGAAGACCCAGAAACTCTAGAGGAAGCTACTTGGTTGACCATAAATATCTACTGAGAAGATCAATTTAACTACTTAGGTATCGGAGTGACATTAGCTAAAATGTTATCCACATATTATTATAGATTCTTACAGATTTGTTGTTTGTGAGCACTTTATTTTTGTTATGATTTAAACATGTGGGATGTTGTTACATTGAAAGCTGAGGTGCTGTGCAGCAGATGCTATAAATCCTTTTGTAAGCTGAACAAAGTTAGATAGATAAATGTCAATTAAAGGAAACTCCTCAGTAAGAACATGATTGATGTAGAGCTACACAGGTTTGTTAAAACAATTTAAATTAGACACGTTAGTTAACTTGCAAGCTAAGCCTGTTAAATTCTTAGCACAAATTTTGTTTTATAGTTAGCTGCTTAGCTGAGATGCTGCAAAGATGGAGCAACTCTGACCAGAATTATTCCTTCAAACTGCCTGTAAAATCAACCATCTTCGGCTGAAGATTGGTTGATCACAGTAGGGATTCCTAATGGTTTAATTACATATTGGTGTATTGCAAAATCATGAGTTCTGTTAAAATGCAGACAGTAAGTGATACAGTTTGTACAACAGAATACTACATAACATGATAATATATTCAGTTCTAGTTTTATGCTGGAACTGTGACATTAGCAGTGACATTAACAGTGAGGAGACGTTACCTGTGTAGATCTGAGGGGCCTTCAGCTTTAAATTTCAAAGGTGGCTCCATAGACTGATCACTCTTCATGGAGATACAGCTGGGTGCTGGTGATTCGGACCTTTCTCCCTTGAGTTTACTGTATAACATTGTAGACAGTCCTTTAGTGATTTATATACACTCTTCATGGTTTTTAACTAATTTATTAATTTTCATGAGGATTTACTTTTACTTACAGTGAACAGAATCTAACATTTTTATGTGGTGACTG
This sequence comes from Ictalurus furcatus, assembly GCF_023375685.1. Classification (NCBI taxonomy): domain Eukaryota; kingdom Metazoa; phylum Chordata; class Actinopteri; order Siluriformes; family Ictaluridae; genus Ictalurus; species Ictalurus furcatus. Next base: position 4,575,485 of record NC_071273.1, read on the forward strand.
TTAGATTTTATTAACAGTAAAATGTTGGTTAAGTTAGTCCTTTCATATGTACTCTATAAATATTTTAAATATGATTTTTTAATGGTTAAAATACATGGAATGGCTAAGTTACCGTTTTTTTAGTTTATTGAGGGCCTCCATCTTTGGATATTAGTAAAGTTTGCACAAACACACACACACACACACAGAGAGTCCTGAAAAGTCTGATCTCTTCTGCTGTTATTGATCACACTCCTAGAAAACACAAAACATATGTACAGTTAAACTTTTTTCCATTTTTAATACTGGTGAGCCTAAACATTTTTGACAGATGCATTAAAATCACAAGCTCCCCATTCATATGAACTGTCTGGTTATATTATGGTGGTACATACACACACACATACACACACACATACACACACACACATACACACACACATACACACACATCTGAACACTCAGAACCAAACCAAAACTTCTCTAGAGATAAGAGATAATCCACAAGAGTAATCCAGAAAACAGGCCAGGGTATATAACACATAATACCCACCACAGAAAGTTGATGCTCTGAATTTAAATGCATGTTAACATTGGGAAGACTTTGCAAAGACTATTTGAGAAAACAAATGAGTGTAAAGATACGTTCTGGTACAAACGGGGGGAGGGGGCGGGGGGGGTCTCCACATAGTTACATTAATGTTTTGAATACTAATCAAGTTTATGGATACAGCCCATATTTTCTAAAGGAAACAAAGTCATGCACATGTTCACTAAAACAAAAACAGTTAGAATGATTTCTGTAAGACCATCTCAGCTATTTTTGAGCATTTATGATTGACATAGAAGCCTTTGAATATAGGATTACTCCGGAGAAGAGATACAATCAAACAAAGAGGTTTAAAGTCGTCAAACCTTAAACCGGAGCTTGTTTTGCTTCAAACTGTAACGTCGGGCTGTGCAGTGAGACTGTAATACTGATCTGGTCCACTTGGTGGCGCTGTGAGACAGAGAAGAAAGTGGTGCAAAGGGGAAAAACTGAGCTTTGTACAGCCTTTGTGTGTTTACGACTAGCCTTGCACTACAATACTGCTTTTAACAATCACTTGCCAACTTGCCAACTTTCCCATCGCCATTTTCAATTAGAAGACTCCTTCCACATTTGTGAAATCACAATCTATTCACTACACAGTACACCATTTTTATATGCATATTTATCTACTCATACCATGTGATCACAGGGTTTTACATTCATTCTTCAGATACCTGTCCGTGATCACAGGGTTTTACATTCATTCTTCAGATACCTGTCCGTGATCACAGGGTTTTACATTCATTCTTCAGATACCTGTCCGTGATCACAGGGTTTTACATTCATTCTTCAGATACCTGTCCGTGATCACATGGGTGTCGTTTGAAAAATATTGTTATGAAATACTTGTTTCACTTAAATAAGCTCTTACTCACTTTACATCACTTCTATCATGTGTCCTCTCATGCAAGACTAAAAATCTGCAGTGGAACCTTAATTCTTTTTAACCTCAGTATCATTTCCACTTCTGTTGCTCAATTAAAAAAAAAAACAAACTCATAATTATCCACATTTTCATACTCAACTACTCAATTTACACAGAAAGAGCAAAGCTGACAGTTTGAAGAAACAGTTAATTTAGCATTTACAGGATTGTTTGTTTGTTTGTTTTTCAGTTAGTTTTTAGACATAAAAAATAGTTACCGTTTGTTTTGTCCTTCATTTTACATCGCTGATCCTCGGAATGCGCGCGCAAACGCAGAAACGCCCACTTTACGTCACAGTACTGAAACACCTGGAATTTAGTGAATGTCGTTTCTCTTTTGACTTTTCTTTCGTCTTCTACCTGATTCGCTGACTGGTGTCGACTCGATCAATGACTGCGTCACTGCCGCGCTGCTGTTGCACCAATCAGCGCTCTGGATTTCCAAAAGAAGGCGGGACTTCCGGTATAAAAGCACCATGTAGGAAGTGGATTACTCGACGTCAGATCTAGACTAGAACAGGCTGAGACTGGACAGAGAGTCACATTAAGAGAGAGCTGTGTTGTGTGTAAGGTTTATTGTACTCTCAGACGTTTGAGCTGCACTTTGTGATTCTGTAAGTTAGTGTAGTGTTTTTCACTTTGATATCTACACTGTTTGTCTATTGTTAGCTTTTTTGGTGTCACCCTCCGAGGCTCTGCACACTGGGCTAGAGGAGGGTGTTTTATTTTCTTTTTCCCCCACAATGAAAACACAGGGATTTGGTGCTGTGTGTAAAGATGTCTCTTGTGTTGAATGATGACAAAACTGCAGTTTGTAAACGCCGTAATCTCTGCAAAAATAGATTTGTAGATTAGTATATTTCCTAACAGGGAGGGGGTTGGGGGTTCCGTTTTCAGAATTCAGTTAATATGAATTAATAACATTAAATAACTTAAGAAATCTTACTTTAATCTTCAGAATTTACTGTGAAACAGTACAGAATTTACTGTGAAACAACTTGTTGAAATGGAGAGAATAAAGTTTTTATTTGCATTTCTTTCAGAATTGTGTAATTATTATTCATTTAAAACAAGGTATAAAAGGCAGAATTATCGGTATTGGCCGATATCACTCTGAATAATCGGTTATTGGTATCGGCTGAGAAATTTTATATCTGTGTATCTCTACTAAATACACTGCTGTCCTATTGTATGATGAGTTTAGGTATTCTTCACTAAATCTTTGTATGTAGCATATTATTTTTCTATTCACACTTTTCTTTTTGTTTAGTTCTTGCCTATTACCTTGGTTGTCCTGTGGAAAGGCCCCCCTCTTAATCCTGTTGAATTATACACGTGTACAAAGAAGAAAAATAGTAACCTTACTACCTTGGTCTCATTTTATGTCCTTCCTTTCAACCAATCATCATACAACCTCTGCATGTTATTCCTCTTTACCCTTCATCAAAAAGGGGCATGTAGTATGTGGTGTGGGTGTGTGTGTGTATGTATAGATGTATATGTATGTATGTATGTATATGTGCATATATATATATTTTTTAACACTGCTTATTATTGCCCCAGACAGGATAAGACCATGACTCTCACCTTCTACAGAAAACAAACCAACAAATGTGGCAAAATAAACATCCTATACACATAGTTGGACTTTATTCTAGATAGGGCCCAACAGTGGCAGCTTGGTGGTGCTGGGGTTTGAACTCACAACCTTCTGAGCAGTAACGCAACACTTTAACCACTGAGCTGCAAAATGAGGTTTTACATTACATGTTGTATTCACTTGAGAGATTTTTTTTTCCCCACCCAAAAGAAACTACTGTACACGATAAAACATTTCCATTCATTCAGTACTAGTCACTGAATATATCTTTCTTAAAATACTCTTGTGCATCTAAGCTGTGTGTTTGAATGTAGAAATTGCATACTGATCAGGATAAGTGATATAAGTGAGTGATAATGAGTCTTTATTGATCACATATACACATGCACATGTGGGGTATTTTCTTCACATACCCCAACATGTCAGGAAGCTGGGGTCAGAACACAGGGTCATAATGATACAGCACCCCTGGAGCAGAGAGGATTAAGGACCTTGCTCAAGGGTCCAACTGTGGCAGCTTGGCAGTGCTGGGGCTTGAACCCCTGACCTTCCGATCAGTATGATACATCCATGATACAACACCAATGATGCATGATCCATGATGATCCATGATACAGCACCACTGGAGCTGAGAGGGTTAAGGACCTTGCTCAAGGGTCCAACAGTGAAAAAGCTTGGCAGTGCTGGGGCTTGAATGCCTGATCTTCCAATCAGTAACCCAGAGCCTTAACCACTAAGCCAAACTTATCCTAACTTACTCTAAGCCAGCAGCCCCTGCTGAAGCTCCTGTGGTGCCATATAGAGTTGTTAGGAAACTCAGGTTGTGAACCAGCTGTTGTTACATATTTGTGGGAGGGTTTCTAGCGTTGTTGCGTTGTCATCAGGCAAAGCCGAGGCTGTCTCCTGGGTGTTGCTGTAGCAGACAAAGGTAGAATTTTGAGACATCTTGTATATGTGTCCACTGTAACACCTTCCACCCGTTTGAATCATCATGGTATGAGGGCGGTCTTAAGAGACGGTCTCCGAAGTTGGTAATAGGGTGCTCAGGGTTAAACATCAGCGTCTTTACAACATCATTTTCATGAAGAAATTTTGATAAACTAACACATTGGTGTTGTTTTTTTCTTGGAGCAAAAGTTAACGCTTTTCATCAGATTCTCGTATAGTGGTAATACAGGCCGGACTTCGAGGGATATTAGGAGTTCTCGGAGCAGCCATTGTAACAGATACTTGCAGAGTTTCTTCTGTGTTTTAACTACAATCTCTTAAACCAATATTTAAAAGCCATTAACAACGCATATGCTAAACTCATTAACATAAACAAAAGGCGGTAGGATTACACCCCAACCATGGTCGTAAATTAAGTGTACCTACAGAACTGTCAGTCAGGGGGACACAAAGGGTCATAAATTAGGTGCACATACAGAACAGTCTGCTAGAGTCATAAATTTACGCAATCTACAGAAACTGTCTGCCAGGAGAAACACATGTGGATGCGCGGAATGTATAGAGAAAGAGCTGAATTGTTTTGTTTTTTTTACTTCATTCCTGCTTTATCCAGCGATTGCAAGACATCTCGCGAAAAAAAAATTGTCTTCTAGTTTAAACAATACGAGGGATTCTTTTAGTCAACACTTTAACATTTTACCTCCTAAGGGTTATGTTTAGAAGACCTGTAATATGCGCAAATCTTTTAAACATCACTTTTAAACATTTTTACCTCCTAAGAGTTATGTTTAGAAAAGTATGTAATACACGCTATTCTTTTAAACAGCTTTTTTCTAACGTTTTACCTCCTAAAGGGATATGTTTAGAAGGTATGTAGAAACATTTTTTTCTTTTGGCCATATCGACGGTTTATCTGTTTTTAGGGGTTTTGTTTCAGTAAAATTTTTATTCATAGTCATTCCGTTCTCCCAAAAACGTAATCAGCAATGGTTTTCATTTATTTCACAAACAAAACATTCTGCTCATATATGTTCACATTCAACCATCATGCTTTTTTCTAACAATGTAGTTACACAAAACGAAATCCCCCATACAGTAACACATGTATACCCAATATTAACCATTTGATACTCTTTTTCTTACATCAGACATATTTCACCTAAACCATCCTTAAGCTTCAAAATAAAACAATACCACAAAAAGTAATTTCAGAAAACAAACATTCTCTTACACCACATAAAGGTATACATTTGTGTGTGATTAATACTGGGAGAAACATGTTTCACAACAGTCTCATTAACATAAACACATTTGTTGGGGGAAATCCCACACAATACACAAAACACACACCCCCAGGGAAGGAAGGACACAACCCAGACATACAGGTGCCAGAATGACCCACTGACACAGTGGATAGGGTTACCCCCCACCCCTGGTCATAAATTGGGTGTACCTACAGAACTGTCGGTCAGGGGAGCACAAAGGTTCATAAATCATCAAACTACTTTGATTGACAGTTTGACAGAAAGTGTATGATATAACTACAATGGGTGTGTGTGTTGCATTAATGCAAGTTTTGAGTCAGTGTAATTTAGCTTTCTGCTTTGGGGATTTTAACTCAATATTGTAGATTCTATGAACTTGAAAAATTAAAAAGTTCTCTCAACTAGGGAAGTGGTAGCTCAGTAGTTAAGACGTTGGACTTCTGATCGGAAGTTTTGTGAGTCTAAAGCCCAGCTACTAAGATGCCACTGTTGGGTCCTTCAGCAAGGCCCTTAACCCTCAACTGCTCAGATGTTTAAATGAGATCATTGTAAGTCACTCTGGATAAGGGCATCTACCAAATGCTGTAACTTTATAACTACTTGTTTTGGCTCATGCATCTGACGTTTGGTCTGACTTCATGATGCACAAACTTGCCTGCATCTCCAGATTTTTCCCTGTTGCTTTCCTCCATTTTATTTCTATTTTCTTCCTGGGATTCAGACAGAAGGTAAGTTGGAACTTCCATCCATCCATCCATCTTCTATACCGCTTATGCTTCCTTCAGGGTCACGGGGAAACCTGGAGCCTATCCCAGGGAGCATCGGGAAAAAGGCGGGGTACACCCTGGACTGGGTTCCAATCCATCACAGGGCACAATCACATACACATCCACACACCCATTCATACACTACGGACACTAAGCTGGAACTTTCTTTTAATTAACATATTTGATAAAGCAATATTTGACCATGTGTTTCTGTGGTATATGATAGACTAATGTCTTTAATAGACACATACAGTAACGATGTGGGCAGTAACGATATGGGCAGTAACGTTGTGTAACTCAGACTTTGTAGTTTAATTAACACTAGCTAACATTAGGAATTTTACAAGTTAGTGCTATTATATTGATACTTTAAAGTACCACTAATAATCTGGTAATGTGGTACATGGCTTGTTTAACTAGCAGTATATAGTTTTCTGCCATTTTCTTTCTCTGTGTGAAAACAAGGAATCTAACCCAATCACAGTTTTCACCACCGATTACAGGTGCGATCGTGGGTCAACTAATGATTCAGGTAAGAAGGTAGCATTACAAAATCAATTTATATTGATATGACTATAGTTCAGCTGTTGTTTGACCATTTATTAGCTGATGTTAGCGCATTGGCATATTAGCAGTTGTGTGCTGTGTACAGGTGTCCTGACATTTCATCCTACCCTTCAGATTGTCCTTCCAGGGCTTACTGCACATGCATACATCAATATTGCGTCATTTTTGTCACGCTAAACAGCACGCCCATAATTTTTTACTATTTGCACGTGGACTTGGAATCTGATAAGGTATTTTGCACTGTAAAATCATCCTACCTGTTTATTTTATACTGGTAGGACAATCTGATAAGGTATTTTGAAATTGTGCAAATTTGACGACTGTACAGGGCCACAAAGGGATGCACCCTAACAAGGGGCACCTCACGCTGAAAAAGTTTGAGAACCCCTAATATATGCCTTTTTAAAAAAGTTTGACTGGTAATCCTGCAAACAATGATAACATCCGAGGTAAGTTTTATGATAAATCCAACTTGCCCTCACATGCAAGAAAAAAAAATGCAAACAGTCTATTTAGAAGTATGTTTTTATAAGTTTTTTGATGGAGAAGAATCTGGGCTCAGCCCTGTATGATTGACAGTCCAGCTAACACCCCTGGCAAGTATTAATGATTTCAGTAGTTATGTTTTAACCACATCTAATAATGGCTGTCATTTTGATTCTCCCTATTAAGAAGAGGGGAAAAAAAAACTGCAACATTATCTGTGTTAAACAAATTAAACAAGAGGTAAAGGCAAATTAACATGACGATACTTTAATGGCTGCAAAGACAAAGCAGTACCATTCCAGTATCCATTCAGTACCATTTAATTTGTAATTATTAAAAAGTAAATAAATAAATAACATCACTATACCAACAATATCTCAGAAAAATGTATCACGAAATTATATTTTTTCACGATATTGATATTATATCGATATATCACCCTATTCCACAGGATTTTATGGATTACTCGTTTTGGTCTGGCTTAGGACTGGGCCTGTCTCTGGGTCAACATTTCACCGGCTTTGTATTTATTTATTTAGTTAGTTATTTTTATAGATATAGTGTTAAAGCCAATATGGAAGGTTTGGGCAAACTGTACTTACAAAACAGTTAACCTAAAAACATCACATGAGACAATAGGATAGAGCAGCACATTTGTGTTTAATTTGGTTCTCCATGTTTAAATAAATATATAGTAGTAATAATATAACATTAATTCACAAATAATATGTTTAGCTCACGATGTCGCTACTACTAGGGAGTCTGTGCATGTATAGAATAATCTGTGAAGGATTTCTTCCCATCAGTTCTACTGTCATGATTAGCGCCAGCAGAGCTCGCTGAGGTGACAACGTGCACGAGCGGCTTCAGGACGCACACGTGCACATGCTTGAGATGCGCATGGATACTACCACTGTGTCAAGTGTTGCCGGCTGTCAGCAACTAAGAGAGTGGTGACTAGTTATTTAAACCCCTCGTGTTGCTGTGCACGTTGCGCGGCATTAACCTGAACTAAACTGAATCTACCCACACGAATCGGGACTGGACTAAGAGAGTCAAAGCTAAAGAGTTGCAGCAAGGCAACACCAAGCCAAGCAAGTTGAGTGTTCATGTCATGCCATAGTTGAGTGTTCATGTCATGCCCTAGTTGAGTGTTCATGTCATGCCATAGTTGAGTGTTTATGCCATGCCATAGTTGAGTGTTCATGTCATGTCATAGTTGTGCGTTCATGTCATGCCATAGCTGAGTATTCATGCCATGCCATAGTTGTGTTTTCATATCATGCCATAGTTGAGTGTTCATGCCATGCCCTAGTTAAGAGTGTTTAGGCCTTAGTTCAATTAGTGTTTCCGTTCCATGTCCTCTGCTTCAGTATCAAATAAAGACTTCCCTCCTGCACTTACTTCCTGTCCAAGTCTTGACCGTAACAGAATGCCGCTCCCAAGCAGGGAAGTAGCAGGAGAGCACCTGGTCGGGAGGCGCTCGGACTACTGGCCGCAGTACAAGTCCGTGCAGTTTCCACAGAGGACAGCTGCTGAACTCCCGCTGGAAACGTATGGGTGGGGATCCCACCCGCTGCTGTTCCTGTTTCACAGCCAGGTGTACTTTGCAAGCCTGGTGGCCCCCAAGCCTACCAAGAAAAAGTGGCTGGGCTTCCTAGTATCCCGGTTTTATGGCCCGGCCCGGGATTGGGCAGAGCAGCTGGCCCGTTCAGGGTCCAGTGCCCTCTATGACGTCACCCAGTTCTCAGAACATTTTCTGAAGGAGTTCTCGCAGCCGGGGCAATCAAACCGCCTGGATGTACTGGAGAGGGGAATCGAAGTAATGGACAAGGAGGACTGGCAATTCCACCTCTATTATGCATGGCTGGACCGGCTAGAAGCAGCATCTTCGCTTCAGGTTCCGGTCGACGTGGTGGAGCTCCAGCCCGAGGTTAACATGGCAACCTCTGGGCTCCCATCTGAGGACAACATGGCGGCCTCAGAGCTCCAGCTTGAGACCTATGGGGAGGTCTCAGCTGTGGAGCTCCAGCCTGAGGTTAACAGGGCAACCTCGGGGCCCCCGTCTGAAGTCAACATGGCGACCTCGGAGCTCCGGCCAGAGACCTACGGGGAGGTCTGATCTGCCGAGGAAGCTGTCCCGCTGTCCAGCCCAGCCGAGGAAGCTGTCCTGCTGCCCTGCCCAGCCGAGGAAGCTGTCCCGCTGTCCAGCACAGCTGAGGAGGCTGTCCCGCTGCCCTGCCCAGCCGAGGAAGCTGTCCTGCTGTCCACCCCACAGAGGACGTCCCTCTGCCTTCCTGCACCGCTGAGTACGCCGTTCTGTTTGACTACTCCGCGGAGGACGGTATTCCGTTCGCCTGCCCCACAGAGTACAGTGCTTTCTTTACCTGCGCTGAGGAGGACGTCTCTCTGCTTTCCTGCTTCGCAGAGGAAGTCAACCAGCCTTCTAGTCCCACTGGGGACGCCGCCCAGCCTTCTAGTCCCGCTGGGGACGCCGCCCAGCCTGCTAGTCCCGCTGGAGGCGCCGCCCCGAGCTTCAGTCCCACTGGGGGTGGTGCTCCGCCTGTCTGCTGTTCAGCGGAGGCTGCCCTGTTTTCCAAGACATCAAGAGACCGATTACACAGGGGCCCAGGACCACCCTTGGAGGGGTGTTCTGTCACGATAGCGCCAGCAGAGGGCGCTGAGGCAACAACGTGCACAAGCGGCTTCATGGCACGCACGTGCACATGCTTGAGGTGCGCATGGACACTACCACTGTGTCAAGTGTTGCCGGCTATCAGCAATTAAGAGAGTGGTGACTAGTTATTTAAACCCCTCGTGTTGCTGAGCACGTCACGCTACATTAACCTGAACTAAACTGAATCTACCCACATGAATCAGGACTGGACTAAGAGAGACAAAGCTAAAGAGTTGCAGCAAAGCAACACCAAGCCAAGCAAGTTGAGTGTTCATGTCATGCCCTAGTTGTGTGTTCATGTCATGCCCTAGTTGTGTGTTCATGCCATGCCATAGTTGAGTATTCATGCCATGCCATAGTTGAGTGTTCATGGTCATGGCCTAGTTAAGAGTGTTCAGGCCTTAGTTCAATTAGTGTTTCCGTTCCATGTCCTCTGCTTCAGTATCAAATAAAGACTTCCCTCCTGCGCTTACTTCCTGTCCAAGTCTCGTTCCATAACATCTACTTTATTTAAATCAGGGGTCTCAAACCTTTTTTCAATTTGAGAGCTTTTTTTTTTTAATGAAATTGGCTGAGATCTACTCATGTCATACAATACTTATATCTTTCACATAATGTGTCATAACTCTCAAATTAACAAATATATTCACCTGAAAGAGTCAGAGGAGAAAACAGAATCAAAGAATACAGCACACGTTGTTATAGTTACACATAACTATATGATTGTTTACATATATACATTAATGAAAGTCCAAACTAAATTAACTGGAATATAAACAGCAGTAGCATTTCAAATGTTGGCCTACATTCTGAACTAAAATGTATACCACATGAATGAGAGTGCATGGTAAATGAGAAAAGTGCATGATGGGCCACAAGTATGACATGAAGTGCATTCACACTTATTTACAGTTAATGAGCTGACTGACACTGCATTGATTCCACAATAGAGGTATATGCTGGTGTGTATGCACTTAGGTTCACTCTTATGCAATCATTTAAATGTTCATCTGTCAGTCTTGTTCTGAATTTAGATTTGATCACATTCATATCAGAAAACGCTGTTTCACAAACGTATGTAGATCCAAATAAAGCAGATGCTTTGAGGGCAGCTTGGTGAATGTTCTCGTAGTTTTCTGGGTCTACCAGACTCCAGAAATGTTGTGAATGTTGCTGAGATTTCAGCTGTATATGCTTTTGGAGATTAATAACTCAGCAAGGAAATAAAGCACTGAAGTGTCTTACTCCTACTCAACCATCTGAGTTCGGTGTGAAGGAGATCACCATACTCTGCAGAAACTTCATCAAGAAAGAGTTTGAAACATCTGTGCTGTTTGGACTTTGCTCGAATTGAGTTGATAATCTGAACAACCGGTTTCATGACATAATCTTAATGCAGATCTCATGCTGATGAATGATGAAATGATAGTTCAGAAATTTGGGAAAGTCTGGGTCAGCCTTGCAATGTGCAATAACTCCAGAGTGGCGCCCTATCACGGCTGGAGCTCCGTCTGTTGTCGTAGACACCAGCTTTTCAAGGGGCACATTTTCTGCACGCAGTACTTCTTAAAAACGTTGTAGATGTCGACTCCTCTGGTCGTGGTTTTCAGAGGAACAAAGTAAAAAACTCCTCTTTGGTGGAAAAATCATCAAAACCATCCAAACAAAAACAGCCAACTGAGCTGTATCACTCAAGTCCACCAATTCATCACAATGAAATGAAAACCATTTACACCTTTGCATGTCCTGTTCTAGCTGTCCCATCGCATCTGAAGAAAGCAACGAAACTCTCCTTGCCACTGTGTTGGCACTGAGTTGGACATCAGCGATAGCAGACATAGCAGAGGTAAATTTATCACATCCTCTTTGGCATGATGGTGAGTTGATTCTCAATAATAATAATTATTTAATGAGTAGATAACCACAGACTTCTTCTATCACATCTCTCTCTTTATTATTTTATTACTTTTTTTGTCTGTCTGTCTAGCCAACATTACCGTTTGTCTCAACAACTTTGAACTTTCTAGTTGTATCTGTGTTTTTTTCCAACTTATTAAAGGAAGCATGACTCAGATTGTTCTGTCTAATGATGCGATTGCAGGGATTGTTTGGAGCCATGACAGTCCTTCTATAAGCCAAAAGAACTGGACCCTGAGATAATTGAATAATTGACATATTTTCTATTTTTCTATTTTTTATTTTCTCTTATGTTTAATTAGATGTATTTATGTTGTGACTGTGCCAACAGATGTAAATCCATTTTGTGTCTGTAAATGCATCTGTGTCTGGTTAAAAAAAAAAACAATTGGGTGCCCCTAAGGTCAAAGGGACTGGTATTGCAGAGACCATAAAGTAAAATAACAAAATTATATTTTGGGGGAAAAACATTGGCTAGTCCTAAAAGTACTCTTTATATTGTTTGTGACATATTTTTATTCAGGTATAAAGGTTTGTCCCACAGAGAGAAGTTTGGGTTAAGATTTTTAGAAGGCTGACACATGAAGTATGTTTTAGACAAAAACTAATACAGTGGTGAGCCACCCAAGGACTGTTCAGCCAAATGCAAGAAAATTTAACATAATTAAACAACAAATTAATTAAGTCTTTTATGAAAACTATATATGAAAATGTCATTTTATAGCATGTGTGAACTCATTCATTTATTTATGCACATAAATATAACATCTTAAAGAGTTTTCCTTACCACTGCCTTAGTCTTAATCACCCAGATCTGCCCCCTTTTATGCACTATTTTGCTGCTTTTTTATTTCACTATTGTGAATGTTTTATTTTCTGAAAAGCTGCATTTAACATTTTAAAATGTGCTACCATTGATTGAAATGAATTCACAAGTATAGGCACAATCAAATTTGGATATCATGATATACATCAAACTTCACTTTGGCCTGCTTCCGGTTCCACATGTTACTCATCTCAAAAGTGTCAGTGGCTGCAGCTCTGTCTTGTGATTCCTTATCCTTATTTTTGTACCATTAGATACATGTAGTCATTCAGGACCTGATAGAAATGAAAGAAGCAAAATACCTTTTCTAATTATAATGTTAACAAAATGATGACGACTTGGATTAGTGGATGAAATTTAACACCTATTTAAACTGGATTATTTAAAATATTGAAGTGATGTAGCAATTCCATTCTGCTTTTACAAAGTAAAGATGTTGTTTTAACACTAACGCTATTAATAACATCCTGTGAGCTTGGACCAAGTCTAACTTCACTTTCAAGTTCCATTGTGGTTGCAGTCCGATGAATGTCAGCATAGCACATATACATTTTTCACATTCCAGGCCTCTCTCACACCTGTAAAATGAAAACAACAATAATGAGATGTATTCTCTTCCTAAGACTCAGTTCTAAGAATGAATATGGAGTTGAGAAGAAAAAATAAAAGTTGAAGTTACATGTCTATCATATACGGTGTGAGGGTCCGCTGCAAGGTCTCCATACAGCCGTCCTGCACCCACTCAGCTTGTGTAGATAACTGCATGAATCTGCGTGCTGCGGCTTATGAAGTGGTCACAGGCCAAGTCAAATCTGCCACATATAAAACAACCACCGTCAGTGAGCTTACTGACGGAAAAAAAGTCCTCATAATGCCAGTAGAAGGGGAGATTCCAGCCTTTGAGGTAGTCCAAACTTACATGGTGAGAAATTTCACTATATCTGTAAAGCATACAGCAGGGGGTGTTTGTTCTTTTGGTCCTCAGTAGAGGAGACAGAGGAGCTGCTCAGGAGGCTCTCAATCCCTCCTCAGTCATAATCGCAGGCAATGAGACTGTAGATAGTGAGAAGGGTAGAAAAAGTAAGTGAATTATTACAGTTCTAATTTCAGCGTTCTGTCTGATTCATTTCTTTTACACAATTAATTGTTAAGATGCACACAATGTATAGAATATATTGATGAAGTGTAATCAATTTGTGTAACTAACATCTGGATATGTTAATAAAGTACAATCAATATGTATAACCAACATTTAGAATTATTACTTAGAAGCATAATCTAATAATTAATACTAGTTAACAAGCATAATCTATATGTATAATCAATATTTAGAAGCATAATCTAAATCCATAGAACACTTTTTGATCAAGTTATATTCAAATGTGTATTGAGTTAGATGAATTCTGTGTCTTACTGTACAATAATTGTTTTTCTGTATCAGCCTGCACTTTTCTGCACAGCAATAAATTGGCATTAGACATTCGCTGAAATGGCTTTTGTAAGTAAACAACGTTGAGGCCCAATACCAATTAAGGAGTTAGGCGAGGGCCTCAGGAAGGGAGGTAGATATCAGCTAGGACTGCAGATAGAAACAAACAGAAACTCACTGAGACAGAAAGAAACAAAAAACAAAGACTCTGTCTGAGTGAAACCTTTTTAAAAAGAAACCTTGTCCTCATAAAACCATTTCAAGTAAAACAACTAACTGCGCATGCTCCACAAATTTAAGATAACATATAGACATGAATTATTAATTGTGCTGAAGAAGATTAGTCTGTTTTTAATGAGAAAAGGCAAAACCCCACCTAAGATGAGTACGCTGTCGAGAAAGGTATAAAAAGGGCTGTGTGTGTTTGCATAATTTAGACTTTCTGCAGACCGTCACACTTTATTGTTTCAATAAAGTTTGATTACTTTCTTACATCTACAAACCCTCTGTCTCTGAAGTTTTTTCACTTAGGCTGGAAAAATAAAGATTGTTTGCCATGTCATAATTAGGTGACCCCGATGTGATTGACTAAGAGCGAAGAGGGAGGCTGAGGCTCTGGGAGCTGACCCATTGGGGAAACCGCACAAGTGTGACTACTCAATTTAAGGTAAGCGGTTTTCTGTTTTTTTTTTATAGACACTTGCGTGGTTTTCCTATGAGTCAGTGTTACGAAACGAAAGGTGAGGCATAAGCAGGTGCAGACCAGCGTCTTTATTTTCAGAACTGCAGACAAAACACAGGACACGCGGTCTACACTGGACAAGATCAACGAGGTTAGATGTAGAGCTAAGTCTAGGTATGGAACAAGAACAAGACATGAAAATAAGACCGCGCAGCATGCGTAACGCATTCACCATCACATTAACGTATACGAATAATACTGCGCGAAGTGCACAGCAACACGAGGGGTTTAAATAACAAACATAATTATGCTTGATTACAGACAGCTGGATCCAATAATGAGACATCCTCGAACATAAACCAATACTGGAACAGGAAGAGAACAAAACCATAACAAAGGCACGTGTCCATATACTAGAGTTCAGTCTCGTGCACGTGTGCTCTCTAAAGCCGTGCCGCAGTGCCATCTGCCAGTGAGGGCGTAACAGAACCCCCCTCCAAAAGCGCCCCTCACGGAGTGCCAATGAGCACCCCCCTCCAGTGGCGGTCCGGGGCCCCTGTGTGAGCTGTCTCACAATGCATCGGAAAACAAGGTGGCCTTCGCCGGGCTGTAGACAGGCAGAGCACCACCCCCAGCGGGACTGAAACTCAGGGTGCCGTCCTTGGCGGGACTGGAAAGCTGGGCGCCATCCTCAGCAAAACTGGAATGCCGTGCGACGCCCCCAGCAGGGCAGGACAGCAGGACGGCTTCCTCGGCTGGGCATGACAGCTTCCTCGGCTGGGCAGAACGGCGGGACAGCTTCCTCGGCTGGGCAGGACGGCGGGACAGCTTTCGCAGCAGGACAGAGCAGCAGGGCAGCCTCCTCAGTAGGACAGGACAGTGGAACAGCTTCCACAGGAGGGCAGGGCAGCAGGACAGCTTCCTCAGCAGAACAGGGCAGCGGGACAGCTTCCTCAGCAGGACAGGGCAGTGGAGCAGCTTCCTCAGCAAGACAGGGCAGCAGGACAGCTTCCTCAGCATAACAGGGTGGCGGGACAGCTTCCTCAGCAGAATAGGGCAGTGGTATAGCATCCTCAGCAGGATAGGGCAGTGGAGCAGCTTCCTCAGCAGGACAGGGCAGTGGTATAGCTTCCTCAGCAGGACAGGACAGCAGGGCAGCTTTCTTGGTGGTAGAGACTTCCCCCCGGGTTTCTGGCTGGAGCTCTGAGGTCGCCCTGTTGACCTCAGGCCGAGGCCCCGAGGTCACCACTTTAACTTCATGCTGGGACTCTGGGGCTGCAACCTCCTGCTGTGAGCATTGCGCAGTGTAGTCCCCGCATTGTGTGGCGTGTGGCCCGGCTTGCTGCAGCTGCTTCACAAGGCGGTTGATCTGAGCAAGTTCTTTGTTTAGCTGTTTGTTCTGTTCCCAGAACGATCGACGCCACTTCTCAAACTCAGCAGCTTCAGTGGTGTTCATTTTGATCTGCTGCTTCCGTATGGTGGGCACAGTATTCTGTTACAAAAAGGGAGGTGAGGCAGAAGCAGGTGCAGACCAGCAGAAGCAGGTGCAGACCAGTGTCTTTATTTTCAGAACAGCAGACAAAACACAGGACACACGGTCTATACTGGACAAGATCAATGAGGTTAGATGTAGAACTAAGTCTAGGCATGGAATGAGAACAGGACATGAAAATAAGACCGCTCAGCATGTGTAACGCATTCACCATCACGTTAACGTATACGGATAATTCTGCACAAAGTGCACAGCAACACGAGGGGTTTAAATAACAAACATAATTACGCTTGAGTACAGATAGGTGGAACCAATAATGAGACACCCTTGAACATAAACCAATACCGGAACAGGAAGAGAACAAATCCAAAACAAAGGCACGTGTCCATATACTAGAGTTCAGTCTCGTGCACGTGTGCTCTTTAAAGCCGTGCCACAGTGCCATCTGCCGGTGAGGGCGTAACAGTCTGCCTGGGGCGGTGCCTTTGTTCCCCTCCTAAAAACTCTACAAATTATGAAATAAATTAAGAAAAGAGGGTTTTTAGATCTCAAAAAATTAAAACTGCATGTAGAATATATGTGTATATTGTAGTGTTTTTTTTTGTAGTTTTTGTAAAGTGAAGTTCTATGGAGACCTAAGTGTTTATGTGAAGTTCTAGGCAGAACTAAATGTTTAAGT
Organism: Ictalurus furcatus; assembly: GCF_023375685.1. Taxonomy (NCBI): domain Eukaryota; kingdom Metazoa; phylum Chordata; class Actinopteri; order Siluriformes; family Ictaluridae; genus Ictalurus; species Ictalurus furcatus. The sequence continues at coordinate 4,592,316 of NC_071273.1, forward strand.
ATTGTGCCCGGGAAATTCTAAGCAGGTCACGCAAGAGGCGTGTACAAGTGTGAAATATTTGGGGTGTACTTCTTGTGTTGTTAAATGTTATGTGTGGTAAAGCGTTGCTTTAACCATTTTGCAAAGTGCTGGTTGCTGTTTTAAGAGTTCTATATGATTGCTGTTTTAAAGATTGAATATGTGATGATTGCTGTGAATGTTGCATGAACCAGTGTGTGCTCTTATCTGAGTGGGCATCCCTGCATTTGTGTGAAAGAAAAAGTGAGAGAAAAGACGAGAAAAAACAAACAAACAAACAAAAAAAAAAACGCTGTGTGTGTGTGTGATCTTCAGATTGAGATGGGTTACATATTTAGTGAACTCACATTTTGTTATTTAGACTGATCCAAAGGAAATTAATATCAGGGAAGAAAATAAAGAAAGCAAGACATCAACATTTTTATCCCCTAAACTAAGTGCCTGTTATCCCTGGTTAGGTTTTAGGGCTGGAGTTGGGCAACAGTAATAGAGAAGGGGTTAATTTAATGTCCAGATACCAGCCGCAGATATTATACTTTTCAGCTCTGCATTATTGGGATTATAATTCACTAATATCACTTGGCTTTAATCAAATCCGATTAGTGTATACCACGGCTAGTCCCCGCGTACCAGAATGTTCTCCATTCACCACCCGAATATTAAGAAAAGCCATACAGAAAGGTGGAAAGATTAATATCTGCCATCTGAAGTTGAATTTTTGTGGGCATCAGGCCAGGGATCATTTTGGAGTGCTGAGAATTTACGAGTATAAAAGAAAGCGTGCTCATGAGAGTACATACTCATTCAACTACAGAAGCACATTAAATTAAGAATTAAAGTGTTGTATGGAAGCAGAGTTAATTACATTGCTCAAAGAAACACAGGGAGTCAGTAATCACTTCTGGAAGGAGCGATTTTATTTTGATATCAGAGGGTCGAGGCAGCCTTTAACAGAGTAAAGAAAAACACGTTTTTGGTGCAAATAACTATTATATTAAATAAAAGATAAACAGAAGTACAAGAAGAATTTCCCTATGTTAATTGGTGGAGGTTGATAGACAATAGCTGAACATTTAATAATTTTGGAAGACTGCTAGGCAAGTTTTTTCAACCTGAGTCTCTGTGCATTTTGCCTGGGCATCCATAGCTCCCCAGGTTGAGCCATACCTCAGATTAAGGGAAGAAATAGGTTTTGGAAGAGGGGAAACTGGACAGATTATAAGTGATCCAGTAGTAGAGGCATCCCCAATACTGAGACAAGTTTACCAGTGTTGCAGGAAGCAGTGTCCCTCGAGCTGACACTATCTTTTCCAAATTTCAATACTTTAAAAATATTATTTTTTACTTTTATAACATTTACAAATACCACAGATACTATTTTAGATAAAAACAATCATAACGTTGCGCTGTAGCTAATGCTGGCCCAAATTTAGCCTATTACCCAAAGGCACTTAAAATTCAACATAGAATTAAATACTCACATCTGTGAACCCAGTTGGAGATAGAAAAAAAAGACCCCAGCCATGAGTGATAAGAAGCAAGGGTCCAGATTTATTGGTTCGGTTCACCACACGAGATCCACACCGATGAGAATTCTCAGAAGTGATCTGACACCTGGAGCTCAAGCTCCAGTATTTATACTGTATTTACACAGTAGATAACCAATATATTTCACAAAGACTATGATATCAATACCAGTAGGGTTCAAAAAGAGCTCATCTACATTACCATTATGTTTTGAAGAGGCTTATCAAATTTACCATTATGTTTTGAAAGAGGACTTTTCTGGATACCATTAGGTTCAAAAGTGGAGAGAGACAAAACAATTTAGAGAGACCTTGGTCTCACTGTTATCTCGCGGGGGCAGCTTGACTCAGCTACCCTTATAAATGGCTCCTCATGGTTTTCTCTTAAAATTAAGGCCTTCCTTGCGAGACAAGAATCTTCACCATCTGAATTATGAGTAAGTTACATTTTTCTGTATTTCTGGTTTATAATTTATTTTCATATTTGCTCTATATCTCTATTTTATATATAGTTATACTGCTTGCAAAATGGTTTACTGTACTTCCTACTTCATAATATCATTATATTACCCTTCTACTATCCTACATATCCTACTACTCTTTATATTACCCTTATAATATCTTAATACTCCTTTTTATTATTCTTATAAAGTTATAATGTTATGTGTGTGTGAGAGAGAGAGACAGAGTGTGTGTGTGTGTGTGTGTGTGTGTGTGTGTGTGTGTGTTATGTCTACATGCCTGCCCTTGACTGTACGAGAGTGTGTGTGTGTGTGTTTGCACTCCTCAGCTCTTATACTTCTCTGTGACTAATAAACTCTCAGTGGCCTCCTTATTTCACCTTTGCTGACTATCCCATGTCCCCAGGACACACCCCATTTTCTTCCTCCTACCGCTCTCTTCAAGATTACGCACCCACCAGTCCTGTGAATTTTCAATAAAATTACATATTACTCATACTAGGTCTCCCTCATGTTTATTTCATGTCATTTTTATCCACAACACTAAGTTTTAATCGGATCTTACAAACATCCGCGACAAGCTGGTAGCCCGCTAGCATCACCTTACCGCTAGCCTTGTTTACATTTCACATTTCTCTCATTTACCGCTGTTTATAAAGGCAAATATGTCTGTTGTTTCTCCACCTTTGAGTGCAGATGAGCACTTGCTCGAGCTGCAAGTGGTGCTGTTGGAATTGGAGGCCATCTAGAAACAGATCCATAGCCTACTCGACAAGCAGGCCCAGCTGCATGAGCGAAGAACTGCACTGGAAACATCTTGTGCTATTCTTTTGGCTCCAATTCAAAAGAAAAATGATTAGAGAGAAAAAGCTAACACCTTGGATATAATGATCAAACACGTATCTTAAAACAGACCACTCAACAATTAGAATGTAAATGGCATCAAACCAAATTGGAAATATTTCAAACAGCATGGAAGGAGAACCTCCTGAACTATAGAAAATCTCTTAGTGATGCTAGATCAGTCTCTCTCTCCACCTTAATAGAAGAAAACAAAAACAATTCTAGATTTCTATTCAACATGGTAGCAAAATTAACTAGGAATAAAACCACCACAGAAACAGGCACATAAGCATTATATAGCAGCAAAGATTTCATGAATTTTTTTCATTGGTAAAGTTGAAAATATTAGATGTGAAATTCAGGCTATTAAATTAAAACCAGAAAGTTTTATAACTAACCCTGTAGAAGATAATATAGCAATATCTGTAGTTTGTATTGAATTAGATGAATTCTGTGTCTTACTGTATAATAATTGTTTTTCTATCTCAGCCTGCACTTTTCTGCACAGCAATAAACTGGCATTAGATATTCACTGAAACTACTTTTGTAAGTAAATAACCTGGAGGCCGGATACCAATTAACGAGTTAGGAGAGGGCCTCAGGAAGGGAGGTAGATATCAGCTAGGACGGCAGATAAAAACAAACAGAAACTCATTGAGACATAAGAAGGGAGTGTTGGTCAGAGAGAGAAAAAAAACAAAGACTCTGTCTGAATGAAACCTTTTTTAAAAAAAGAAAACTTGTCCTCATAAAACCTTTTCAAGAAAAATAACTAACTGCGCATACTCCACAAATTTAAGATAACATATAGACATGAATAATAATAATAAGATGAGTACACTGTGGAGAAAGTTTGCTTACTTTTTGACATCTACTAACTCTCTGTCTCTGAAGTTATTTGACTTAGGCTGGAAAGATTGTTTGCCACGTCAGTGTGTAAAGATATTAAAACATATTACAATTAGTAAACAAATATTATTCACATAAACACAGAAAAATCACATAAACCATTAAAACTATATCATACAACAGTTAGTTCTGGTCCATTAATTTGATTGGATAAGCAGTGTTCCAAGAGTGCTGATATTTAGTAAAACAGCACTGCTACATTAATTAACCAAAGGACAAAATGATAAACATGACTTGTAGTGAGTGTCCTAGAGGCTTCATCAGATAAACTCCTCAGATAAACTCCTCAGATGCCAATCCTGTCAGGTCAGAATTCCACCAATGTTTTGAAACTGTTCCTGTCCATTTTCTGGACATTTGGACATTTCCTGTCCAATGTTCCTATCCACAGATGTTCATCAAATCCTGAATATAAAAGTAATCATCTCTGCTCCAAGAGAAACATCATCATCTCCTGTTTATAATTAATCATTCTACATTTCTTCATTCTTACTAACATCTGTGTTATAACATTTAGCGAGAACAAATGAGAACTTCCACAAGTTCTAACAGGAAAATGTGCAGATATTTACCCATCACATCACTGCTCTTATCCAATCACAGGCTTTGAAGTTTTTTAAATAATGAACACTACTGTGTCATTTAGCTCTTGTTCTACATTTATATTTAAGTGCAGACTTTAAGAAGAAGCCGAGGTGAATGTTACAGGAAAGACAGAAGACACGGTGTGGAGGTAGGGTGCTGGAAGAAGTGACAGAGGGAGTAAAGTGGCTGCTTAAATAAAAAAATATGTGGCATAAAATATAATGATTTTAATTTGCTTTTATGAAAGCTGAGAAGAAAGTGTGCTGCTTATGTAACGAGGCTGTCTTAGGTGGGAATCAAACCCAGATCTCTCATGTACAAAAAGTCACTGGGAGAGCTATTCCCCAAGTAATGAATCCAAGAGCAGTAGAGTCAAGGAGCCAGAAATGATCTAAAATAGAGTCTTTACTGACAAAAAGAGCAACAATAAAGGAAAAAAAAGATAAGTGGGGGAAGAAAAGCAAACAAACCATGAACTACACAGACTTAGCTTGCAGCAGGCAAAATTGGCTTAAGACTGAACAATGAGGCTTAGTCCAAGGCTGTTTAAATAGGGGAAAACCCAGCTGTAACAAATCAGGCCTAATGAGTAGCAGAGTTCAGCATGAGTCTGGAGAGAGACGCCCCTGCCAACCAGGAGGGGCATCGCAGTCCAGTGAGGAGTTCTTACAGCTTATCAGAACCAGGGAAAGGCAGAGATCATCTTGTTCAGACAAAAGCAGCAGTATGAAGTCAGAGATAGCAGGCTGTCACAAGGAGACCAGGTGTTCATTTACAATCACTCTCATGCAGTCATCTGTGATATTTTGTAGACTCTGTCTGACTCCCTGTCTTCTACCTTCACATGAATTTTAAATCAACACACTTTACTGAACACAAAACAGCATTAAAGCCAATTGTTAGAAAAAAAAAAACCCTGATGAAACAGAATATAGTGAAATTTTGTAAAAACTGCTTTTATTTCCTAACCTGGTATAGTGATATTTATTGGAACTAAAGAGAAATGTACAAAATAATGATAAAGAGGTTAAATGATTAGTCTTTAATTTTATTTCCAACATTTATCTAAAAAGGTCATGACTCACATCAGTTCCAGCTGTTTGTAGTGTTCATCATCTTTAAGAGCAGACAGCAGCTTCCTTCCCAAGTCTCCTATTTTATTATCAAACAGATTCAGTTTTCTCAGGAGTGAGGGGTTTGATCTCAGAGCTGAAGTCAGAGCAGCACAGCCTTCATCTGAGACACCACACTTACACAACCTGTACAGAGACACAATAAGACTCTCTTCACTCTCTTGATCTTAGGCAGAGGAGCAACAGCACTGACTTTCCTCTGGTTGTAGACAGTTTCTCTCATTGTGGACTGAGTAACACACACTAGATCTTTAGAAATGTTTTTAAGTAACTTTTCCTCACTTCATACATCTCAACAAAATCTCTTTTTTAATCAGCGTTCACATGAACAGATCTTTCTTGAGAAGATCAGACTGTCTGTAATCAGACCTAAAACAGGGTCAGACTCTAAATAACTTTTGGAGAAGTTGTTAGCTCACTGGTTCATGTACTTTTTTAAAGTGACTGTGAATGTGTAAATAGTTTATTCAATATTGACTGTTTTATTTATACAGAATGTGTTTGTCTATTATTATTATGACTTTGATAAAGATTAGAACAGGTTTTATAATTAATGATTTAAAATATGATCTTACCCCAGTATCTCTAGTTTACAATGAGGATTCTCCAGTACAGCAGAGAGGCTCTTCACTCCTGAGTCTCCTATTTTATTATCAGACAGATGCAGTTCTCTCAGGTGTGAGGGGTTTGATCTCAGAGGTGAAGTCAGAGCAGCACAGCCTTCATCTGAGACACCACAAGCAAGCAACCTGTACAGAGACACAATGACACACTCTTCATCCATAGACTTTTATCATGGTTTACTTTCAGAGAAGGTAAACTCTTTATTGAACTAGTCTGTTACACACCACATGGAAAAGTTACTGAGCAATGTCACTCAATGCAGCTTCTTAAAGCAGCAGCTCCTAGTGAGTGAGAACTGGGGTTTGTGAATAATCTTAACAAGACCACGGTGTAACACTGTTACAACACTTAACTACACTGTATACAACTGCTGCTTTTAGTGAGTTATTGTGAGTCTCAGAGAGATGATCTTACCTCAGTGTCTCCACTTTACAGTGAGGATTCTCCAGTACAGCACAGAGACTCTTCACTCCTGAGTCTCCTAGTTTATTCCCAGACAGATCCAGTGTTTTCACAGTCACATGCAGTTCTCTCAGATTGGAGGTTTCTGAGCTGAGCGCTGAGACCAGAGCTGACCAACTTCTCACTCCAAGTGAAACACACCTGATACTGAAGGAAATTAAATAATATATAACTATTACACTATACAACTTACTATACAACTTTCAACATCATTGTTGCCCTGGTTACGAAATCTGAGTCACGTGGTTCTTAAAAAATGACTTCCAACACAAATTCCCCATGAAATGCAAGAGTCTGTGGAGGTACAGGTGTGAGACTGGATACAGTCCTGTCCCTGACAATGAATACAACTCAAACTGTACAGTTTACTGTGGAGCAGGCGGCAGGTGATGATCATGTCTGAGTGGCTAAAGAGCAGAGTGAATCACTTAGTTCCTTTGACCTCAGACTTCCCATGAGGAGGATATGGCATGTTGTTCTTGTTGTCTAATAAAATGTTTGTCATGTGTTGTTCTTTTTAGATATATGACTGAATGATAAGAGTTTTCTTGAATATCATTAACTGAAAAATAGCCATAAAATAATTAGGCTCTTAGTCTAACTAGTAACAGGGGCACTCTCAATGCTGAGTTAGTAACCAGTAAGTGGGTCATGTGACTGATCATGTGGTGGAGTTTGTAGTCTGTTGTGCTGCTGGGAAATGGAGTTTAGTGCAGGTGTGTTCTGGGAGTTGTTATGAAAGCAGGTGACATTAGAATTATTTTCAGGTGCTATTAGGAAATATTTTGGGGTACTGTCAGTGTTAGCACCCAGCTGCCACTGTTGGGCATTTGAGCAAGACCCTTAACCCTCTCTGCTCCAGGGGCTCTGTATCATGGCTGACCCTGTGCTCTGACCCCAACTTCCTAACAAGCTGTGATATGTGAAGATAGGAATTTCGATGTGCTGTAATGTATACTGTATGTGACAAATAAAGGCTTCTTCTTAGAAGTGATACAGTACAGTTACATTTTAAAGCTCAAGTCAGCTTGACTATATTTCTCCAAGTCATGTCTAAATTATGTTAGCTAAGGTTTGCTTAAAAAATTAAAAGAAGCAGAAATTTCAGTTTTGAAGTGCATTGTAATTTATTATTGGATCTATTTTATTTATGTTATTTATATGTACAATTTATTTGTTGACCAATTTCTTGAAGTTGAAAATAGTTATTTTTCTTTACCTCAATTTTTGTTCTTTCTTTCTTTCTTTCTTTCTTTCTTTCTTCTAATTTACTTGTTTACAGTGTTCCTTCCTTATGTATATAGATTTCTATATACAGAATATAAAGAAGATATGCGTTGTAGGCTGACTGGCATTTCCAAATTGTCCGTAATTTGTGAATGGGTGTGTGAGTGTGTGTGTGAATTTGCCCTGTGATCAGTTGGCACTCCACACAGGGTGTCCCACACCTTGCACCCCAAGTCCCCTTTGATAGGTTCCAGGCTCCCTGTGACCAAGTGTAGGATATGTGGAACAGAAAATGGATGGATGGATGGATGCAATCAGCTGGCTTCTACATATTTAATACTTGCTCATCGGTCTAATTAAATTGTTTATACAATTTTTATTCTTTAACGTATTTATATATCTATTTGTTAGCATTAGTACTCCACCCTGTATCACCTTAAATTCAAAACATCCCAAAGGACATGTTTGTTAAAGTGTCTTCAGTTTCTCTCGTTCTAACACTGTAACAGTAGAACAGTTATATTCAGCTTTACTTACATTGCTTTTCTGGATGCTGCAATCACAGGCATCACCTTCAGAAGAACAGTTTCTGTTATCTTATCTGTACTGAAAAATTTATTCAGGTCAAATTCAGACCCTCTGCCTGACCCTCCCTCCAGCTTTCAGTCTGAGGATGATGTCACCTTCTCTGATCTGGGCTCTGACCATTCTTCCCTCTTCTCACCTCTCAGTCCGCCGTACTCTCAGTGTTCTTATTTCACCCTTGCTGGCTAACCCATGTCCCCAGGACGCACCCCATTTTCTTCCCCTACCGCTCTCCTCAGGATTACACACCCACCAGTCCTGTGAATTTTCAATAAAATTACATATTAGTCATACTAGGTCTCCCTCATGTTTATTTCATGTCATTTTTATCCACAACATTTCCCCCTCTGAGGCTATAAAGCCTCATACACTACCTTAATTAAGCGGGTATCTGTGGAGAAACTGGTTCTGCCGCATCCCATGGCCGTTCCCCGCTAGCTGTCGGAGGATTACTCTAACGAAGCCATAATTCCTGCGCTCACCCTCGTAATCAAATGGGTCCCTTACAGTAACCACTTCTACGCTTCACTGATCAGGATAAGAGCTGAGGAGGTTTTGTAGACCCCGTGGGAGACGTGCTAGCGTTGTGTGCCCCGGGGCTTCTGAGTAGATTGGCAGCTGGAGAATGGGTCTTAGGACCCCCCTACGTCCACTTTGCACCAGACCCATGTAGATGTACCTAGCCATAACCCTTAACTTCTACTTTCATATATATTGAATCTAACTGTCCGCCCTCAGTTTTGTATTTGTCGGGACCTGCAGAGTCTTGCCCCCCCGCCCCCCCCCCCCCCCAAAAAAAAAATAAATAAATAAATAAATAAAACCCCAAACCTTCGCAGTCAGGGGTGGGTGAAAAAACCTTCTATCAGGAAAAATTCCCACCCTGCCAGCACTATGTGATCGACAGGACCATTATACTTTTCTCATGCCTGAGTGCATCACACTTTGTTGCACATCACATGTCATGGGTCATATCACAAACATTTTATAACAATACAACTTGACAGCCTCTGTTGGCAGTATTTCTCTGTATGCTGGTTGTCTTCAGCTCAAGCACTTTACATACTGTAGAGAGCCACCCTTTGGGGAGAAGTTAGGCTAGCACTTACACCCAGGGTATGTCACTGACTTGAGAGTTCTACGATAATGTCTCTTGACAGCAGACCAACCCCCCCCCCCCCTGTTGACAGCAGCTTCGTACCGGACCTTCACATGTTCCCCACCATCTCGTCATTGGAGGATCGAGCATCCACCGGGGATCGGGGGTCGCATGTTCTTGTAGTCCGCTGCTGCCTTGTAGTCAGCTTCAGCCATTATCTCGCTGCTCCTTGTCTCCCACCTCCGGGTGAACACCTCCCCCCGTTGAGGCAGGGATATATATATATTTGTATATTTACACAACTACTTTATTCTATTCACCAATCTACGGTTCAGAAAAGAAACAAATCACTTCAAACTACACTGTTGCAACGAGACTGTAATTAAACTAACTCACATCAGCACAACATGTTAGCAAAAGGAACCATTATGCAAGGCTGCCTAATCCAGATACTCGTACTCCCTGCAAAACCCGAATTCCACATTAAGTAATCACCACCTTATTCTAATGTTACGGACTCCGACATCACATCTGTAACAGGCGTACAACACCTTACAGAGAGTTTAAAATGTGCAGACTACTTCTGCCATCTGATCTTACTAATTATTCATCACTGGACAAAGCCAGCATTTAAAGAGAAAATACGCAGAAATTATTCATCATTATGCAACATGAATACCACACGCCAGAAGAACACAGATTTACACTGCTTAACAATGTATAGACACGTACCTGTATAGGAATCACAGATACACAAATTAGTTATGGTTATTCCAGCTCTTGTTAGTGAGTCAGTTCATTTGACTTACCTACATTTAATACTGCTGTGAAGGTACAGTGCTCTCTAAAACCAAATGTTTAGGCTCAACATTATCTCAACAAGGGGGATGTGACTTAGCCTGATACGGATCACATTGCACATGTCTCACTTCGGTCCTTGTGATTTGGCCTCAGAGTTAGGCATAGACTGTATCCTCGGGTCTGTTTTACTTTTCAGGGTTTTTTAAAATTTGTTAAGTACATCACTCACAAGGAACAGGTTCAAATGTCAGCTGATCAATTTTATCATTAGTCAGGGAAAGATGTCGATATGCCTGTGCAGAAGAAACAACGTGGCACAACACATAAACTGCCAGTAAAGTTCTCTCCGGACTGATAACATCAAAAAATACTGATTGATTTTTATTTTTACAGAAATATGTTTAAGCATTTATATATATATATATATATATATATATATATATATATATATATATATATATATATATATATATATATATATATATATATATATATATATATTGAGTCACCTTGACTTTAATGTGTAGTGTGAAGTTTGATAACTAAAGGATTGTAAAAAGGGGAAGAAAAAAGGAAAAAAAAAATCTCTCTCTCACGCTCTCTCCCTCTCTCGCGCGCTCTGTGTTTAGATGAACGTCATCATGGAACTCAAAACACTTTCATTCAGTTTCCAAACAGGGAAACACAAGGAATTAAAATTAAAATTAAAAGAATGATTTGGAGCTCCGGCGCGCATGCTTCTGACCAGCCGTGTACACAATCTAAATATGGAACTGTATACAATCCGCTCAACACGGTCTCAATCCAGTCTGGTGTCATGCCAGGAGGCTGAGGAGCCAGCCGGACGGAGACCCTCCCTCATAACTTGGAACACGCACAGTAACACCATAATACTAAACAAACAATAAACACACATAAATCTCTTTCAGGCGAACCACACAGACAGTTTTGCAAAACACCAATCATTTTTGAGTTATGACAACTTTAAATTAATTTCAACCAATGAACCACACTGAGTTGGAGAAATCACCTTTTCCTCTACAGTCAAATGTATTCAATTAAAACTCATTTAATAATCTGTATAATAAACACAAGTTTTTAACTTGATTACTCATAAAAATCATGTTGTTCCAACTAGTTTTCCCACATTATTTAAAAGGAACTTAAGTGTTTTGCACTTAATTACCATAATTGTGAACACCATTTTTTATAACTTACTACCTTCAAGTTGTATAACAATAGTTACTAAAATACTACAAATATTATACCGAACATCTCTGCAGGATTTATAGACAAGGCACTGAATGAAACGAGCAATATAGACAAAAAAGAAACACTCAGTGTCGACTACTTTTTATCTCTCATAGAACGATCCACAGCCCAAAGGCTGCTGAAAGAGCAAGCTGACTACAATTGAGCTATTGAGATTATAAGGCTGTATGTGTGAATGACAAACCAAACCATGTATTCTATAATCTGGGCTAAGACCTCCTTTTAGGCCTATTCCTTTTTTTATCTCTCTGCTCACACGTCATAAAAGAGAAACCCTTTATTATAACTTAATTTATGGAATATAAATTAAAGGTCCAAATGGACTTTCTCCTCCACATTTCGAGCGTCTGACTCACTCATTTCTCAACAATGGCTTCTGGGGCCTGAAAATGAACACTTGTTTCCCACCTTCAGTCTTCCTTTTCCCCTGGATCACACAATCTGGGAATATGTTGTTATATATTACAGGTCTAGAAGTTCTTATCTACACAATGGGCAGTCTGACAGATGTCTAAGATATTTACAATGTCCGTGCATGCACCCCAATTTTTAAAACACTCATACAGCAGTTATTGATACCAAATTAATTATAATATACACAGTCTCGCCGACTCACCGAAAGTATGTACCAGATTCAAAACATTCTAAGACTGCAAAATATCTCACAATGCTCTGCATTACCAAGCTCACTCTGAAGATCCCACACACACAGAATTTTCTTTCCTTGTTTTTTCTTTTTTTTTCCCCTTTCCTTCCACACAGACGCGCAGATAAGAACAGACAGGAACACACACATACACCCCTTTCTATCAACAACGCCGGCAAGCTCACATACACACATTGTATTCCACACTATTACACCTATTTATTTTATTACATGAGGTTTCAGAGTATAAAGCACCTCCACACCAACTCCGTATGTATGAAGCTTACAGTCATATAAATTAAATGCAACTTTTCCCCGAAACTAATTTTTAAAGCTTATCCAACACACATATCTCCTTATGTATGGAGCTCATGTTCAGAGCACTAATAAATACATTTTTCCCTGTCTCCAAAACTTATCGCACATGCATGCACGCTCTCACACCACACTCATATTATAAGCACACACATTTGTTATTACACATTCCATTCACACACCGGGCACGCTGTTTTGCGCTACCAGGACCTGGGCCCAGGATTTATACCCCTCTCTATCCAGACCTGGAATCTTTTACCAGTGGTATTAGGGGTCCCCACCAAAGCAACCACCACCTCAAGTGGCTGGTATCTGGGGTTTGAGGCCTCATTTCCACCTGCTTCCTATCCAGCCCTGGACTTTTTTAACCAGCGGTATTGCAGGACTTTCACTCACACAACACAGACAATTTCAATACACAGTCTTATGAACCCTATTCATAGCCCTTATACAATTACAAAATTACAATCGGTTCACACTTCTCTTACCTCTTCTCACTCACTCAAGGTTCTTTTGGAGACCAACTTAGTCTTTCTTCCCACCCCGGGGGCTTCCCAATCGTAACAACAGACCAATAAAACAGAGCTTTGAAATAACAGGCGTCTGCAATGCCTTCTTCCTACATGGCCTATCTGTTGCTTAGAGAGTGAAGTCCCACGGGAGAGATTACAGACATATAGATCTTAGCCCAGTCCCTTCATGGTCGCCAAATGCTGACTCAAATTTAGCCTATTACTCAAAATCACTTCAAATTCAACATAGAAGCAAATACTCACATCTATCTCCGAACCCAGTTGGAGATAGAAAAAAAAGACACCAGCCGTGAGTGAGAAGAAGCAAGGGTCCAGATTTATTGGTTCCGTTCCACCACACGAGATCCACACCGATGAGAATTCTCAGAAGTGATCTGACACCCGGAGCTCAAGCTCCAGTATTTATACTGTATTTACACAGTAGATAACCAATATATTTCAGAAAGACTATGATATCAATACCAATAGGGTTAAAAAAAGAGCTCATCTACATTACCATTAGGTTCTGAAAAGGGCTTATCAAATTTACCATTAGGCTCTGAAAAAGGACTTTCCAAGTTACCATTAGGTTCTGAAAAAGGACTTTCCAATTTACCATTAGGTTCAAAAGTGGAGAGACAAAACATGGTTTTCTCTTAAAATTAAGGCCTTCCTTGCGAGACAAGAATCTTCACCATCTGAATTATGAGTAAGTTACATTTTTCTGTATTTCTAGTTTATAATTTATTTTCATATTTGCTCTATATCTCTGTTTTATATATAGTTATACTGCTTGCAAAATGGTTTACTGTACTTCCTACTTCATAATATCATTATATTACCCTTCTACTATCCTACTACTCTTTATTTTTATATTTTATTATTATAAGATATTACCCTTATAATATGTTAATACTCCTTTATATTATTCTTATAAAGTTATAATGTTGTGTGTGTGTGTGTGTGTGTGAGAGAGAGACAGAGAGAGTGTGTGTGTGTGTTATGTCTACATGCCCGCCCTTGACTGTACGAGAGTGTTTGTGTGTGTGTTTGCACTCCTCAGCTCTTATACTTCTTTTTGACTTTTTCACTAATAAACCATAGTGTGTTACTCTTAAAGTGTGAATCCAATTCGTCAATATCCGCCTAATACCGCTTTTGTGTGTCTAGGTGCCCGTCGTCATTTTTCCTTCTCTCCTTTACTGGAGGGGCTGGATTTGAATCTGACCATTCTTCCCTCTTCTCACCTGTCAGTCCGCCTTACTCTCAGTGGTCTCCTTATTTCACCTTTGCTGATTATCCCATGCCCCCAGGACACACCCCATTTTCTTCCCCCTACTGCTCTCCTCAAGATTACGCACCCACCAGTCCTGTGAATTATCAATAAAATTACATATTACTCATACTAGGTCTCCCTCATGTTTATTTCATGTCATTTTTATCCACAACACTTCTCAGCATTCACGTAGACAGGACACAAGAGCACACCCTATACTTACCTCAACCCCTGCAACGTGCACATTCACTAGCCACACCAACCAAGATCATCAGACTTCTCAACAGACACAGGGACAAGCCTCTAATGCCTACCCTGTATTTAGCTCAACCCCGGTTACACACACTCTCACTAGCCACACTTTGCTGTTACATCCATTGACACCTGCTGTTCATTCAGCCCATCTCCCTGGACTTATGCCACCCGTGTTTGATGGGGGTAAATCTCTTGACCCAGAAGAATGGCTTCAGTCTGTTTCTTTGTACAAGACAATGCTTGGTTTATCTGACACTCAATTCTTCCTTGAGTTGACAAAGTTATTTGGAAAGGAGCCCCGGAAGTGGTATTCTGCCATGCAGCCTTGCCTACTCTCATGGGAGCATTTCTCAGATCTCTTTCGACAGGCCTTCCTGCCTACAGACAATGTAGAGAAAATCTGGAGAGGGATTTTGAACAGAGTTCAGACTTCAAATGAGCCACTCCCCACTTTTTTAGCTCACCTAGTGACTGAGTTCAAGTGACTAAAGTAACCGCCCTCTGAGCAAGAACAGATTGAAGTAATCTGCCGGCATGTCTCTGATCAGTATAGACTAGCCCTTCATGCTACTGCACTTACAACTTTAACAGAGCTACTGCTGCCCGCCCATGAGCATGCATTAGCAGCATGTTTCAGCCTGTTTCTTCTAGTAGAGCCCCCATTTCCCCGACACCTCCTTGCCAGGACCTGTACTGCTACAAATGTTTGACTCCGGGGCTCACCACATGCAATTGTGGGAATTGTAGGAAAAATAGGCAGAGTGGTAGTGCTGAACCTACCATAGGGGTAGTTGTAGTTTCTAAGATAGGCCAGGAGACCCTAGGTACTTCTGAGGTCACTAGGGGTGGGACTGGTGCATGGCCTCGTAGGTTTCAAAGGGCTCGTGAGGGTAAGCAGAGAACGGAGTCAGGGACCAATGCACAACAGACACAGAGTTCACACACAGTTAATTTGGTGCGAAACAGTCCAAAGAGGTCAAAGAATACTCCACTGACGGCAGTGGCGGTCGTCAATCAGGTTTCACTGAAGGCAACCCTGGATACAGCGCATCTATTTCAGCAGTCCATCCATTCACCCTTCTTAAATGCGGGATTTTATGATTCAGGCTGATATCCACATCCACCCAGCCACAGGAAGCGTTAAATTGGGAGATAATGCCACCTCAGCACCAGACCTATGCTTGCTGGAGTTTGATGATTTGGTGGACCACATAGCTAGCCTCACCTTTAAGGATGTCCAGACCAATCTTGGTCCAGTGGTGGAACAGCAGCACTGCCTTCAGTGGACAAGAAAAACTGGCACACCTATTGGGAGACTTTGTTCATCTTTTTGGGGCAAAGCTGGGACGTACTTCATTGGTTGAGCACACAATAGACAGTGGGACTGCAAAGCCAGTGTGTCTTCCTCCCTACCGTGCAAAAAGAAAGATTATCGAGGAGAAGATTTCCAGAATGTTGGAGGATGGCATTATTGATCCCGCTTCACTGCCCTGGGCCTCTCCAATTGTGATAGTCGAAAAGCCAGGCACAGATCTAAGATTTTCTGTAGACTTTAGGAAAGTGAACAAATATACAGTGAGGGACTCCTACCCACTTCCAAGAGTGGAAGACTCTCTAGATTTTTTGGCATGTGGTAGATTTATTTCCACACTAGACCTTGCATGGGGTTACTGGCAAGTGTCAGTGGCCCCAGATGCAAAACCAAAGACAGCTTTCGTGTCACACAAAGGGCTCTATCAGTTTAAAGTTATGCCTTTCGGGTTATCAAATGCCGAAGTGATGTCAGTTCTGAACTACAAGCTGACCAGAGTAGCAGATGGTGCGGAGGGTGGTGTTCACCATGTTTGTAACCTGCTGCCCTTTTTCACTTGGGACGGAGGTGAGGAAGAGCTGGAGAGTGTGCCCCTACAGTTGGCTGAAGCTAATGTACAGGACAGAGTAGTGGATATCTCTGATGACCAGGGGGAGTATGTATTTGGCTTCTTATTTGAGGAACCAGGATCCCATGACCAGTTCACAGCTGGTCCAGCCATGGTAGCACAGGCTCCCTCGGACAATATGCCTGTGTCCACACACCCTGACTTTGTCTTACCTCACACTGATGTGCACCTCACTCACCCACAGTCTGTGCACACAGAAACACACTCATACACCCTTGGCCCTAGGCATGCAGAAGTTCCTTACCTTACACATATGAATACGCAGCCCCCTCACACAGAAACGCACTCATACGTCCTTCGCCCTAGGCACACACCAAGGGTTACCTGTAATTGGGAGGTTAACAGGTGGACAAATCCTTATTTTGCTCCTCTATTTGAATATTGAAGTGATATGTTTTAAATTTTTCTCATTCTCTGGTCTTGTTCTGCTTTTTTTTTTTTTTTTTTAAATGCTATGTCTGTGAAGGCCTTATATTGGTTTATTGGTCTATTGTCTTACAAGAGTGATTGTTTGTTAATAGGGTAATGTGACATACTGCTTTGTTTTTGAAATACTGTTAATGCCTGTGTACCTTGAGGTTTTGATGTGATGTTATTATTTCAAACAATGTGAAGTTCTGAAAAGAAATGCTGTTCTTGTTGCAGAATGTTGGACTATAGTTATGTGGAACAGGCAAATATGTGATTAATGGTACTGCTTTCTATAGCCCTACTTATGCCAGCTGTCACACAGACACCTAGGCACTGTTAAGTTTCCTTTATGTTACGGCCTGAGGACAGCCCTTGTTTTAAGTGGGGGGGGGGGGGGGGATATGTAATGATCGGCTATGTTTATGTCATGTGGGGTCAGGGGGCGTGGTCGCCGCCCTGCTCTCGCTTTCCGTGACCTTCACATTGTGTGCTGACACGCGGTCTCATGTAAGGTACCATTTTTTTGTGATGTTTCACTCGGTTAATCATCTCTAATGACCAACCTGTAACCCTGCGTAAACCTATGGTATCCTCCATGTAATAAACGGAGAACACCACTTTCACTCTGTATCCGGCAGAGTTATATTAACTTTCCTGAGCAACCCGTGAGGATCTAGCCGGATCCTTACACTTTGTTTACCAATGTTTGAGTTAATATCATTAACCAGGGTTGACAGGTTTCCATGCCTACTACAAAAACCACAGAAAAGACCTGAAGCTAGTCCCAAAAAACTGGGATTTGTAAAATGGCAGAGCATGTGAGCGGGAGCGGAGTCTCCCCAGTCAGGGAAGGACAACAACAGATCTGCTTTTCTTGATACCCTTTCTGTTTGGTAGCAGCATTTTTAAATCTTACAAGTTCTCCCTTAAGCAAATCTTCAGTTAATTTTTTTCCCCTTAAGTTGTTCATTTCAATCTCTTTTTTTTTTTTTGCTTTTTAAGTTCCATATATTAAATTTTTGTCAGAAGACTCCTTTTATATAGGGAATGGATGTCATACTGTGCCTTTTGTGGAGAAATGAATAAGCTTACTCAATAATTAAACAAAGAAATAATCTGTCTAATATTTTCCTCACCTCTGTACCACTTTTCTGTGCAGAATCAACATCAGCAGATGCAGGCCTCTTTGTTGATGTGGACTCCTGCAACTGTTATTGCAGTCTTACTCAGAGAAATACTACAGTTACATGAGTACATGCAATTTAAGATATTT
Organism: Ictalurus furcatus; assembly: GCF_023375685.1. NCBI lineage: Eukaryota > Metazoa > Chordata > Actinopteri > Siluriformes > Ictaluridae > Ictalurus > Ictalurus furcatus. Next base: position 4,610,489 of record NC_071273.1, read on the forward strand.
AAACACTTACAGGTACTTCTTCCAAAGGACAGCAACCTGAGAGGGTTTCTTCATTGTCCTGTAATGAACATATAATGGATGTTAAACACAGTTGCACCTTTACCCCCTTTTGATGTAAAATTAAAATGAAAAATTATTTACTTATATGCTTCATCCCCCATTTGCTTGGGAACCAGTAAAAGTGTTGGTGTATTATCTACAAAAGAAAAAAATACATCATTATAATGAACTACTAACAAAAATACAGAATTTAAACCTCATTTGCCAGTAATGAAGGTGTTGCGCTATGGGTCCCTGGTTGTGGGTCTTAATTTGTAACCATATGTATTTGCTATTTACTGTATGTATTTCCATTTCTATTGTTTATTTTAGACAGGTCAAGCAGTAAGATTAAAGGCAAACAGGCAAGACAGACATTCCCACAGTTAGTCTACAGTTCAGTGCAGGTTATGGGTAAATGTGTTTAAGTGTAACCTGTAGTACTGTTTCAGCATTAATAAAAGAAATAATTTGATTCATGGACTTATTAATGTAAGTATACAAAACTACTAGCAATGTTTCCCACACACAGATGCTAAGTTATATTGTGTCTAATTTAAAAATAATTTATTTTATTTATTAAGCCATTCTGACAAACCCAGAGGCACTATTTTCAACTTGGCTGTTAAAACACACTTCAAATGAAGGTGGGAGGGTTGTAGGGAAAGTGGTGGTTGAGCAGACCTTTACTGTCAAGGTAGCTGACTCTAGTAGCAACAATCTGACAGAAACCAGCATGGTGAGCGGAGAAACCCAGTGAACTCATGCGGTTACTGACATAAGTTAATCCTGATGTTCACTTTGCCATGCATAAACCATGAAAACACCAATGTGAAAATATTTTCTGTTATGGAGAATACAGGGACGAGGAGACCCAAATGAAGAACACAGACACAGGGGTTCAGGATTAAATAGGTTTTATTAAAGGATGTGAGGGAGTGTGAGAAAGGTGAGTTGAAATAGGGTGGTCAGGGTCAGATGCTCAGCTGATGCGCCATGGGGGAGAGAGAGCGAGGCTGAGCGTGAGCCAAAAGGAGGCAAGGTGAGGCTGGGAGTAGTAGGAAGTGAGCCGAAAGTGAGCACACCAGCAGAACATCAGGGGGCTGACATGAACAGGCTTGAGCTGGGAGACATGAAAGGTAGGGTGGATGCAAAGGGCCCTGGGGAGCTACAGAAGGATTGATAATGCTCTTGATGGTGAAGGGGCCTAGGTACCGGGGTGAGAGTTTCTTGGCTTCCGTCTTCAGTGGAATGTCCTTGGCAGAAAGCCACACCTTTTGACCCGGCTGATAGTTTGGTGTGGGAAGCAGAGGGCGACCAGCCAGGCGACGATTGCGCTTGGTGGAGTGGAGCAGGTCAGAATGGGCCTCTCTCCATACCTTTCAGCAATGGCGGAGGTGGGCTTGTACAGAGGGCACAGCAATGTTTTTCTCCTGGACTTGGAATAAGGGAGGCTGATAACCCTGGGAACACACAAAGGGGGACCTGCTGGTGGTGGTGCTGGTCAGGGAGTTGTGGGCATACTAAACCCAGGTTAACTGGAAGCTCCAGGTGGAGGGGTTATCAGCTGTGACACCCCACAGCACAGTTTCCAACTTCTCATTGACCTGCTCCACCTGACCATTGCTCTTGGGGTTAAAACCCAGAGGACAAACTCACAGAGGCCCCGAGAGCATTCCAGAATTCCTTGCACACTTGGGAAATGAACTGTGGGCTGCGGTCAGAGACAATGTCCTGGGGGATGCCATCCAGCCGACAGATGTAGCTGACAAGGAGGTCGGCGGTTTCACGGGCAGTGGGGAGCTTGGGAAGGGCTACAAAGTGTACAGCCTTGGAAAATTGGTCGACTATGGTCAGGATGACAGTGTTACTTTGGGAGGGGGATAGACTGGTGACAAAATCCAAGGCAATGTGTGACCAGGGGCAGCTGGGAACAAGCAGGGGTCACAGAAGACCAGGCCAGCCAGTGGTGAGAGGCCTTATTTTGGGTGCATACGGTGCAACCAGTGACAAAGGCCCAGGTGTTGGCATCCATTGTCCGCCACCAGAAATGTCACTTCACTACAATTGCAGGGTGCAGAGTGGCAGGCAAATTGGGAACAGTGAGCCCACTGGAGGACCTGGGAAAGCAGGGAAGAACAAGCGACCAGGTTGGGTGCATTCGGCTCTCCGGACCATAGAATCAATCTCCCATGTGATTAACCCCACCATGTGGGCCGGAGGGAGTCTGGTGTCGGGGCATGAGGCATCTTCTTCTGGGGCGAACTGGTAGGAGAGGGCATCAGATTTAGTATTCTTAGAGCCCAGGTGATAGCTAATAGTGAAGTTAAACCATTTGATGAGCAGTTTGGCGGTATGGATGTAAGCCAGGTTTTTATGATCATCCCAGATGCTGAAGGTTGCTCAGCCCACTGAAGCCAGTGTCTCCACTCTTCAGGTGCTATCTTCATGGCAAGCAACTCACAATTCCCCACATCATAGTTGCTAGAGAGGTGACGGGAAAAGAAGGTGTATAGGTGAAGTTTCTGGTCTTGAGCCAAACACTGGCAGAGCACTGCACCTTCCCCCAAATTGGAGGCGTCCACCTCCACAATAAATTGCCACGAGGGATCAGGTTGGATGAGCACGAGTCAGAGGTGAACAACCACTTGAGCGTGGTGAAGGCAGCCTCTGCCTCAGGGGTCCATATGAAGGAAGTGGAGGTGAGCCCAGTGAGGGGTGCCGCTACCTGAATGTAGTCCCTGATAAAGTGGCGGTAAACAGTGGTGAACCTTAGGAAACACTGGAGCTGCTTCAGGGTGGTTGGCCTGGGCCACTTGACATCCTCTCTCAATAATATACCCCAGGAAGGTGACTGTGGGGACATGAAACTCACATTTCTCCACTTTAGCAAACAGACGGTCCTCTAGGAGTTGCTATAGGATGAAAATGGCAGGTATGCTTGGTGGGAGTTCCTGAGAAAATCAGGATCTTGTCAAGGTACTTGAAGAGGAAGCAGTTCAGGAAATCACGGAGTATGTCATTGACCAGGGCTTGGAACACAGCTGGGGTGTTGGTGAGGCTGAATGGCATGACCAAGAATTCGAAGCGGCCCAGGGGGTATTGAATGCAGTATTCCATTCATCCCCCTCTCTGATCCTAACCAGATGGTATGGATTCTGCAGGTCCAGCTTAGTGAAAATTGTGAGCCTGTGCAAGGGTTCAAAGGCAGAATTAAGGAGGGGCAGGGGTTACATGTTTTTAATGGTGATACTGTTCAAACGCCAGTAGTCAATGTAGGGATGAAGGGCACCTAGGAGGAAGAAGTTCGGATGATCCCAGCAACAAGGGGGTCATTGATATATTTCTCCTTGGCCTCCCTCTCAAGGCGAGACAGATGGTAGGGAGGCCCCAGGGAGCAGGTCAAGAGCACATTCATAAGGCTGATGAGGTGGCAAGGAGAGGGCCCGGTCCCTTGCTGAAGGCCTCTCCAAGATCATGGTACTCCACAGGCATGGCTGAAAGCTCGGGTGGGGATAAGGCCAATGGGGAATCGGGGCCCTCAGCGGGAGGAAGGGCTGAAGGAGCTCCAATTGATGATTTTCTTGGCTAACCAATCTATCTGGGGATTACGCTTCTGTAGCCAGCAGTGCCCCAACACCAGCAGCGTACATGGGGAGGAAATCAGATTAAGCTGGATCTGCTGCCAGTGATTACTGGAAAGAACCAGGAGCAGCGAGGCTGTGCAATGGGTAAAGTGGGCCAGGAATCTACCATCTAGGGCATTTACTGTGATGGGGAATCCAGTTGTTTGACTGGGACCCCCGCCTGAGCAGCCAACTCAGTATTCAGGAAATTGTTGTCAGCACCAGAGTCGACCAGAACGAGCAGGGGTACAGTGAGCTGGTTGTGACACAGGCTGGCTTGTATTTGAAGGCAAGTAGGGCGACAGATGAACTGGATATCTGGCTCACCAGTAGCCCCTCTTTACTGGTGAGCCTCCCCTTTTTGTCGGAGAGGGCAGGTTGCCATTAAGTGGCCCAGCTTTCCACAGTAGATACATTGACCTGCCTTGAATATTTGATCACGCTCAGCGGGGTGAGCTGAGCCCAGCCTAGCTACATGGGTTCTTGTATGGGCCAAGGGGGGTGGGCAGGAACTCGGGAGCTGGGCTGAGGCTCAGGAGCAGGGTTGGCAGATGAGTGGAGGAGTGCATGAGGCACTAAGGAGGCGTGGGAGCAGCTGGTTCTCTCCCTACCTTTATCTCCCAGTAAAGGGCTCCATTCATCGTTCCTTCAATTATATGAAGTCTGCCAGTACCATGTGATGAAAAACAGCCCCACACCATGATGCTTCCACCTCCAAACTTCACTGTTGGTATAGTGATTCAAGGGTGATGTGCAGTGCCATTTCTTCTCCAAACATGGTGTGTAATATGACAGCCAAAAAGTTAAAGTTTGCTCTCGTCTACCCAGACTACACTCTTCCAGTATTTCATAGGTTTGTCCAAATGAGTTGTAGTAAACTTTAAACGAGCTTCAACATGCCTTTTCTTTAGTAATGGAGTCTTATGGGGTGAGCGTGAGCAGTGGAGTGCATTGCCTATTGTTTTCTCTGTGACGATGGCATTTGCTACCTCCAAGTGTTTCTGGAGCTCTTTCTGAGTGGTCCTTGGCTCTTGGACTACTGTTCTGACTATTCTTCTGACTCCCTGGTCAGAAATCTTGCGAGGAGCTCTTGTGCGTGGCCGGCTGATGCCGGAGCGATGTAGCTACCACTTGTGGATAATGTCCCCAGTGGTGCTTACTGGAACATTCAGAAGTTTTGAAATACGTCTGTATCTGATTCCATCAATGTTTTGCAACAATGTTTGTGAAGGTTTTGGGAGAGCTCTTTGCTTTTGCTGATCATGAGATGTTTCTTGTGTGACACCTTAACCTTTTGGTAATGAAAAGCCTTTTTATAGACCATCAATTTACTAACCCAACTGATATTAATTTGCACAGATAGGGGGTATAATTACTTACGGATTTCAGCTGGTTCCTTGCATTACCTTGCCTTGGAGAACTGCTTTTTCTTAGAGTCTTCAACAAGTTTTTCCTGTGTCATTCCACTTTATTACACATAACTTTATTTATGGACATTAATGTTGTGAATTCTTTATATTTGTGGATTTCTTGAGTTAATACTGATATCTGGTGAATATTTCATGTGAGTAACCTCATTGGAAATATATTTACTGAACAAAAATGTTGACTCGTTCAATACTTCCCCCACTGTAATATTATTTATGTGTGTATATATATACATATATATTACGCGCACACACACAAAAAGAATCGAATTAACTTAATTAATCGTGAAAATATCCCAGCACTAGCTTGAGTATTAATTGTGCTTTTTGCTATTATTGTCATCTCTTTGGAAAGCAACACATTAGCCAACAGTAACAAATTGGTAAGCTATGTTTACACCAATAGGCAAAAAGCCCTTATTTCATTTTGTAAACATGGGAAAACCCTGCTGCTATAAAGCCAGTATGGCTTCTTGGACAAATTTCAAAAGCACATAACATGGTGATATTGTATAGCAGCTTCCGGTATCTAGGGCCAATGAAATTCAAGAATGGAGTGAGTATTTATGTCTAATTTTTGCAGTCACTGGATTACTTGGAAAGCAGGTCTACATAAAATGCTGCATTACCCTATTCTTCAGATTACTGCCTCTATTATTTCAACACAATCATTTTTATGCATCATGTTTTCCAGAAAATATATATGATGATAGGTTCATCATGGGTAATTACAGTGAATGTAAGCTGTAAAAGAGAAATGAATTACTTTAGACTTTTACAAAACCTACTTTACAGCTACATACCATTGTAGCTAGTGAGGCAATGCTAAAATATGAGTTATTAGTCTTGTATTTACAGCAACAGTACAGTGGCACTGTGAGGACAGCAGTTTAACAATTAGAACTTTTTTTATAAAGTTGGTTCTACACTCTGCGAGTCCAGCAGTCTTTTACGATTATTTTTTGACACACTCTATGAGATGATCCAAATAACGTTGTTCAACCTCCATTGGTCTTCCGATGCTCTCAGACACATTATGAGTGATGTTCCTGGGGTCACACGGTATTTGGGGTCTTTCAACATCAGACACCCTCTTGGGTGTTTTATCTCAGCAAGCTTGGGATATGATGTTGACCCAGCATGCTGGGGTGATTTATTTTTAACTACAAAAAGCACTTTTACTAACATCTGTGTTATAACTAGGGATGCACCGAATGTTCGGCAACCGAAATTATTCGGCCAAAAATAGCAAAAAATGCATTTTCGATGTTCTGCCGAATAAGTGAAAAGGCCGAATAAATTTGACCGAACAATGACGTGTTTGATGACGTGAGCAACCAGAGTGAGACGCACGAATGTCATGACCTCGATGAGGGGGCACGCGCATGCACGAGCTAAGTGCTCTTCGGATGTTTACTGTAGACAGTAAACATGCGTGGACGTGCGTTTGTTTTGTTTCTGTTGTATTCTGTCACGACACGAGACGTAAGGAAGTAGAATACGGAAGCAAGTAAAGACGTATTTATTTAAGGGCAGGCAGACAAATCCAAATCGTAATCCAAAAAACGTAGTCAAGACAAGCAAAGGGTCGGGCAAACGGCAAACAGGCATAAACGGGATCAAAGTAGCGGTCACAGAAAACAGGGTCAAAACACAAAACAAGAAATATGAACTAGTACTATGGACTGGGAGCGGAAAAACCAGCGGTGACTAAATGAACTAATCTATAGTTTAAACTAACTAAATCTATCAAGGAACAGAACATTAACAATGTGTCTATCTATCCTATATCTACTATAATACTCCGCAAGGTGTACAGGGAGGCGAGCGGTATATATCCCCAATATAATCAGCCGTATAGAACCCAATTGAACCATTTTCTGCACTCGTCAATGCACTTTTTAATGCACTTTTTAGTTGTAGTCTACAGAGTGTTCCATTCTTTCAGCAGTCAGTTATAGGCCTAACATCAGCTATTCAAGGGGCTCAAAGATGACCACATCAAAATATTTTTATTTTACTCATTTATTTATTTAAAGTTATATTGTGACTTGTTGGTAGCCTATGCCTGATGGAATGAAAAAAAATGTTCAGTGTTAAATAATTTTGAAATTGTAGTTTTTGTAAGTGATTTTTTTCTTTGAAAACCAAGACAAAATAGTAAAAAGCACATTTTGACTATTTAATTTATGCAATGGTGCAAAAAAAAAGGCAAAATAAATGGAAAAAACATGAAAAAACGTGTTTGGTTTCGGCTTTTGAACCAAGTTTTTCATTATATTCAGTTCTGGCTTCGGCCAAGAATTTACAATAGACATTGTCTCAAAGCAGCTTTACAGAAATATCAACATGGTATACACATATTAAAGGTTCGAATTTATCCCAACTGAGCAAGCCACTGAGTGACGACGGTGGCAAGAAAAAACTCCCTAAGATGTTTTAAGACGAAGAAACCTTGAGAGGAACCCGACTCAGAAGGAACCCATCCTCATCTGGGTAACAACAGATAATGTGAAAAAGTTCATTATTGACTTATATGAAGTCTGTATGGCCTTAGGAGCAGCCGTAGTCCCAGCAGTCTGGAATTAGAGAAGATTTGAGCTCCATCCAGAGGCAGAAAGGATCTGCATCTCTAGTATCTCCATAAAATCGTGTGTGGCTTGGCAGAAGGAGAGAGGGAGGGAAAAGATTATTAGGACTGGGAATTAGTATAATAGAAAGTCTAGTCGGGGTAGGCTTGAGTAAACAAATACGTTTTAAGCCTAGACTTAAACACTGAGACTGTGTCTGACTGCCGAACACTAATAAGAAGACTGTTCCATAACTGTGGAGCTCTATAAGAGAATGCTCTTCCCCCTGCTGTAGCCTTCACTATTCAAGGTACCGTCAAATAGCCTGCATCTTTTGATCTAAGTAGGCATGGCGGATCATAGAAAACCAAAAGGTCGCTTAGATATTGTGGCGCGAGACCGTTTAGTGCTTTATAGGTTAATAAAAGTATTTTATAGTTAATGAGAGATTCCACTGGGAGCCAATGCAGTATTGATAATATCGGTGTGATATGGTCGTATCTTCTAGTTCTAGTTAGGACTCTAGCAGCTGCATTCTGGACTAACTGGAGCTTATTTATATTCCTACTGGAACATCCAGACAGTAAGGCATTACAGTAATCTAATCTAGAGGTGATGAAAGCATGAACTAATATTTCTGCATCAGGTAGTGACAATATATTTCTTATCTTAGAAATATTTCTGAGATGAAAGAAAGCTATCCTAGTAATATTATCTACATGAGCATCAAATGATAGGCTGGAGTCAATAATCACTCCAAGGTCTTTAACTGCTGTACATGTTGAAACAGAAAGTCCATCCAGAGTAACCATGTGATCAGAAAGATTATTTCTAGCTACACGTGGTCCTAATACAAGTATTTCTGTTTTATCAGAATTAAATAAAAGGAAGTTAGTTAACATCCAACATCTAATGTCTACACAATCCTCAACTTTACTAAGCTTCTGTCTGTCCTCTGGCTTCGCTGAAACATCCAACTGTGTATCATCAGCATAACAGTGGAAGCTAATTCCATGTTTACGAATAATTTGACCTAGGGGTAGCATATATAAAGTAAAGAGCAGTGGGCCTAAAACAGAACCCTGTGGAACTCCAAAAGTAACCTCAGTACGCATGGAGAAATCACCATTTACATCTACGAACTGATAACGATCGGTCAGATAAGACCTGAGCCAGGAGAGGACTGTTCCCTTAATGCCAACAACATTTTCTAATCTATCAAGGAGAATAGTGTGATCTATAATATCAAAAGCTGAACTAAGGTTGAGTAACACAAGCAGCGAGACACAACCCTGATCGTAGGTCAGTAGAAGGTCATTTACTACTTTAACTAACGCTGTCTCTGTGTAATGATGAGGTCTAAATCCTGACTGATACATTTCATGAATGTTGTTCCTATGTAAGTACGAGCATAACTGCTTTGCTACAACCTTTTCTAAAATCTTAGAGAGGAAGGGGAGATTTGATATAAGTATATAGCTGGAGGGGTCAAGATCAGGTTTTTTAATCAGGGGTTTAATAACTGCTAATTTAAGTGATTTAGGTACATAGCCAGTGCTAAGGGAAGAATTGATTATATTTAAAAGTGGTTCAATTACTCCTGGACAAATCTGTTTAAAGAAACATGTAGGTACAGGGACTAGTATGCAAGTTGATGAATTGGCTGAAGAGATTAATGTAGCTAGTTCGGTCTCTCTAAGTGGAGCAAAACATTCTAAACATTGATCTGATATTGCTACATCATCATCTAATGGGTTTGTTACAATACTGTCTGGTTTTAATTTAAGAATCCGTTGTTTACTAATTTAAACTGTTACTGACTTTTAAATAATATTATTATAGATGAATATGCATTGTGCCTACTGCTCTATAATGTACTACACTCTTTACTTCGGCTAGTTTAACTGTTACAGATATTTAATGATTTTTTTTATTTAGGACTTCCAGCTATGTGCTGTAATTTTTACAGTGTGTTGCGGGCAGGCACGAATTAATAATTCAGAGGCCCCTGGGCACAATGTCTTGTATAAATAGCGATATATTCTATTTACACTAAGTGAATATAAATAGAGATATATTCTATTAATTCTATATAAAAGTAGCGGTTCTTTGCAATAAGTGCAAATAGTTGGTAGATGCAATTTATACTTATAAATAGTGGCAGATACTATTTGCACCTCAGTATTGTTGTACAGGATGCAGTAATAACAAAGTGTAAATGACTAAATATATAAAACTTATTGGGACAATAAAGCCCTCCCTACACCTACCCCTAACCGATAAACACACTATTATTATTAAACAGTCATTAGGCACTTTATTTCCACCTTTTCAAATATTTTCTTCATTTTTACTGAAAATAAATTACATTGAAATTTCTATCCCAGTTTACTGTGAAATAACTGTAGGCCTGCTAGCTGATACCATTAGTTAGCGGTGCTATTAACGTTAGCTGACTGTAGCCAGACGGGGGTGGGGGTGGGGGGTTGCGGAGCAGGTTACGAGTGGGGAATACCGCCAAGAAGTGGGGCAGGCATAATTGACAGAACAGGAACGGCGCAGAGTGGACCGACGGATGCCAGCTGATTTATAGCTGCTCTGAACAGGACTCTTATTCACAGGGGACATGGTGGGTACACGCAGCGACAGGAGAGGCATGAAACGGAGGAAGAGGAGCTAATTTGTATAATTAATTAGTAAGTAACGTTACCCATCATGCATCTTATCGATAAGTCCACCAGTATTTTTTTTGTGAAGCTGGAAGTTATTTATTGCGTGTTCTGAACAACCAGACTGTTTGATGTTATACTTTGTTAAAATAGATGAACTAAATGTTCAGAATCCTGCTGGTTGTTCGGACACATTCACAATCATTAACGCTGTTTCTGTAAGCATTAAACAGGTTGCTGTTCAAATAGAGAGATTTGGTTAGTTAAAAAAGAGTGCCATGACGCTCAACAGTGCACTGCTGTATTAAGGACCTGGACTACAAAAAACTTGTATCTTTTTTGGTTTATGGGATAACTTAATCTAACTTATTACATATGAACAACACTTTCTTATATAATGACACCCAGTAATTCGTATATTCAGTTATATGTTCTGAACTTGTTTTGGATAGCTGCCATTTTCTGACAAATTAAATATTTTTGCTTTCTGTCTTCAACAGCAAAAAATAGAAGGTAGACGATATGCCATCATCTGCTGCTTGATGTAGTTCCTTGGAGAGTCTCGAGAGCACCTCATCAAAGACTACCAGATAAATTTAGCCATTTTCTAATTGTTATGTCCATGTTAAACATATCTTTCAGTTTAATAATCTAACCCTCAGGATTTCTATAGGTATCTAACTCTTGCCACTGTGTTGGAAAAAAAAATCTGTCTTAATAAAAAGTTTAAAATGTTGGGCTCAGAGATCTTCTTTTCTTCACTTGCAGTGTAAATGTTGATAACATGATTTAACGTCACAGAATGGTTTATATTGTACAAAACTGATCAATTCTAGTCACCACCTGATTGATGGGCATTAGACTGATTATGCAGGCATTTAACATAACAGAAATTATAAAAGCAAACATTTTACTGTATTCCATGTATTGATTTTGTTTTTTAAATGTCTTGATGAAATTATTACACTGATTGCAGTGTACTTAACCGATTGACATGTTTTTAAAGGACAACAGCAAAGAAGCAGTCAAAGAGGACTACGCTGGGCATGTGATGAACATCTTTGTCCTTCATGGAAATGCAGCACATGAAGGCCTCACCAACCATGTCCATGTTTCCATAATCATCGAGGGAAATAAGGTGTTTGAAAATTGTGGCTATGTGGCCAAGGCTTGCCTTCTGCTCATGGGCTTTGTCTATGCCTTGAACTTAAGTTACCTACGACAGCTGAAGTACACTTTCGAAGTGTTTCAGAAGCTCTTTCTTGAGCTGGATATACTGAAGATATCTCCAAAGGTCCTGTCTTTGAGGGCGCTCGCTATGGAATACTTCACCCAGCTCGGCTTCGCATTACATATAACGGTGTCCAGAAGGACTTTATTTCAGCCGAGGGAGCAGGAGACTATGATAAACTCTTGATATCGGGGTGAACGGCATCACCTACACATCGGAGTCTTTTTCGCTCTTCTATTATTTTTATTTTTTGCACTCGGCCTTCCAGCTCTACAGTATTCTGATTTTTATTGAAGATATTGTCGTTGCATTACTTCACCTAGATTTTGTGGACTCACTCCTCTTAAATCTACTTCTGTATGAATGTGCTTCTCTGTTTTGAGGCTCTGACCGGGTTAGAGTTTCTGTTTATTTAATTTTATTAGTGTTATCTCCTCGGCTTTACGTGCTACACTGTTATATTATTTGTTACACGTCTTTAAAAGGTAAAGACATTATATTTATTATTGTGTGCAGACTGTTTATCAGTCTTGGTAATTTTGTTGGTTAGTCCAGCTTTCTCTCCGAGTTGTTTTCACATTGTGGACAACGTTCGGTTTTTGTAGGATACACTGCTGTCTCATTTGTTTATGGAGACTTTGGGTGTGTGGGTGTTTGGAGGATTGTGAGAGTAAGCAGAACATGCCAATGCTTTGAAGGATGTGAATTGGAACAGAGTAATGTTATTTAATTGCGAATCTGTTTTTAGAGGATTTAAACCTAACATGGTGAACAAATTATATTATAGAATTCAGGCAATTTTACTGGGGTTATCTCATACAGTGTGGCAAAGTAATAATCTGGAAATACCTTTGTAATATTACAGTCTAAAACTGGATTTAAAAGAAGCAAATTAGTAAATGAATCACATGTAAATGAATGACATGAAAATGTACCACTTGAATATGAATGACATGAAAATGAATCACATGTAAATGAATCATACGTAAATGAATCACATGTAAATGAATCATATAAAAATGAATAAATAAATTAAAGACAAAAGTCCTGTCTTTGCACAGCAAACTTCTTGAATGATTGTATGCAAATATTTCAATGAGAAGTTTCAGTGAGAAAGTATTACCTCTCATATGTTTCTGGCACTACTTTGTTTTGTTCTAGATGTTCAGTGTAAATTCTTTGCTCTCTGCTCTGATTGTATGTTCTTAAAGATTTAAGAAAGTGATGTGAGTGGTTGCACTCAAGTTTCTTGGGCAATTTGCACTTTGAATTGATAGCCTTGACAATTTCATTGGGCGTTTTATCAGATTTACTTGTTCACTATAAATGTTTTAACTGAAGTGTTTAACATGTTTATATCTGTTAAGGGATTTAACACAGGGTAAGCGTTTCAGGAGAAGAAAATGTTTTGTCTGTCATTGAATCAGACTGTGTACTGTATTTTCTGATTTTCTTATTTGACCTACTGATTAAGAATTTTTGAACTTTCAAACAAAAGTAGAACTGTAAATGACAGCATACACAAATATTTTTTGCAACCTTTAGTAGACAATTTTAAAGATCTAAAAGTGATGTGAGTAGGTGGATTTACATATCTGGAACAATTGACACTTTTAAATGATGCTTTTGAAAATGTCCTTTTGGCATTTTGTCAGAGATTTACTGGTTGATGACTGTAAATGTGTTACTGTTTAAGTGTTTAAAATGTTGTTTACATCTGTAAAGGGATGAACCAAGAAGGAAAAGTGTTTTAAAGAACTTAACTCAGGGTAACCCTTTCAGAAAAAATGTTTGGGAAACACTAGTTTTGTGCAGTGTTTTGTCTGTCAATGAATCAGACTGTAATAAAAAATAAAAGGTGCTGTTGTTTAAAAGACTTTATTAATGTTTTTTTGTGAGATTCTTTACCCCTAGTATTGACTAAAAAACAAATAAAAGTACTTGTTAAACATAAAATGTTGTGTAAATATTACTTAAAATTTTCTCACATGAATGTAAATAAAATAAAATAAAAAAAAAAACACTGAAAACCTAAACATTTCTAGTGGGCATTTGTAATGAAAGCTGAAAAGCTAGTCTAAGTAAAAATCACTGTGGTGTAGTGAGTAAAATGTAGGCACAGAATCATAAAATGCCTAGTAAAAGTTACTTGAGTATTTCGATTGGAACACTTAAAAGTAAGTAGTGTTCACTTGAGAATATGCTCTGTAACATTTACTAAGAATTTCTGTGTGAAAATTGTTAACTAGCTTTTCTTTAAGTAAATTTCACTCCACAATTTTTCAGTGTGGTTACTGACTTTTAAATAATTTTTATTTGGAAATAATGTGGAAAATATGCACTACTCTATAATGTACTACACTCTTTACTTTGGCTACTTTAACTATTAACGTTTTTTAAATGCTTTTTTTTTATTTGGAAAACTGTAAAATTACAGTAAAATACTGGCAGCAGGTTTTCCAGCTTTGAACCAAATTTTTACAGTGTGTTGCGTGTTTTCTTAACAAGAGTTGTACCCAAATCTGACTCCCCTTCATCACAGAGGTGATAGGTGGTGCAGTGAGTTAACGCTCTTCTGTTTACCACAGCCACTCATCCATCAGTTTTCACACAGCTAGCACCAATAACGTACATGGAAGCAGTGTCTAAACTTAAATTAATAAACAGAAATTAAATTAGTTTTGATAAAGGATACAAAATACATGGCAGATCCATTTAACATGTAAGCTGCTGATGTTACGACAGAGTTAAGAATAAATCTACCAACTGCCAAAGCAAAACACATGGAACTCAATGTCCTGCTGCCTGAACTTCAGATCCAAGACATTTCTTATTAGTTCATGCAGTGTTTCATAGTAAAGTGCTGTATTACTCTTCCCTTTGCACTTGCATATGAATGTCATTAAAATATTAACATTTAATCGCATGAAATCATAAAAAAACAAATTATGAATGTAGACTTTATACAGCGTTCATCACACAAAAGATATTCCCATGCATTGTATACCTAATATACGAGGCAAATGTTTGCACATAATAGTCAGATGTCAATGTTTCGTTACATCTTAAAAAAACAGAAACAAACCAAATTATTAGTTACATCAGTAATTATTAAAAGAGACAGGGCTGTAAACAAACCTCAGATGTTTTCCCCCCAAACCCCTCACTGTTTTCCACACATTAGGGCCCAAAAACCAGTGTCATGTTTTTACTCTGACTCTAAAGATTGTGATATGATTTTTTAGGGGAAAAAAAGTGGCTAAATGGGACTACAGAGGTTGTTGAGGACATTAAACATCACACCAAACAGGAAAACTCATCTACTACAGCCTTGGGGTGTGTGTGATTTTATATTATATTTATATATATATATATATATATATATATATATATATATATATATATATATATATATATATATATATATATATATATACACACACACACACACACACACACACACACACACACAGAGAGAGAGAGAGAGAGTATTCCACAAAAGTGAGTACACCCCTCACATTTTTGTAAATATCTGATATGTTTTCATGTGACAACACTGAAGATATGACAATTTGCTACAATGTATAGTAGTGAGTGTACAGCTTGTGTAACAGTGTAAATTTGCTGTCCCCTCAAAATAACTCAACACACAGCCATTAATGTCTAAACCGCTGGCAACAAAAGTGAGTACACCCCTGCAGAGGGGTCCAATGAAACAGACAGAATGTCTCGGGTATTCCTTTTTTTCTGATCTTTGTCTAATTGATGATCTTAATTGGCTTAATATGCAATTTATGATACTGTACTGGCATGTTATATTGTATATTGCACTGTATAATTTAAATACTGCAAGTTGTGTTTAGTATACATTGTATTGCATATACATAGCACACAATGTGTGTGTGTGTATATATATATAAACTGAAAACAATGATATGAAGTCATGTTTGAAGTCATTTGTTCATTAGGAACAAATAGACAAATTCATGAAACATTTGAATGATAGAGCAAATCACCTGTGAGATATGACAAAAAGTACACCTCAGGGGTCTACGGCAGGGACGTGCGGGGGGGGGGGGGGGGGGGGGGGCGGTTTCTGGGAGCTCAAGCTCCTGCCCATTTCCAATATTATTTAAAAGTGCCACTCTCAATATTAATTAATAAACAATTATATTATGGAAAAAGCATTTGAATTCAAATTAACATGAGAGTGTGAACAAAACAGTAGCAAAAATGAATCACAAGAAAGTCTGAGAATGTTTCTATTTATTTGTCCGACTCGAGTCTGCAGACAGATTGTCTCATTGTTACACAATCGTGGTGCGTCTCGCTTCAACAGACAGACAGGTTTGCTGAAACCACTAACTCTTCTGCTAAACTTTTCATAATATTAGCAGCATTTTATATTCTTATCGCCAGTAGCTTTCAGATTGATTGAGAGGGAATGTGTTGGTAAGTATTAGATACTCAAGTTTGTTAAATTTACCTTCTTATATTATGTGTATGATATACAGTCAGTAAAGGCACGATGTCAGACAGAGACGGCAGAAAATGAAAGAAAAACTGAAGAAGGCAGCTTCCTTATCAACATGGGTGAAAAAAGGTGAGCTAATATGAGACAGATAGTTGCAAAAAGGCATCATATGCTTACAAATAGTCTGTGTTACACTGAGCTCTTTTCGTCAATACACCAATTACCCTTGTCCCCCACGCCACCACCCACACTGACATTTTGCTGTTTTTTTTATATAAATAAAAACTATTTATTTAAGTTGGAGAACGTTCACTGGACGCTACAAACTGAAAGCATCTGCTCCATTCAGCATGAGCTGCAGAGTCGCAGCACAGAATAAAAAAGAACCCACTTTTCAAGGTCGCGAATATAGTTATACTAATATACTATATAGAGTACCATATAAAGTGAAAATAAATAGAGATATATCCTATTTACACTATATAAAAGTGGCAGTTCTTTGCAATAAGTGCAAATAGTTTTTAGATGCTACTTATAATTATAAATAGTAGCAGACAGATTATTATTTGCACCTCAGTATTGTTGTAACCTAAATAGCATTTATTAATAGCAGCATAGTTGTACATTTCAGTAATAACAGAGTGTAAATGACTAAATTTATTAAAATTATTGGGACAATAAAGCCCTCCCTACACCTATCCCTAACTGATAAACACATTACTATTAAACAGTCATTAGGCACATTATTTCCACTTTTTTATTGAAAATAAATAAATCTGATCTGATATGTGATGGGAAAAGGGAGAAGAGCGAATTCGGCAAAAGGCGGATTCCAACTCGTGTTGAATGCGTCAAGAGCTACGTTCAAGCACCACACTCCCTACAGCCTTCTCCACTGTTGACGTTAAGGGGAGTTCGTCTTTTTTAATCTTGTGTGTCCCGACCAGACATTGCTCTCTATTTTCAGCAATGTAAAAAAAGGAAAAGAAAACAAGAGAAAAGGAAAAAGCATATTTTTTCTTCCCCTTGCTTGGGCCCTGTCACGTTATTTAAGTAATGGAGGTTAGGATGGCTGCAAGTGCAGTTAACGAGGTTTATTATAGAGACAGACAGACAAATCCAAAACGGTAATCAAATAACATGCAAAAGCTCAGGCGATCGGCAGACGGACATAAACAGGGCAAGGCAAAACACGAAACAATGTCAATAAACATGACTTGAGAACGAGAACGAGAACTAGGAACAACCACTTGATAATGAGATAAACTCAATACTACGCGATGTGCAAAGAGACACGAGGGGTTTAAATGACAAACATAATCAGGGCTGAAACACAGGACAGCTGAAATCAATGATGGCACACCTACGGGAAACTACCAATGACAAGACCGGGGCGGAGACAGGACAAAAATCCATAACAAAAGCACATGTCCAAAGTAAACAAAGTCAATGTCACTGAAGACCCAAAAGCATCCACTCGCTAAGAGCTCACGCTTCGGGTCTCTGAGCACGCAGCAATACTGCAGTGTGACAGGCCCCAAAGCCAGACTCACCCTCTATTTTCAGCAATGTAAAAAAACAAAAAAGCATTTTTTTCTTCCCTTCGCTTGGGCCTAAAGTGCGCATTGGCCCCTTGGCCTGTGCCCATAATGCCCATTGGATAATCTGGCCCAGCCCTGATCTGAAACAAACTGTGCATAAGATACCAGCTGACTAGTAATGAGCAAAGTTAACTAACTAGAAAGAGAACATGCAATCTATCTTCATGTATAAAACACAAAATACTGCATCAGGGAAATAATATTTCAGTTCATCCAAAGTGAAAGTGCCACACAAATCTGTCAGTAGTTCCAAAAAATGCCTCACAGTAACAGCTGATGGGGAGAAAGAGAGAAGTGTGCTATGGAGTATTGTCCAGACCAGAACAGGTAATATGATTATATCACAATGACTACTGAGTGTCTAGTTAGTGAAAAAAAACCTATTAATTAAATGTAAAAGGTGAAAAGTTTAGGATGGGCAAGGCATTTTAATTAAGTACGCTCTCAATTAGTCAAAAAACAGTCTACAATGTACACATGAAAAAAGATTCCATGTGACCTGCCTAAAATATATGAGAGATGGAAGCATGTAAAAAGATACACAACAGAAAGAAGGTGTTTGTGCTCATATACACTCATTCCCAGTTGAGTCTCCTCAAAAAGGTCCACTCTAAAATTGCTGAGTTACACAGAACCCAGTTTGGGTCGATTCTGAAATCCAGCGCTGGGTACAATGTGGACCGACTCAGTCTGGACTGTTTTATCTCAGCAAGGTTGGGTTATGATGTTGACTCAGCATGTTGGGGTGATTTATATTTTTTACTTTTCTCTACAAAAACACCCAGTGTAACAATATATTTGGTTGTAATTTATGTTGAAAATTATTTTGCTACAAAATTCCTGTTAAATACTCATTAAACTCCTCAGATGCCAATCCTGTCAGGTGAGAAATCCACCAGTGTCTTGAAAACGTTCCTGTACATTTTAGCTCTCTCTTCCACTGACTGGGTTCAGCTTGAGGTCATGTGGGTTTTCACCTGCTGTTCCTAATAATCCCTCAGGTGTTTTATGAGATTGAGGTCCGGGGAATTTTATCCAGGGGTCAGAGGTCATTATACACTCAGTGTAGAATCGAGTACAGTCTGATTCACTGTGCATGATGAACACACACTTCTCACGTCTCTGAGTCTGTTTAATGTGTTATAATTAAAATGAGTGATGTGTTTATAAATGTGTTCTCTATTCCCCACCAGTGAAATGCAGGAACACCGGAGTCTTCATCACACACACAGATGTTCACCACACCCTGAATATAAAAGAAAAAACATGTGAATTAATAACCACAAACTGGACTGTGGTACTTCATGATCAACATGTAATCATCTCTGCTCCAAGAGAAACATCATCATCTCCTGTTTATAATTAATCATTCTACATTTCTTCATTCTTACTAACATCTGTGTTATAACATTTAGCGAGAACAAATGAGAACTTCCACAAGTTCTAACAGGAAAATGAGCAGATATTTACCCATCACATCACTGCTCTTATCCAATCACAGGCTTTGGAGTTTTTTAAATAATGAACACTACTGTGTCATTTAGCTCTTGTTCTACATTTATATTTAAGTGCAGACTTTAAGAAGAAGCCGAGGTGAATGTTACAGGAAAGACAGAAGACACGGTGTGGAGGTAGGGTGCTGGAAGAAGTGTCAGAGTGAGTAAAGTGGCTGCATAAATCAAATATCTGTGGCATAAAATATAATCATTTTAATTGGCTTAATGAGAGTTGAGAAGAAAGTGTGCTGCTTATCAGAAACAGGGAAAAGCAGAGATCATCTTGTTCAGACAAAAGCAGCAGTATGAAGTCAGAGATAGCAGGCTGTCACAAGGAGACCAGGTGTTCATTTACAATCACTCTCATGCACTCATTCGTGATATTTTGTAGACTCTGTCTGACTCCCTGTCTTCTACCTTCACATGAATTTTAAATCAACACACTTTACTGAACACAAAACAGCATTAAAGCCAATTGTTAGAAAAAATCTGATTAAATAGAATATAGTGACATTTCTAAAACTGGTTTTATTTCCTAACCTGATAATCTGATATTTATTGGAACTAAAGAGACATGTACAAAAGAGGTTACCACAGTGTCTGTAGATTGTAATGTTCATCATCTTTAAGAGCAGAGAGACTCGTCACTCCTGAGTCTCCTACATTATTAAGGGACAGATTCAGTTCTCTCAGGTGTGAGGGGTTTGATCTCAGAGCTGAAGTCAGAGCAGCACAGCCTTCATCTGAGACACCACAACCACGCAACCTGTAGAGAGACACAATGACACACTCTTCACTCTCACAATCTTAAGCAGAAGAACAACAGCACTGACTTTCCTCTGGTTGTAGACAGTTTCTCTCATTGTGGACTGAGTAACACACACTAGATCTTTAGAAATGTTTTAGTAACTTTTCCCTTCACACATCTCAACAAAATCTCTTTTTTAATCAGCGTTCACATGAACAGAACTTTCTTGAGAAGATCAGACTGTCCATAATCAGAAGATTAGAACATGTTTTATTATTAATGATTTAAAATATGATCTTACCTCAGTATCTCCAGTTTACAGAGAGGATTCTCCAGTACAGCAGAGAGACTCTTCACTCCTGAGTCTCCTATTTTATTAGAGGACAGATTCAGTTCTCTCAGGTGTGAGGGGTTTGATCTCAGAGCTGAAGTCAGAGCAGCACAGCCTTCAACTGAGACACCACAATCATACAACCTGTAGAGAGACACAATGACACACTCTTCATCAACAGATTTTTATCTTGGTTTAAGAATTACTTTAAAGATGATGTGTTTGTAAAATGATTTTATTATTCAGAATGACATGAGGATTTAATATCACCTGTTTATTATAATTAACAGTGTAATTAAAATGATCATACTGAGTGTTATATTAAGTTTCTCTCATCTAATATCTCTGTATATATTTATATTATTACAGAATGTAGGAAGTAAAAGTCTGAATCATCATGAACAACAAACACTGTCATGGATTAAAAGATACAATGGATAAATTACAAAAGTATAAAACATTAATTCTGAAGAGGATTAACACTCATGTCTTTTCAAAACCAGATTACTCGCTGATAATTTATTGTTAAATAAAAAGAAATAATCTTCCTCCTCAGGACATTGATGATGAACCTAAAACTTCTGCTTCAGTCTCACTATTAGAGAATGTGTCTTACTGAGGAGCAGGTCATGTGACTCTCAGAGAGATGATCTTACCTCAGTATCTCCAGTTTACAGAGAGGATTCTCCAGTACAGCAGAGAGACTCTTCACTCCTGAGTCTCCTACATTATTATAGGACAGATCCAGTTGTCTCAGGTATGAGGGGTTTGATCTCAGAGCTGAAGTCAGAGCAGCACAGCCTTCATCTGAGACACCACACTTATATAACCTGTAGAGACACAATGACACACTCTTCATCAACAGATTTTTATCTTGGTTTAAGAATTACTTTAAAGATGATGTGTTTGTAAAATGATTTTATTATTCAGAATGACATGAGGATTTAATATCACCTGTTTATTATAATTAACAGCGTAATTAAAATGATCATACTGAGTGTTATATTAAGTTTCTCTCATCTAATATCTCTCTATATATTTATATTATTCTAGAAGGAAGGAAGTAAAAGTCTGAATCATCATGAAAAACAAACACTGTCATGAATTAAAAGATACAATGGATAAATTATAAAAGTATAAAACATTAATTCTGAAGAGGATTAACACTCATGTCTTTTCAAAACCAGATTACTCGCTGATAATTTATTGTTAAATAAAAAGAAATAATCTTCCTCCTCAGGACATTGATGATGAACCTAAAACTTCTGCTTCAGTCTCACTATTAGAGAATGTGACTTACTGAGGAGCAGGTCATGTGACTCTCAGAGAGATGATCTTACCACAGTATCTCCAGTTTACAGAGAGGATTCTCCAGTACAGCAGAGAGACTCTTCACTCCTGAGTCTCCTACATTATTATAGGACAGATCCAGGTCTCTCAGGTGTGAGGGGTTTGATCTCAGAGCTGAAGTCAGAGTGGAACAGCCTTCACCTGAGACACCACACTTATACAACCTGTAGAGAGACACAATGACACACTCTTCATCAACAGATTTTTAAATTGGTTTACATGCTATGATGATGATGTGTCTTTCATGTTAGACTTTCTGCTCTCTTGACCAATCACAAGATATATTTATCATTGACCAAAACATTATCACTGTTCAGTGGCTCCCTTAAAAAAAACTCTACAGGAATCCTGCAGGATTTTCATTTTTCTGCAGGATGTTTGCTGGAATCCTGGAATGATGAAATCCTGCAGGACACATTGACAAACTGTGCAGGATTTTCCTATAGGGTTTAGGGTGGAGCAGTACAATAGAAACATGCAGGAATTTCCAGCACATTCGCTGCACAAGGGAAAATTCCTGCAGGATTTTATTATTCCTGAAGGACTGCTGCTCACCTCCTGCAGAAATAAAATAAAGTTCCCAAGTACTTAATCTATCCTGCAGGACGACTTCTTATTTCATTTAAGTTAATTTTGTTTTTATCACAGTTAAAATGACTTTGTTTTGGCGTTGCCCCATGCACTCCTCAACCAACTGCAGTTCTGTTCTTCATCTCTCAGATGAGTCCAATCTCCACTCTGACAGCGTGCTCCAGTGTTAACACAAACTGAAACACATTTCATCTTATTATATCCTCTGATTACAGTGTACGAGAGTCAGGGGGAAAAGACACGGTGTGGAGTCTGTTTCAGAGAAGGTAAACTCTTTATTGAACTAGTCTGTTACACGGATACACACCACGCAGAAATGTTACTGAGCAACGTCACTCAATGCAGCTTCTTAAAGCAGCAGCTCCTAGAGAGTGAGAACTGATTTTATAAAACATTCATTCTGAGGAGAATTAACACTCATGTCTTCTCTAAACAAGATTACTGCTGATAATTTATTGTTAAATAAAATATTCCTTGATTATACTAATGCAGTGCAAAATGTCTGCACATTGGGTTCATCAGGTTCTACGGGTTTAGGATGTGAAATTCACAGTAAATAAAATTTCTACAGAAGAATAACATGAAGCCAGAGGGACAGATGTGCTGAGATTTTTGTGCATTTGAGGAAAAATCACCAAAAAAAGTGTAGAAACGTTGGAAGTATAACTGTTACATATTCTGCTCAATTTAATAAAGATTCTGAGATTAGCAGTCATCAGTTTTACACGTTATTTTGTCCTCCTCTCAAAACCAGGTGTAAATCAGCACCATGTGTGATGTTGGAGCAGTTGCCAGGTCCCCGGTTTTAATGAGGAATTGAGCTACTTTTGACTCACCAGCGTGGATTGATTTCTTGGTCTGTGGATTGGAGTTTGAACATTTTTACGTTCATTATTTTAATGATATCTGTCTATTAAAACATACAGTAGTGAGTATGCACTGTGATCTCCTCTCATACACACACCTATTGATCCTGTTCTCAACTTCAGCTCTGTGTTACTATATGAATGTATTTGAGTCAGTGGGTTTCCTCATAGACATTCTTTATTTATCACAAAATGTGGAATAATACGAGACCATTGTAGGACCTTAATGAAAGAACTATTGTGGAAAACTGCATGGTTTTAATACTGATTGTCTATTGAGCTGCTTCTGTAATGCAGATCTGGCAACCCTGTTCATAGCAGCTAGACGGAGACGTACTGGACGAACATTCACTGACAGAATAAACACTATTTCAGCTTTAAGAACAATAAAAACCACAACAAAAGGATTGTTGCTGTAGCTTGAAATTTTTGTAAGTGCCTTTACCTCACTTTTTTGTTTTTATTAAAGAATCTAATTAGATTTATTTAACTGTTCACCTTTTCAGTCCTATGGCATTAACTTCTGATTTTAGTTTTTAAATTCTATTTTTGAGATAATTTCTATTTTACTGCTGCTTTTAAACCCTGCAGTTCACACACAGTGCATTTAGTTTGTGTCCCAGGTGCAGTTTGTGTGATTGGTTACAATGTTGTAAATTTCACGGTAATTTCAGACACATTGCAGTCGCATCAACTCCCATTTTGTGCTGAAGTTTCTCACATACGTACATCTGACCCAAAGACTCTGTGACAGATCATCAGTGTGCAGTGAAAATAAACAATCTTCCTCCTCAGGTCATTGATGATGAACCTAAAACTTCTGCTTCAGTCTCACTATTAGAGAATGTGTGTTACTGAGGAGCAGGTCATGTGACTCTCAGAGAGATGATCTTACCTCAGTATCTCCAGTTTACAGAGAGGATTCTCCAGTACAGCAGAGACACTCTTCACTCCTGAGTCTCCTACATTATTAAAGGACAGATCCAGCTCTCTCAGGTGTGAGGGGTTTGATCTCAGAGCTGAAGTCAGAGCAGCACAGCCTTCATCTGAGACACGACACTTACACAACCTGTAGAGAGACACAATGACACACTCTTCTTCAACAGATTTTTATCTTGGTTTACTTGCTATGATGATGACGTGTCTCTCATGTTGGACTTTCTGCTCTCTCTTGACCAATCACAAGATATAATTAACACTGACCAAAACATTACAACTGTTCAGTGGCTCCCTTAAAAAAACGCTACAGGAATCCTGCAGGATTTTCATTTTTCTGCAGGATGTTTGCTGGAATCCTGGAATGATGAAATCCTGCAGGACACATTGACAAACTGTGCAGGATTTTCCTATAGGGTTAAGGATGGAGCAGTACAATAGAAACATGCAGGAATTTCCAGCACACTCGCTGCACAAGGGAAAACTCCTGCAGGATTTTATAATTCCTGAAGGACTGCTTCTCACCTCCTGCAGAAATAAAATAAAGTTCCCAAGTACTTCATCTATCCTGCAGGATGACTTCTTATTTCATTTAAATGGAAAAAAAAAAAATCTGCAGGTTATGTAGTCGACAAAATTTATTTAAAAAACAGCTGATCTGCTCTGAGCGGGAAAAACACGCTGCTTAAACACTCTTTTAGTAGATATGTAGGCCGATCATTGTAGGATAATAAGACACGTTTTAGTCGTGAATGACTCAGTGTTTTAACAAATCAGTTGAGTAAATGATTCAATGAGTCACAACACACAGAAAGATCATCACTTTTCACACGCACTGTGTAATGATGTAATTTACAGAAAGGGCCAGTAAATGAATGTTTTTCAAGAAAAGATTTGATTCACTGAGATGACGTCATTCTTTGGCACCGCATTCACACAGGTATTCAAATTCACAAATTCAACCGTCACCAACCGTCGTGTGTCTGTAGAGGTACAGTGGCAAGAAAAAGTATGTGAACCTTTTGGAATTTCATGGTTTTCTGAATAAGTTTGTTATAAAATGTGATCTGATCTTGATCTAAGTCAGGGGTATTGACAAATATAATGTGTCTAAAATAATAACACAAAAAAATTCTGATCTTTCATGTCTTTATTGAGAACAACCAAAAAAACCTCATGGTGCTTGTGGAAAAAGTATGTGAACCCTTGAGTTAATGACCTCAAAAGAGCTAATTGGAGTCAGGTTTTAGCACACATGGAGTCTCGTTAAGAAAATGAGTTTGGAGGTGTGGACTACAGCTACTTTCACTGATAAAAACCCCTCAAACTTTTGGAGTTTGCTCTGCACAAGAAGCACACGCTTATGTGAGCCATGCCTCACCAAAAAGAGCTTTCAGAGGATCTACGATCAAGAATTGTTGATTTACATAAAGCTGGCAAGGGTCACAAAGTGATTTCAAAGACTTTAGAAATTCACCAGTCTACAGTTAGGCCAACATTCTACAAATGGAGACACTTTGGGACTGTTGCTACTCTACCAAGAAGTGGGCGCCCAGTCAAAATGACACCAAGAGCACAACGAAGACATCATGGACTGTGTTTACATGGACAACAATAATCCACTCTTAATCTAATTAAGACCATAATTTGATTAAGAAGCTACCATGTAAACAGCAACCTTAATCTAATTATGGTCATAATCTTATTAAGCTCTAATCGAATTAAGACAGGTGAAGTACTCCTATTTTAATCACATTATGGACGTGTATTATAGACATGTAAACACCTTAATCACATTATTAATGTCGTGTGAGCGTTTTCACCGCATTTTGCGACAGGACACGATCACACACGGCAGTTTTACGTTTTACGGCGAACAAGAGAGTTCGGCTGTGTCCCAAACTGCATACTTGCCTACTATAGGCCTGTAGTGGGGAAAAATACATGCATCTTGGCTACTATACAGTAGGTAAGTATGCGATTTGAGACGCAGCCCACAGCTTCAAGCAGTCGTCTATTTGCACATATAGCACGACAAATAATTAACCGCACTTGAAGTGTTTGTAAAAAATTTAAATAAAAACACCCAAAACTGTATACGGCACCATAACGAAGACGAACTGTATGTTGATACGTGAAATTATGGAGGGACGTCGGACGGCGTGGCGCAGTGACGTAATGACGCGGGCTCTTAATCTAATTATGATCAATAACATGTAAAACGGGTACATGACAGGAGTATTCTAAAAACGACTCGGAAAACACCTTAATCACATTATTACCTTACTTAGATTAAGGTCAATAATTAGATTATTGCTGTCCATGTAAACGTAGTCAATGAGGTAAAGAAACAACCCGAATGACAGCCAAAGATTTGAAGGCATCATTGGAACTGGCTAACATCTCTGTTCATGAGTCTACAATACGTAAAACACTGAACAAGCAGGGTATCTACGGCAGGACGCCACGAAGGAAGCCACTGCTTACTAAAAAGAACATTGCTGCACGCCTGAAGTTTGCAAAAGAGCACATTGACACTCCACAGCGGTATTGGCAAAATGTTTTGTGGACTGATGAAACTAAGATTGAACTATTTGGAAAACTGTGCTTAACTGGTAACATTTACAGGCCTAGCAGTTCAAACATTTTTTTATTCAACATAATGTTTTTTATAGGTTATGATGTTAAATTGTGAGGGAACATCCAACCAATGATATTAAGACAAAATATTGCTTCAGAAGAAACCAATAAATCAGAACTGTTTTAGCTAAGATTTATTTAAAATCAGAACCATTATAACTGTCGGATTATTATTTGGTTGTGGTGATATTTAAAATAATTTTATTCAACTGATGATTTTAACAGAAGAAATAGTCAGAATGGAACACTGCCCCATCAGATTTTTATTAAATAAATTCATTCAGAAATCTTCAGATTTTGAGTGAAAAAAGGAAACCAGGCCTACTCTAATTCCTGTGATTAAAGATGACGTGTACAGACACAGACATCATTTTGTTTTTATCACAGTTAAAATGACTCTGTTTTGGCGTTGCCCCATGCACTCCTCAACCAACTGCAGTTCTGTTCTTCATCTCTCAGATGAGTCCAATCTCCACTCTGACAGCGTGCTCCAGTGTTAACACAAACTGAAACACATTTCATTTTATTATATCCTCTGATTACATGTACGAGAGTCAGGGGGAAAAGACACGGTGTGGAGTCTGTTTCAGAGAAGGTAAACTCTTTATTGAACTAGTCTGTTACACGGATACACACCACACAGAAATGTTACTGAGCAACGTCACTCAATGCAGCTTCTTAAAGCAGCAGCTCCTATTGCTGGCTTTAAAAGTAATGAGTCAGGTTTTGTAGAAGGATCTCTGGTTATCTCTATTTTTAATGCACATTTATCTAACTGTATGTACATTTATTTATTTATTAAAAGCATAAATTATTCTGGAGAGAAATCATTATCACTTAATGACTAATCTATTTGTTCTGCATGTTGTACTGTTACAGAAAATTTC
Source organism: Ictalurus furcatus (assembly GCF_023375685.1). NCBI lineage: Eukaryota > Metazoa > Chordata > Actinopteri > Siluriformes > Ictaluridae > Ictalurus > Ictalurus furcatus. Next base: position 4,637,971 of record NC_071273.1, read on the forward strand.
AGGTGAAAAACAACACTGTATACAACTGCTGCTTTTAGTGAGTTATTGTGACTCTCAGAGAGATGATCTTACCTCAGTGTCTCCACTTTACAGTGAGGATTCTCCAGTCCAGCACAGAGACTCTTCACTCCTGAGTCTCCTAGTTTATTCCCAGACAGATCCAGTGTTTTCACAGTCAGATGCAGTTCTCTCAGATTGGAGGTTTCTGAGCTGAGCGCTGAGACCAGATCTGACCAACTTCTCACTCCAAGTAAATCACACCTGATACTGAAGGAAATAAAATAATACATAATGAACTAACACCAGTGCAAATTATCAAACAAGTCCTCACAGCTCTCACTGAACCTTCTCATTTTCATAAATGCTAAAAGTATAAACACCAGTTATACAATATGCTTAAAGGCTTAAATCACCAGGGCTGTTTCTTCCTATACACCGGTTACAAAAGAAGAAACAGACCCAAAACCAGTAAAAAAATTTACTATTAATTAATTAGTTCTTAAACTGGGACAACTGGCTTTTCAGCAGCTGAAGAAAGGGAACCTCATCTTCTATGAGGAAGACCTGAGAGAGTGTGGCATTGATGTGAGAGAAGCAGCAGTGTACTCAGGTGTGTGTACGCAGATCTTCAGAGAGGAGTTTGGGCTTCACCAGAGTAAAGTGTACTGCAAGTATACACTTGTTGATGTAATTAAAATGGATAAAGTTAAAAGATAACTACAGCTACACAAATTCCCAGTGAAACACAAGAGTCTGTGGAGGTACAGGTGTGAGACGGATACAGTCCTGTCCCTGACAATGAATACAACTCAAACTGTACAGTTTACTGTGGAGCAGGCGGCAGGTGATGATCATGTCCGAGCGGCTAAAGAGCAGAGTGAATCACTTAGTTCCTTTTACCTCAGACTTCCCATGAGGAGGATATGCCATGTTGCTCTTATTTAATACATTTTTATCTTAGGTACTGCGTTTTCCTGAATAGAATAAACTGAAAAAATCACCATAAAAGAAAGACTCTTAGTCTAACTAGTAACAGGGGCACTCTCAATGCTGAGTTAGTAATCAGGTGAACGTGATCTGGGAAGTGGGTCATGTGACTGATCATGTGGTGGAGTTTGTAGTTCGTTGTGCTGTTGGGAAATGGAGTTCAGTGCAGGTGTTTGGTTGTGGTGTGGAATTCTGGGAGTTGTTATGAAAGCAGGTGACATAAGAATCATTTTCAGGTGCTATTAGGAAATATTTTGGGGTGCTGTCAGTGTTAGCACCAAGCTGCCAGCTGCCACTGTAGGGCGCTTGAGCAAGACCCTTAACCCTCTCTGCTCCAGGGGCTCTGTATCATGGCTGACCCTGTGCTCTGACCCCAACTTCCTAACAAGCTGAGATATGTGAAGAAAATTATTTCACTGTGCTGTAATGTACACCAATCAGTCATACCTTTAAAAGTACTGACAGGTGAAGTGAATAACATTGATTATCTCGTTATAATGGCACATGTCAAGGGGCGGGATATATTAGGCAGCAGGTGAGCAGTCAGTTCTCGAAGTTGATGTGTTGAAAGCAGGAAAAATGGGCAAGTGTATGGATCTGAGTGATTTTGACAAGGGTCAAATTGTGATGGCCAGATGACTGGGTCAGAGCATCTCCAGGTCTTGTGGGGTGTACACATGTGTAAATATATATAATATCGGTTGATCACAGTAGGGATTACCAATGGTTGAATTATGTATTGGTGTACTGCATTCTGGGTATTGTAGTGTTTGGGTGAAAAATGGAAAATGACAACAAAACATGAATTCTGCTAACATATATAGAGTAAGTAATACAGTCCTGTACAACAGAATACTACTGTGGCAGTGGGGGCGTGGTTGATCGTCAGATGCGGACAGAGAGGAGGCGGGGGAACTGGCAGTTAACGCGTGATGCTTCTCACCTGTGCCTTGTTACCGGTAGGCTACTTATGTGTGTTCCTCTGTAATTTTGTATTACAGCAATAAACATAGTTATATATACCATGTGTCTGTGTAATTCCACTTCATGTATAACAGAAATTTTGTAGAAAAACGTGAAGAAAATAATCTTCAGACTACAAAGATAAAATTAAAGATTCTAGATGTGAGGGTGATATTGCTAAGGTTTAAGTAAATAAAAACAGAATTCCAAATATCCAACATAAAACCAGCATTACTGTGGTAATAATAAATCATAATATCAAGAACCTTTTTAATTATTTCAAGATACCAAGTCATAACATCAAGACTTCAGTGTTTTTTCCTCAAATGAAATCAGCTGACTTCCACATATTTAATACCTGCTCTTCAGTCTTATTCATTTTTTTATGCATTTTTTTATTCTCTAATTTATCTGTTTGCATTAACTCCACCCTGTATCACCTTAAATTCAAAACATCCCAAAGTAGATATTTGTCAAAGTGTGTTCAGTTTCTCTCGTTCTAACACTGTAACAGTAGAACAGTTATATTCAGCTTTACTTACATTGCTTTTCTGGATGCTGCAATCACAGGCATCAGCTTCAGAAGAACAGTTTCTGGTATTTTATCTGAACTGGTATATTTACTCAGGTCAAATTCTTCCAGCTCGTGTGCTGATGTCAGTAACACAAACACCAGAGCAGACCACTGTGAAGAAGAGAGTTCACTTTGTTTTCCAGATTTCAGGTAGTGTTGGATTTCCTCCACTAGAGAATTATCACCCAGTTCATTCAGACAGTGGAACAGATTGATGGATTTCTCTGAAGGAAGATCTTCACTGATCTTCATATTAATGTACTGAACTGTTTTCTCTATGCTCTGGGAGCTACTTCCTGTCTGTGCTACTAAGTCCTGTAAGAGTTTCTGATTGGACTTCAGTGAGAGACCCAGAAGAAAGCGAAGGAAAAGATCCAGATGTCCAGTCTGACTTTTTAAGGCCTGATCTACAGCACTATAGTGTAAATGTGAGATACACCATTCAGAGAACTGATTCTGATTAAGAACATTTCTCTTTTTCATCATGAATGTCAGGTGCACATACAGAGCTGTGAGGTGCTCCTGAATGCTCAGATGTACAAAGCAGTACACTTTACTCTGGTGAAGCCCAAACTCCTCTCTGAAGATCTGCGTACACACACCTGAGTACACTGCTGCTTCTCTCACATCTATGCCACACTCTCTCAGGTCTTCCTCATAGAAGATCAGGTTCCCTTTCTTCAGCTGCTGAAAAGCCAGTTGTCCCAGTTTAAGAAGCATTTCATCACTCTCTTGCTTCTTTGAGTACTTTTCTCCTATGATGTTTGTCTGAATGATGAGGAAGTGTGTGTACATTTGAGTCAGAGTCTTGGGGATCTCTCCACTCTCTGCTTCACCCAACATTCTCTCTAGAACAGTGGCTGAAATCCAGCAGAAGACTGGGATGTGGCACATGATGTAGAGGCTTCTTAATGACTTCAGGTGTGTGATGATGTTATTGGCCAGGCTCTGATCACTGATCCTCTTCCTGAAGTACTCCTCCTTCTGTGGGTCATTGAACCCTCGTACCTCTGTGACTCGATGGACACACTCAGAGGGGATTTGATCAGCTGCTGCTGGTCGAGAGGTGATCCAGATGAGAGCAGAGGGAAGCAGATGCCCTTTGATCAGGTTTATCAGCAGCACATGCACTGATGCTGATTCAGTTACATCACACACTTTCACTGTGTTCTGGAAATCTAGAGGAAAACGACACTCGTCCAATCCGTCAAAAATGAACAGAACCTTTTCCAAACTGGACATTTCTGTTTCTTTTGTTCCCTTAAAACAGACATGAAGGAGCTCCATCAGACTCAGTTTCTGGTCCTTCATCAGATTCAGCTCTCTGAACGGAAGTGGAAATATGAGGTGGATGTCCTGATTTGCTTTCCCTTCAGCCCAGTCCAGAATGAACTTCTGCACAGAGACTGTTTTTCCGATGCCAGCGACTCCCTTTGTCAGCACAGTTCTGATGGGTTTGTCTTGTTCAGATAAGGGCTTAAAGATGTCGTTGCATTTGATTGGTGTGTCCTCTGTTGTTGTTCTCCTGGATGCTGCCTTGATCTGTCTCACCTCATGTTCTTTATTGACTCCTCCACTGTCTCCCTCTGTGATGTAGAGCTCTGTGTAGATCTCATTCAGGAGTGTTTGGTTTCCCAGGTTTATTATCACTCCATTCAAACACTCAAACTTCTTCATCAGGTTTAATTTGAACTTTTTCTGGTATTCATTCACAGCAGCAGATTCTGGGTCGTGCCTGTGAGATGGTGAAGTAGGAAGATGTGGTGAGACATGGGGTCCAACTATTATCTATACTCTAATCACTCAGTAATTAATAACAACAGAGAGGTTTATAATACCAGTGTGTCAGTGTCACAGTCATGTTGTTGGTTCTGATCTTACCCTGTATCTGTGATGATGTTCTTTTCTATTCTGTCTCCTGCTCTCTGTAGAACACTGTGAAGACAAACTGTAGCTGTTAAAGACTATAACATACATCACGTAAACACTATAGTCTAAACCTTTACTTTAGTTTTGCTTAAATTTAAATCTTTTTGAGTGCATTAACACTGTTTTAATTCCAGGTATTCTAGATTATTTCCTGTAGGCTGTTAATGATGTAACAAATCAATTTGAATGAACAGGTAATATTTTCTAAACAGAGATAAATACAGACAATTTTGTATAAAAACTTATTTTGGAAGAGACTCCATAGCCAGGACAATGATGATGTTGACATGCACAGTGTGTCTGTTATTCTCAGTCCCATACCACTGATTCTGAGATTCTCTGCTATTTTATGTGAAACTGGGTGGATTTTATTCACTATGATGTTATTCTCACCACTATGTAGACTTAGTGTATGTATGAAACGATGTGCATAAGAATGTGGAAAAAATCACATCATGTATTAACTCAATAAAGGATGCAGCATTTTACTTTTAAATACAGGACAATCCTGTTTATAAGGGATGGATGGCTGACATGCCTAGATAGAGTGAATGGTTTACTCAAGTGACAGAAATTACTCAATGAATGAGGAGATTTTGAGTTACTGTTACACAGTGGCATCCAACATGTTTGAGCCAGAATATAGAGGATAAGAACTGCACCAGTGAGAAGAGCAACAGAAGGCAGGGAGCAACTGTAGATCTTTCACAATTACACTGACACAAATAACTGAATTAGCAACAACACAAGTAGCTACCATAATGTTAGATAGCATCGTTGCATGGTTATTTACCTTTGCATTATTTTATGTTTTTATTGGAATTTCCCTTTAACTGTGACTTTAGCAGTGACAGTAACAGTGAGGAGATGTTACCTGTGTAGAAGTGAGGAGTCTCCATCTTTAAACACCAGAGGCAGGACCTTTGACTGATCACTCCTCATGGAGATACAGCTGGGTGCTGGTGATTCTGATCTCTTTCCCTGGAGTTTACTGCACAACATTATAGACAGTCCTTTAGTCATTTATATACACTCTTTACAGTTTTAACTAACTTCTTAATTTAATGACGACTTAATTTTACTTACAATGAACTGAATCAAACATTATTTCAATAAACTCTGTGACCAACAAAAGTTTATGATTCTTACACGTTTTTTCATCAAGATAATCTTGATCAAATGAACACAACTTTTGAATTCTGAAGCCTAAATACAATTGCCAGAAGTAAAAAGGTAAAGGTAGGCTATAAACAAACTCCACTAAGGTCACATGACTTCAGCGTCACCACCACCATGTTTAATGCCTCCAACAACCTGCACCAGCAAGAACAACAACAGAAGGCAGAGAGCAACTGTAGATCTTTCACAATTACACTGAACCAAATAACTGAATTAGCAACAACACAAGTAGCTACCATAATGTTAGCTAGCAGCGTTGCATGATTATTTACCTTTGCATTATTTTATGTTTTTATTGGAATTTCCCTTTAACTGTGACTTTAGCAGCAAAATTAACAGTGAGGACCTGTTACCTGTGTAGAAGTGAGGAGTCTCCATCTTTAAACACCAGAGGCAGGACCTTTGACTGATCACTCCTCATGGAGATACAGCTGGGTGCTGGTGACTCTGATCTCTTTCCCTGGAGTTTACTGCACAACATTATAGACAGTCCTTTAGTCATTTATATACACTCTTGACCTTTTTCACTAACTTCTTAATTTAATGAGAACTTAATTTTACTTACAGTGAACTGAATTGAACATTATTTCATACTAAGTGGAGACTGTTAGAGTTTCATTAACAGTAAAACTTTGCTTAAGTTATTCCTTTCATATTTATACAGTAAATAATTTAGTTAAGGGATAATCCATGGCTAGGTGTGCATTACATCATTTTAATGCATGCGGTGGAGGCAAAGAACCACCTGACACAAAGCGGAGTGCATTAAAATCATGTAATACACTCCTAGCTCTGGATTTTCCTGCTTATACCATGGTCACTGCCAACATTGAAAAGTTAAAGCTGTCATTACCCAGCAAACACAGAACCTCGCAGGGAGGGTTTTTATTGTAACAAGAGAATCTATACAGAACGTTCTCTAATAGTTATTTTTCAGTTTTATTTTAGTATATACATACAATACACACACAAATAATTTTATATATATATAAAATATATATAAATATATAAGGTATATATCTCACACACACACCCCAAGGCTGTAGTAGATGAGTTTTCCTGTTCGGTGTGATGTTTAACGTCCCCAACAACCTCTGTAGTCCCATTTATCAGTTAAAGGTCACATGTTACATAGACTTACGAACATCAACAATATAATAAAATTATTTGTACTCTGGGGGAGCTTAGCACATTTCTGTATAATAATATTAATACAAATTCTCAGAATTTTAATTGGCTTTTTTTCCCTAGACATTCGAACTGAGTCAATATAACGTTCCATTTCTATTTTAAAAGGACATAAAGCAGGGTTTTTTGCAGGAAAATGTACATTTGTGAATATGGAATTTTGCCACTAAAGAAATAAGATTTATCATATAAACATTGTTTCTTTGATACTCAAAGAGACCAAACAACAAATGTTTCCATATCAAAACAAACTCATCAACAGTCTTCACAACAAACTCACAAACATTTTGCCAAAAAGGCCTAACAAATGGGCAATGCCAAAACAAATGAACCACAGTTTAAGGACAACTGTCACAAAAGGAGCAACTTGCATCAATATCATCTTTAAAGTTTTACAAAATAATGTTTCACTGGGTTGATCCTGTGTATAAGCTTGAATGATACTTTCTTAACTTCCACACAATGTTGTCCGTAAAACAATTCCAATATGAATATACATAAGGCAAAAATATATTATCTCCTTGAAATAAAACTCTTATGGATCTGTTATGGGAGTGAAAGGAGAAAAATATTTTACCAACATAAGTACTATTAAATAGAACGTATAACTTACTAAATAAGTTATATAAGGCAGGGACCATTGTTGAAGCTGACGTTTACACAGCATACACATTTCAAGAGATATTTCATCAAAAAATGTTGCGTAACCCCCTGGTGTTACAGGGATATTGTAATGGGCCAAAAACTCATCATAAGTGAAAAAAATCCATTTAAATAAATAATTAATCCACCAACATAATGCCGGTCACGTAAGGCGAACGCAGACAGATGCAACTGCAGTCAAAGCTTCTAATGAGAGGCAGGCAGGCAAATCCAAAACAATAGACAAAGGCAGAATTCAAAAACAGGCATGCGTCAGGTGATGTACATACAAACCACTTAAACTGGGCTAAGCAAAGGTCAAAACAAGAAAATCAGAACAGGATCAAAAACCGGGAAAGTATACGCAATAAACAAAGGCTTGGTACTGTATGTCTGGCAAATAAACACAGGACATTACTTCACACTGTACAAAGTTCCACAAAGGTTTAAATACTCAAACTAATCAAAGCGGGAAACAGAAACAGCTGTGGACAATGATGACACATGAGGGAAACAACCAATCACAATACATGGGTGGAGAAAGGACAGAAACCAAAACAAAAAACACACACGTGGTAACGTGAACAAAGCAAAAGTAAAAAATAGCGGTTATTTTTTGTCAGCTATTATTATGGGTCATTAGATCTGGAATTTTGCCTGCTCTAAATCACACACAGAGATAAAGTAGTTCGATAAGATTACACTTATTTGAATGAATTATAATAAAGTTATTAGAGAGAGAGAAAGAGAGCGAGAGCTGGTATGTGTGTGAATGACCTGTTTAGGACATGTTTACAATAGCTGTCTCAATCTGTATGCAACTGTAACTGCATGTAACTATGGTTACAATTGTTTATAGGCAGTGCATTAATTTAGAACGGTGATTAAACTGACTGGAACTATCTGTGCATTCAACGTAGGGGAGGGCGATCTTCCCAAAAAATCATATCACGATCTTTACAACACACAATCATGATCCACAACCTGAATTGCAATCTTCTTCCCAATTTTGAGATGTATTATGGAGAATAACCAGACCGGAACAAGCCTATGGACTTATCTATTTGCACAATTTAAAACACAATATTGCATTCATCTTTAATTTTATTTTAAAAGTTCAACTTTAACTTTTATTGAGTTAAACTTCATTTTAAATATAAACATTATAATCAGTCAATAGATAACACAACTATTAAATAAAAAGATTTTTCTTAGGGATGCACCGAAATGAAAATTCTTGGCCGAAGCCGAAACCAAATATAATGAAAAACTTGGCCGAAAGCTGAAACCGAACACGTTTTTCCGCGTTTTTTCCATTTATTTTGCCATTTTTTTCACCATTGCATAAATTAAATAGTCAACATGTGTTTTTTACTATTTTGTCTTGCTTTTCAAAGAAAAAATCAATTACAAAAACTACCATTTCAAAATATTTATTTAACATTGAACATTTTTCTTTCATTCCATCAGGCATAGGCTACCAACAAGACACAATATAACTTTAAATAAATAAATTAGTAAAATAAAAATATTTTTGTGTGGTCATCTTTGAGCCCCCCTTGAATAGCCGATGTTAGGCCTAAAACTGACTGCTGAAAGAATGGAACTCTTACGCCATGGCCAGCAGATGGCACTGCGGCGCGGCTTCTAAGTGGACACGTGACTAATGTTTTGGTTCATTATATTGTCTATATTGTCTATATTCTTCCTGTATAGACACTGGCTGATGCGCGAGGGTGTAGCTTGATTTGAGCCAGGTGTCTATGTTCAGTTTAATTATGTTGGTTATTTAAACCAGGGGTCCCCAACCCCCGGGCCGCAGACCGGTATCGGTCTGTGGGTCATTTGGTCCCGGGCCGCACAGAAAGAATAAATAACTTACATTATTTCCGTTTTATTTATTATCTGAGTCTGAAAGATGTTTTATTTTGAAAAATGACCGGATTCTCTCCATAACATCCGTCTATGACTCACTTTTGACGCATGTCAAGATGCTTGTCTCGGTCACGTGATACGTTAACCGTTAGGGGCAGAGCGGATGTTACTCATGTTATGTTGTTGGCGTGATGTTACCAGGACGCTGCTAATAAAGTTGCAATTTCACATTAGATTCAGGTTTATTATTATATTTTTAAAAAATACCCCAGTTTTTATGCCGGTCGTATAATTTTATTTTGTTGTATTTATCCGCCACACCTTAAAGGCCGGTCCGTGAAAATATTGTCTGATATTAAACCGCTCTGTGGCACAAAAAAGGTTGGGGACCGCTGATTTAAACCCCTCGTTTGGCTGCGCACTTCGCGCAGTATTATCGTAGATGTTTGAGTAGTAGATATCTGTATTAACGGTGTAGCATGTATGTGTAGCATGCTAGTGGTCTCATTCCCATGTTCTGTTCTCGAGTAATGCCTAGACTATAGTCCCATTTTTAGTCCAGTTAATCTTATTCAGTATAGACCGCGCTCCCTGTGTTTGGTTTGTTTGTTTGTGTGTTTATTAATAAAGACCGTGCTCCTGCGCTTACTTCCTGACTCCAAAGCCCTGTGTGTTGTTACAGTAACACTCTGTAGCCTACAACAAAAAAGTGCATTGACAAGAGTGCAAAAAAGTGGATGGACCCACAACAAATGAATAATTGTCCTAGACATATGCCTACTTCTTTAACGGCCATTCTTACATCTTTCTCTGACACTTTAAAATGCTTCCACACTGCCGACATGTTTGCTGCAATTAAAGCTTTGCACGTCTCAGTCTGGTTGCTAGGCTATTCCGTCACGTCATCAAACACGTCATTGTTCGGTCAAATTGATTCTGCCTTTTCACTTTATTTGCTATCACTTTTTTTTTTGCTATTTTCGGCCGAATAATTTCGGTTGGCAAACATTCGGTGCATCCCTAATTTTTCTAGTACTCAGAATTCAGCTAGAAAAAATTACAGTAGTAAAATGTAAACAACACAAAATTTGCACTTGTCAAATTCTGACACCTTCACACATTGGCATTCGCTAGGTGTATGGGGAATGGTGGTATTGGAAAAATATTTGAGACTTGGCAGATCATACCGTGCATCTAAAGTGTGCATCAGTCTCTTAAATCCCACGTTGTCCACAGCTTTGAACAGTACCATATTCTTGGCTAGATAGAATGTGACACCTCAGACACCTCTTTCCATCATTTGCTGCTTTTATCGTATTTTTCAACTGCTCTAATGCGTCGGTCAGTGCTAACTGTTTATGTTTCGTGATGAGTGGGGTTGCTGTACCGGCCTGAGTGAAACACTTGTGGCATGTCCCCTTCGGAGGCTTCCTCTTAAGGTGGTTGAAAAGATTTGTCGTATTACAGAAGTGCTGACCGTTGCCCGACAAACTTTACAGATAACTTTGGTTTGAGAAATCTCTGACTGTGCATAGCCAAACCATTGCCACATTACTGATGTCGAGTCGTTTTTTTCGCACCAGCTCCTCATTCGCCTGCTGCTAGCTCATGTTGAATTGTTTTTCAAATACGTCTCGCATGAAAGACGCATGATAGAGACACGTGATATAATTTAGGCAATCAGCACAGCCATCTAGTAGGTATTCATTCTGCTGTAGTTTTAACATTATTATGAGGACATAAAAGGTCACAATCTCTACAATTCGCTTGAAAAGTAGATTGTGGACATCTTCAAGATCGATCACGATACAAAATCATCAGATCGCCCACCCCAAATTCAACAGTTTGAATGCACACCTTCCAGGCAATCAGAATCCAGTATTCAGACAGACCATGGTATCTATCCATCCATCTTCTACCGCTTACTCCTTTTCAGGGTCACAGGGAACCTGGAGCCTATCCCAGGGAGCATCGGGCACAAGGCGGGGTACACCCTGGACAGGGTGCCAATCCAGACCATGGTATAAATATGAATATTTAATGACTAGAATACAATGACATGGTAGGTTACCTGGTTTTTGAGTGTGGGGAAACATTATCTGTGTCCAGATCAGGAGTCTCCATCTTTGAAAATTAGTAAAGTTTGCACAAACACACAGCGGAGTCCTGAAGAGTCTGATCTCTTCTGCTGGAATGGAGCACACTCCTAAAAAAACACAAAAACAAATGTTCAGTTAAACTTTTTGTGTAATTTTTAATTCTGGTGAGCCTAAAAACTTTTTTGACAGGTGCATTAAAATCACAAGCTCCTTACTCATATATCTGAACTGTCTGGTTACGTTACGATGAAGATGGTATGTGCATTCATACAGTTACAGTTAAAATTACTGGCACCCTTTTAGTCAATACTTTGTGCTACCTCCCTTTGCCAGGATAACAGCTCTGAGTCTTCTCCTATAATGCCTGATGAGGTTGGAGAATACATGGAAAGGGATCTGAGACCGTTCCTCCATACAGAATCTCTCCAGATCCTTCACATTTCAAGGTCCACGCTGGTGGAGTCTCCTCTTCAGTTCAGCCCACAGGTTTTATATGGGTTTCAGGTCAGGGGACTGTGATGGTCATGGCAGGACCTTGATATTGTCATCAGTAAACCATTTTTGTGTTGATTTTAATGTATGTTTTAGATTATTGTCCTTCTGGAAGATCCAACCGCGGCTTATTTTAATCTTTCTGGCAGAGGCAGTCAGGTTTTCATTTAATATCTGTTGATATTTGATAGAGACCATGATGACATGTATCCTAACAAAGTGTCCAGGTCCTCTGGCAGAAAAACAGCCCCAAAACATTAAAGATCCAACATCATATTTAACCGTGGGCATGAGGTACTCTCTGTGTGTGCCAAAACCACCTCTGGTGTTTATTGCCAAAAAGCTCTATTTTGGTTTCATCTGACCATAGAACCTGATCCCATTTGAAGTTCCAGTAGTGTCTGGCAAACTGGAGACTCTTGAGTTTGTTTTTGGATGAGAGTAGAGGCTTTTTTCTTCAAACGCTTCCAAACAACTTGTGGTGATGTAGGTGACTTCAGATTCTAGTTTTGGAGATTTTTTGACCCCAGGATACAACTAACTTCTGCAATTCTCCAGCTGTGATCCTTGGAGATTTTTTAGCCACTCAAACCATCATCTTTACAGTGCGTTGAGACGATATAGACACGTCCTCTTCCAGGTCGATTCATAACATTTCAACCTGGTGGAAATGGGCATTTTCAATGCTTGTGCTATTTTCTTATAGCCACTTCCCATTTTGTTAAGCTCTCCCTGTTCAGCCGAAGATGTTGGCCTGCATCCCGGTGCGGCCAAGAGCTTCGCTTTTCTTCCCTGCTCCGTCTCGGGCACCACTACGCCAGGCTTGGCTTCAGACGTTGCCCCACCTGCATTCCCGCTCAGCTGTGGACATTTTGGCCAGGACCGCCAGGGGAGGGAATGTTGTCTGGCGCTACAGGAGTAATGCCTTTGGGGGGGGGAGTTCCGTGATGTAATATCAGAGAAGGAACTCTGGACTACAGTTCCCAGCAGCCACTGCACCTCACTGCATCATGGTCACATGACCACCTGCACCTGTATCATGTCATGTTAACAAGCACCTGTGTATATAGTCAAACATCTTGTCTTACGTTCATCTTTTTTTTTTTTTTTGCTGTTGCTGTGTTTATGGTCTTTGATTTTTGTTTATTCTTACTCTTAGTGTCTTGCCACAAGGTCATAGTGTCTTTTCATATTTTGTTTTTGTCTTTATTAAAACTTATAATATGCACTTGCATCCGTCTCCAACTCCAATCGTGACAAAAAGAGTAATCCAAAAAAGAGGACAGGGTCTCTAACACAGAATACCCATCACAGAATTGATTCTCTGAACTTAAATGCATGTTAACATTGGCAAGACTTTGCAAAGTCTATTTGAGGAATCATGTGTTTATCGACAGCTGCAAGAAATCAATTTTGAAAGGTTGGTTTGAATCATTTTTCTCTCATCAGGTTGCCTTTCTTATTTTTGGACATGCTCTTGCTGGAACGGGCTACATCCAAGTCTTATAAGGCCAAATCATGTAAAATTCAGAATTGGACAGTTGTTGTTAGCTTTGTTTTGGATCTGGATAATTAATTGCGTGTTTAGTATGTGTTATGTGTAAATCCCCATCCCCCCCACCCCCAAGGCTTTTTTTTTGGGGGGGGGGGGGGGTGTTGCTATTTGTTTTATTTTTTATGGGGGAAAATGTTATTCACAAAAAAGAAATTGTGCACTTAATCCTTTTAACGGTGTACAATTAAAAACCTGTGCAAAAAATAGTTTTATGGTAATTCTTACTTACTGGATCACATACAACAGAATTTCAAATTCACCCTTTAGGTTTGGAGTGATGGACATCTACCAGTCCGTACAGGATTTTGCGGAATATGTTTTGTGACTGTTGTAGCCAAAAAGATTTAGCTGCGGGTTTTTTCAAAGTTTGCGGTGCAATTTGCGAAGTTTTGTGTGTTTTTGCAGAAAACTTCTTGAATTGGAATCAAAATTGCAATTCTACAAAATTTCGCAGTGATGTTTGTTGGTAAATAAGACCTTTTTAGCTCTACCCATGTTGGATGCATGTGAATCGAAGTGGGTTTTGGCTGAATGAGCAATGTGATGATGTCATATGACTCACCTTGGCCCGGAACTGCAGAAAATCTGGGGTGATTTAGGAAAAATTGCAAATGATTGCGACATTTCCTTGATTTAGCATTAATCTCTGCGACGGCAAAATCTTGGATGGACTGATCTACTGCCTGGAGGAGTTTCCCATTTAACGTAGCAACAGAACTGTGTATTAAGCAAAACGGATCAGTAGTATGGCTTTACTTTTGCATATACAAATTTAATTAATTTTGATTATAAACTTTCTAAGTGCAAACATTTTTTAGGTATTTAGTCTCTCACACCCCCACAGACAGGACGAGATCATGGCCATCACCTTCTGTAGAAAACAAACTAATAACCACAGCCAAATGAGAATATACTACATATCCTTTACACATAGTTGGATTTTATTCTACACATTTTAATCAAAAATCTCACAAAAGCTTCAACTGCTCAGTTGGTGAGCTTGCCTAATTTGTTGCTCTTTCATTTACAACCCCAATTCTGACATGTATTTAAACAAACAAACAAAAAAAACTTACAAAGAGAAGGTATTTGATGTGTTACCTAATCAACTGCATCCTTTTTTGAAGATGCATGCAACATGTTCAAAAAAGTTGGGACAGCTGTGAACGAGTGAACGATTTCGGACACAGATACTGTAATTATAAACACGTTAAAGCGCACCTATTATGGTTTTTCCAAATATTACATTTCATGTAGCGTGTTATAAAGCTGTTTGAGAACGTAAAAACGTTTTCAAAGTTTCAAAAATCAAAGCACACGACGAATGGAGATATTGACTCTCAAAGAAAGAACCAATTCTGAACACCTGAAACGAGTCATTAGTAATTCTAGATTTACTTACTGTACTAACCTACATAGTTTGGTAACAAAAAACCCACCTCTGGTCCTCACTGGCTGCTCACAAACAGCTTTGATCCACCCTCAAACACTACAGTCGAGGTTGCGTCCTGAAAGAGTGAGGTTCATGTCTAGATGTTTTCTGTGCCACAAAAGCAAAACCACTTTGTATGGACTCCAAAAGGATGATGATGTAAAGCGTCAGTGGTTGGAATTCATTCTAAAACGATACCAGCTACTTTCGTTGTGTTCAAGTCATTTCACTGATGACAGCTTCTCAAATCTAGCTGAAGTCAACTTGGGATTTGCTAAATGATTATTTATTAAATATGGGGCCATACCCACTTTATTTGGATCATCTTGTGCCTCTGGATCACAACCTGTAAGTATTAATTATTTTAATTATTAATGGATTGCAATTATTTATGTATATATGTTCCAAATGTGTGGTTTTGTGTTGTATATGTGTACAGCCAGTGCACAGCTGTTAGCTGGGGAACAAAAAGGTAATGCTGAAATTTAAATTATGAGCAAATTAAAGTGTTTTTTGACCTTGGATGCACGTAAATCTATTGTATGAGACCTTAAAAACAAAATTAGGCAGGTTTAAACCTCATGCTCTTTAAACTCTTTTATACTACAGTCCTGTAGGTGGCGTTAATGCACCTTTCAGCTTGATATCAACTGCCTTTATCGAAAGAGGAAGAGATTCATCATATGAATGGGTAAAGTGAGTTAGTAAAAATAAAACAATTAGCATTGTAGGCTGGTTTATTACTGTATGTTACCGTGCTGCCAAACTGTAATGTATATTTAAAAGAAAACACAGCTGTTGGATAATTAACGTTTTTTATTTGTTGTTTATTTCTCTCTCCAGAAACTGGTATTATTAATTAAATGTATTAATGTAATGAGATCAGAAGTGTGTGTTTATAGAGTAATTTACAATGGCTTTGGACACATCCCAGCCAATCAGAATCAAGGATCAGAAGTATCTGTTTTAAAATAAAAGATAAATGTTATTTTGATTGAATGAAATTGTTGATAAATCCCCTCCTAATGTAAAACTCCTGCTGATGTAGTGGACGTGTGTGAGTTGGCTTAACTGCACCTCCTACACTCCAAGACCCTTCTTTCCTAGAAGACCGTAAACACTCTGCCATATGGGATTTACTCTCTCTCTTTCTGTATATTCTCTCTCTTTCTGTATATTATCTCTTTTTCTGTATATTTGAGAGTGTCAGATACACAGCACAGAATGAGTTCTCTGTCTCTCTCTCACACAAACGCTATCCTCAGAACTTATCACTAACTCAGCATTATATAAAAACACATCCTTTGGAATCAGATTATATAACGTGTAATATAATAGTGTTTATACAAATACTATGTTTTAAATGTCAAAAATAATATAATTTGCAATTATACTATACTATAAATCACATGCTTGGGTTTATAAAATGGATTTTACACAATACATTGTTGTATTCACTTGAGAGAATTTTCCCCTCCATAAAGAAACTGCTGTAGATGATAAAGCTCTCCCATCCTCTCTGTACTAGTCACAAAACTAAAGATATCTTTCTTAAAACACTATTGTGCATCACAACGGAGTCTCTGAATGTAGAAAATGTGCTTTAAACAACTTTGAAACCATTTAATTCGAAGAGCACAGAAAAATACCTACATATCCCCAGAGCTTCTAACTGATGCTTCACCATAAATATGACTAATAAATTAAGCTCCGCCTCCATGAGCTCACAGCTGTGTTATGATTGGCCAGGACTGAGTTCTATTAGAGCCTGGCTCCTTTACTTTTTCTGAGTATTAGTGATGGGAAGTTTGGATCATTTTAACGACTCAGATGTTTGAATCTCGTTCAGCAAAATGAATGACTCTTTTTCCGAGTCATTTTGTTCATTTCAGCGGAATATCATTAATGTTACATGTAAATTCCCCAACACATCTAGTACTTACGCAAACGTTGATCACATTTGAAATAAAAATTAATCTATAGGCTAATGCAGCCATGGCCGAATTATGAAAAAAATAAATGATTAATTAATAGTTTATCTGGGTCTTCAGTCTGTTAGTTCACCTCACTTCATCCGAATCATTCTTTATTTTGTCACATCACATTTGTCACGTCTGTTCCTGGAAACAGAAATTATTATTTCACCTCTTGTGTAGGGCTGCACGATTATTGTTGATCGAGTTATAAGTGTGTATTGAGTTAGAAGAATTCTGTCTTATTAAACAGTAGGCCTAAGTGTTTTCTGTGTCAATCCGTACCTCTGCACAGCAGGCATAATCTAAAACTATGAAACACTTTCTAACAAGTGGTATTCTAAGTGTGTACATTAAGTGCTTTGTGTTTGTCTAAAGCAGCTTCACTCTATGACAGTAAATTAAGAACCTTGTGTTTGTCTAAAGCAGCTTCACTTTGTGGCAATAAAAAATCAATTAGACACATTCCACAACTGGGTTTCTAAACAAAGCCCTCTAAGCTTGCAAATCAGTGTCAAAAGAAAAGATAAGAATTCCAGGAGGAAAAATACCCAGATGAGACTATAGGGTAAATTATGTGACAAAGTAAAAAACCCTGGTCTGGTAAAACTTTTAAAGAAAATACAACTGACTACGCATGCGCCACAAATATAAGGTATCATATGGACATGAATAATTAGTTAAGGCAATGGAGATTGGTTTGTTTCTAGAACGAAAAGGTGAATGCCCCACCTATGGATAATTTTACTGCTTCAGAGAGGTATATAAAGACATGTTTGTATATGTACAATTCAGACCCTCTGCAGACTGTCTCACTTTATTGTTTCAATAAAGTTGTTACTTTTTGACATCTACAAACCATCTGTCTCTGAAGTTTTTTGACTTAGGCTAGAAAGATTGTTTTCCACTACACTTCCTCTACAGAACCCATGGGGATGTTACAGCGCATGCGCATTCAATAATGAATGAATCACTCTCTGACTCAACTCGTTGTTCCCGAGTCATATTAAAGATTCGTTCAAAATGACCGACACGTTCATGAACACGTGACTATTGTGTATCGGATTTTTTTTTTCTGAATCGCTCGGTGTTAGTTTTTAATTTGAAGCTGCCTGAATTTTTGAAAGCTTGAATTTGCACATTTTCCCCCAAGCATTACAAATTGAGGTTCAGGTTCTGCTGACTCTGATTTCACTCCACACAACACCTGTTTACAGCCTTTAAACACACCATGACTTCTGCCTCCAGACCGCTAAATGTGACCAAATATATTTTAAAAACACATGATGTTTGTTCCACACTGATAAATCTATATTCCCCAAACATTCTGAATGTTTAATTCATGAGAAATTGAAGAGAGGAAGTTTTTATAGGAAGGACTATATAGTACATACGTCATAAACACCTGTTTACAGGTAAGGTCACACCTGCACCTCACACGCTGCAGATTTCCTACAGCTGTTTTTACAATATATCATCATTCTTCTTATATAAAGTCGTTCATAATAAATAAACAACTCACCTTTAGTCAATAGTCCTCGTTGTGTGACAGTAATATTACCGTTTCTGCCTTAAAGTCCAAAAAAAAAAAGTTTCCAACCGCTCCACAAAATGGAGTCTGAGGGAGAAACGCTTTCACTGTAGGAAGGAGGATTCATTACAGGTGATGAATCGTTCGGGAATGAGTCGACTCTTTGAGCCGGATCTTTAGGTAAACGGTGGCAGCGGACTCGCAGACTCGTGTATATATACAAAGCTGTAATATAATACACTACTTAATATGAATTAATAACATTCAATAATTTAAGAAATCTTACTTTAATCTTCAGAATTTAATCAGTTAATGTTAATTAGAGTAATGTGTTTTCTGTTTATGAAACCAGTTACTGTGAAACAACTTGTTGAAATGGAGAGAATAAAGCTTTTATTGGCATTTCCTTCAGAATTGTGGAATTAATTATTATTAATTTAAAAGAAGGCATAAAAAGCAGAACTATCAGTATTGGTATCGGCCGATATCACTCTGAATTAATCGGTTATCGGTATCAACTGAGAAATTTAGTATCGTGCATCTCATATAATATATATATATATATATATATATATATATATATATATATATATATATATATACATACACACACACACACACACACAGTATCTCACAGAAGTGAGTACGCCCCTCACATTTTTGTAAATATTTGATTATATCTTTTAATGTGACAACACTGAAGAAATGACACTTTGCTACAATGTAAAGTAGGGAGTGTACAGCTTGTGTAACAGTGTAAATTTGCTGTCCCCTCAAAATAACTCAACACACAGCCATTAATGTCTAAACCGCTAGCAACAAAAGTGAGTACACCCCTAAGTGAAAATGTCCAGATTGAGCCCAAAGTGTCAATATTTTGTGTGGCCACCATTATTTTCCAGCCCTTTCCATTATTTTAACCCTCTTGGGCATGGAGTTCACTAGAGCTTCACAGGTTGCCACTGGAGTCCTCTTCCACTCCTCCATAACGACATCACGGAGCTAGTGGATGTTAGAGACCTTGTGCTCCTCCACCTTCCGTTTGAGGATGCCCCACAGATGCTCAATAGGGTTTAGTCCATCACCTTCACCCTCAGCTTCTTTAGCAAGGCAGTGGTCGTCTTGGAGGTGTGTTTGGGGTCGTTATCATGCTGGAATACTGCCCTGTGGCCCAGTCTCCGAAGGGAGGGGATCATGCTCTGCTTCAGTATGTCACAGTACATGTTGGCATTCATGGTTCCCTCAATGAACTGTAGCTCCCCAGTGCCGGCAGCACTCATGCAGCCCCAGACCATGGCACTCCCACCACCATGCTTGACTGTAGGCAAGACACACTTGTCTTTGTACTCATCACCTGGTTGCCGCCACACACGCTTGACACCATCTGAACCAAATAAGTTTATCTTGGTCTCATCAGACCACAGGAGTTCCAGTAATCCATGTCCTTAGTCTGCTTGTCTTCAGCAAACTGTTTGTGGGCTTTCTTGTGCATCATCTCTAGAAGAGGCTTCCTTCTGGGACGACAGCCGTACAGATCAATTTGATGCAGTGTGCGGCGTATGGTCTGAGCACTGACAGGCTGACCCCCCCACCCCTTCAACCTCTGCAGCAATGCTGGCAGCACTCATACGTCTATTTCCCAAAGGCATGCTCTGGATATGACGCTGAGCACATGCACTCAACTTCTTTGGTCGACCATGGCGAGGCCTGTTCTGAGTGGAACCTGTCCTGTTAAACTGCTGTATGGTCTTGGCCACTGTGCTGCAGCTCAGTGTCAGGGTCTTCAGGCTATGCAGTCTGTTAGTTCACCTCACCTCCTGATCAAGGTCATAATCATAAACGAAAACGAATGAAATAACGAAAACTAGGTGTGAAAAAACATTGTTATTAACTGAAATCAAAATAAAAACGAGGCATTACAAAAAACAATAACTAACTAAAACTGTATTGTCTGTTTGCAAAAGTAACTAAAATAAAATACAATTATAGAGTAAATGTCCTTAGTTTTCGCCTTTGTCAGTGTCTTTCATAGAGCAAATATCTTTCAGAGTTGACATTTCCGACTGGGAACCTGGAAATTATGACATTCCATGTTAAATTGAACACAGCATAGTCCATGCTCCTCACCTGGCATCATGGCAGTACCGAAAGTCAGAAGAAAGTGGCAGAGTCCTATTTAGGATTACTTTGAATAAGACTGTGTGTCAGATAAAAGCAAGTGCCTTGCAGTGGAAGGTGGTGAAATATGTGGACAATTTATTAAAGGGAAAAATCACACGAATTTGAAAGTACATTTGAGAAGCGCGCACAAGGAGGCTAACCTAGCAGACATTAATAAGGTAAAGGAGAATGCCACGCCCCCCTCCCCCGAAACAGAAGATAACCCCGGTACAGGGCTAGGCAGCATGACGGAGACAACCGTAGGACCGAGTACACTACAGCAGTGCTTTCACCGGAGAACCGGTAGCTGCTGGTTAGTAAATATGCAGGAACACCACAAGCGGGAGGAAGCGCTGGTTAATATGTTTATTGATACTGGGATGTCTACACAACTGTGTGAGTCGATTGCCTTCAAAACGTTCTCCACTTTACTCGAACCATAGTTCAAAACACCTGGAGCTGCAAGAGTCAACAGCCTTATTGGGGCTAAGATGGATACGGCAAAGCAGAAATGAAAAGAGATCATTAAGGATACGAGGAAGAGAAGAAGAGAGGATTAACAGCATCTTTCATGGGTGTGTCAGCTTATTTGTGCCCATATGTACATTTTATGTAGCCTACTCGTGTTCTTGTTGCATAGATATTTCTAAAATTGTATGATGTTTTTGTTGATCTTTTAATACACAATACGTTTTCTGGCCTTGACAAATAACCCATATTACAAAAGACTAAAACTAATAAAAACTAAACTAAAACTAAGCATTTTCAAAAAATGGAAACTAAACTACACCAGCAAACCCGCTTTAAAAACTAATTAAAACTAAACTTAATTTGAAAACAAAGTCAAAACTAAATAAAAACTAATGAAAAATGCAAAACTATAATAACCTTGGTCCAGAGTTAGTTCCCTGATACATGACACCTGCGTTGTGTTATCAGTGAAGAAAAGAAAGTAGAAGACCAGAAACCAGCGTAGGCAACTGTATGGGGGACCCCATCCTGTGAGGGTCCCCGAGGGCTGATCATTTAAATAATTTTCATCTTAAAATAATGTGCAGCAACATTTCAGCAATCCCCTTTAAGGTTGAAATCCCAATCACATTTGAAGATTCATTTATGCTCCTGCACCACCCCATCACACTCAAATCACACAAGCTTCAATTCTCGAAAAATGAATCTGAAAAATGAACATGTCTGGCAGTCAGAAGCTCAAGGGAACACACTTGAGGAAAAGAGGAAACAGGACAGTGGTAAGGGATGGAGATAATGACGAATGAATTAAGGATAATTAAAGACAAACAAACCTGCATCAAGTTCATTTTCATTTCACCTTATTATGAGATAAATTACTGGTAGTACTTAGCTAGGGTTAGCATGTTTTGAGCAGTGTTAGCAGTTCTGAATATGGGCTGAAATGCAATAAGTACCATGAATGATGCGTACAACACCGCCACCACTTGGCAAGTACTGGTACTGTGTCTCTTGCTCACGTGAAATCACTACTTCACGTTAGTTAATATGTTCGTTAAAACCAGGGGAACAACCATCTCAACAAGTTTTTCTATGTTCTTATGATTGTTTTCAATAAAGTCTTCGAAACACACATCTACTGCGATTCCTCAACAGCAGTAAAATGTAACAACAATATCTCTGGGTAACTTAAAGACATAATAACAACCAAATCTGTCAGAAGGGCCCCATGCATTTATTGTGCCTGGGCATCCACATAATCTAGGTTTGCCTCGTACGGAAACACTCTGACATACAGGATTTATTCTTTCTCTTTCTGTATATAAAATGAGAGTGGCAAATACACAGCATAGAAAGAATTCTCTGTCTCTGTATGTCTCTCTCTTTCACTCTCTCTCTCTCTCACACACACACACACACACACACACACACACACACACACACACCACTATCCTCAGAACTTCTACCATGAACTCAGCATTATATAAAAACACATCCTTTGGAATCAGATTATATAACATGTAATATAATAGTCCATCCATCCATCCATCTTCTATACCGCATATCCTTTTCAGGGTCACGGGGAAATCTGGAGCCTATCCCAGGAAGCATGGGGCACAAGGCGGGGTACACCCTGGACAGGGTTAATATAATAATGTTTATACAAATACTATGTTTTCACCATTTCACACACAACCCATAACTTCCGGTTCCAACTGAGAGAAATGTGATGGAATATATTTAAAAACACATGATGTTTGTTCCACACTGATAAAATGATATTCCCCAAACCTTCTGAATGTTTAATTCAGGAGAAACTGAAGAGAGGAAGTTGAAAGTCCTGAACCTCACGCGCTGCAGATTTCCTACAGCTGATTTTACACGAGTTTTATTTACAATATATCCTCATTCTTCTTATATAAAGTCATTTATAATAAAGAAATCACTCACCTTTAGTCAACAGCCCTTGTTGTGTGAGATTAATATCATCGTTTCTACCTTTTTCCAAAGTCTCCACAAAATGTAGTCGAGTCTGAGGGAGAAACACTTTCACTTTAGGAAGGAGGATTCATTACAGGTGATGAGTCGTTCAGGAATGAGTCGACCCTTTGAGCCGGATCTTTAGGTGAACTTTTCCTGTTTTGCGCAATGATGTTTAATGTAACAAGTAACATGTTAGTATCATGATTTCCTCGTATCCAGGTTTTGGCATTAAAAATGAGGTCATCCCTTGATTTGATATGCAGCAGTGTTTTCTATGAGTGGAGGATGAACTTCAAACCTCAATATCCCAGTTGTGTGGTGTGTATCCCTGGGCCCAGCTCAGTTTTTTTTGCTGTCTTGCTGACTGCTAAATAAACCTGCTTCCTCTGAATCCAGTTTCCTGAGTTCTGCTATGTTATTTCTCTAAAAATACAAGTCAGACAGCTTAATTAAATTCATAGGTTAAATTTGTGAGCTGACAGGCCCAGTGCAGGTTGAAGAAGCCAAAAAATCCTGCACATGCAAGAAAACTCAGTAACACTACATCAATGCAGTTGATAGTATTACAGTGAAACTGCCTCTGTCTAATACATAATGTCATCTTAGTGACAATTGTCTTAGTGACTTCACATTTTGTAAATGTTTCAATAAGTATTTTTCAAGTAACAGATTTTTGTATTTTTTGTTCCAGTGGCAGACAAAGTTATTTTGTTTAAATTGTGAATGAGCATCATTGGATGTTGATGGTGACAGCAAGAGTGTCACGAAATGGAGGCTGTGACTGAAGCAAGTGCAGGTTTGGCAGATTTAATATCAACATAGTCCAAGGGTAAGGCAGAAATCCATAGTCAATAAACAGGCAGAGGTCAGGTCATCAGGCAAACTAGGCAGGGCAGAGAATCAAAGTCAAAGGGGTAAATAAAGGTCAAAACTCAGAATGGTAAAACACGATAACAAGGCTTGGACAACGACAGAGACTAGACAGCTGAACGTTTACTTCGCAAAGTTCAAACGTTCACAAGGTCTCTTTATAAGCTGTGTTGCGATTGTGTGTGAGATTGGGTGCAGGTGTGTGTGTTTAGAACTCCGGAGAAGGTGAGAGTGTACGGGAAGTGTAGTCCTCTTCGGCCATGTTTGTAGTTTGTGGTACCTCCTGGGAAATGTAGTTGCTGGTTTGCTGTGATACTCTTGCTACTTCAAGCTGTGTATCTATAGTGATGTATACATTCCACATAATTAGATATTTACTAATTCAATTTGGCCATGCATACATGCTCTCATTTATTATTAAGAAGGTCTACACAATACCCCACATTGTAGAATTTCACTATTATCCTTCTGTGTAATGTATTTTGTGTTTCCATGTCAACAATAAAAAGGTTATGTACCCACATAAGAAAACAACAGTTTTCTTGGATCCACTAGGGGAAACTGATGGAAAGATTAAGATGTGCCCGGAGTCTACAGGTTAAATTTGACTTTAAAATGTATTTGTACTTCTGTCCTTTGAGTTGTTAAATGATGATGTGCAACAGCTTTCACATATGTAGTATTCACATTCTTTACAGTATTCATGAGATAAAAAAGGTGCAAAGTTTCTCCCTCATAGATGTCAGTAAGATCATCATCCAGACCTTAAAAGTGATTGTGAAATGTCGTTACCTAAACATTTTTTTCAAACAAAAGTCAGTAACAATTAGAGTGAAGATCTGCTTTTATTCATCCTGATGGAGGTTTTATTAAATGTACTAATACTATACATATACTATATCTAATACTTTAAATTTGATGCTTGACTTGTTTGTAATCAATTAGAAAAAAAAATAAAAATCATAGACCATGCATTCCTCACGCCATTCTGCTAATCAAAGTTCTCTACAGTTTGCAGAGAGAATTTTACAGGGGGAGGCGATAAATCTTGACACTTCACAAATGGTAGTGGACAAGTTGAGGCTGGACATAGTCACTTCCTTCCTCAGAGAATCTTGTGTTTTTCCTTTTTGCTCAGCATTGTCAATCACGTCATGTTGTTGGTTCTATGCGTGTGTTCTAAGCTTGCCTAGTCCTCACCCTCCTGCTAAACTATTGCTAAGCAATACTATAACACAGTGTGTGGATTATACATTGACTTTCAGGGGGTCAGCATTTTCAGTTTGCCCAGATTAACTAGTTCGTGTAATGCAGTT
Organism: Ictalurus furcatus; assembly: GCF_023375685.1. Lineage (NCBI taxonomy): Eukaryota > Metazoa > Chordata > Actinopteri > Siluriformes > Ictaluridae > Ictalurus > Ictalurus furcatus. The sequence continues at coordinate 4,663,190 of NC_071273.1, forward strand.
GGGTACCGTGTGATTCACGTCTGTATGGAACACACATGACTAACATTAGGCATTCTCAAATGCTTTGCCTAGACAGAAAGTCACTTCAGAGGAGGGCATTCATTGCTGAGGAAAACTATGGGATCAGAATTGTGGTGTCCATACTTCATTCTTTCTAGGGTGTGACAAAATGTCTAGTGACTTGCTCTCCAGTGACATTCACTTTTGAAAACTAGACCATGCAGGTAGAAAACAAGGGCAAAACAACCTAAATGTTTAGAGTACAAAAAGAAAAAACATCAGAAGATTTAATTTAAGCATGAGGTTAGAGAAAGTAGCCAATGGTCGTCTTTTAATAGGTAATTGTGTGCATTTCCTTTGTGTATTGCAAGCTGAAATTACAGATTTAGATGAACTTTACTTACAGGTTCATCTGTGCTATATTGTGCCCCATTTAATTGAGCAAAATGAGGTTGAAGAAGAATTCCAGCCCAGCAAGCCCAGAAGTGCACAACAGACACAACATTGTAAGTACACATATAAAACAAATGAAGTTGGAATAATCAAGGAAAGCCAAAATGCATGTTGTCTATACATATTTTCTTTAAATGCTCATTTTGATTTACAGTTCAAGAGGAAAGTGAATCATCACAAGGCGACATCATTATTATGTCACTGTCATTGCATTCATTGTGAAATATGAGGTTAAACAGTGGGAATAAATGATTCAGAACAGAACCATTTTGCATCTGTTTCTAATTGATATCAAAAACTTCTTTCTGGCTCTATTGCTTTTGGCCCTGAAGATGAGATGTACAGTTTGAGAGCAAAGAAATCAAATAAATGCTCAAGATCAACAGCATCTGAGGGTATAGAGTGTTAAGTGTTAACTGTTGAATATTTGATTATTTGAAAGTTATATGATAATCCAAAGAGTACAGAGAAGCCCCTTTCTATGTTGAACAAAAATGACCAAATTTAGGAAGGCCTGCACATTTAGAAATGTCAACAATAAACAACAACAAAAAGTCCCTGGGTAATGTTTTGTTTTTTGATTTTTCAGCTGAGGAGCCTGATGAAGGTAAGGTCACTATGATTTACTTTCAATGTGACAACACTGAAGAAATGACACTTTGCTACAATGTAAAGTAGTGAGTGTACAGCTTGTGTAACAGTGTAAATTTGCTGTCCCCTCAAAATAACTCAACACACAGCCATTACTGTCTAAACCGCTGGCAACAAAAGTGAGTACACCCCTAAGGGAAAATGTGTAGTACATTATAGAGTAGTGCATATTTCTTTCAAATAAAAATCATTTTTAAAGTCAGTAACTGTTTAACTTAGTAAAAAATCTCTGAATTTCATTGCTGTAATTAGAAATGTCATTGATGTTTCAAAACAAATTCTGGACAGAAATCTACAAGTTATGAAATTTGAGAGTTTGGAGAGGAGAATCATGCTGAAACTAGAACAAATCCAGGACAACATCACAGCAGCGGTCGGAACAATGCAGCAGTCAATGAGCCAGCCAAGCACACCTGTCTCTGATCTTATAGAGGTGCTAGAGGTGCCTTGTAAGACTGTGGAGGAATTAAAAGAGCTGTGCGATAAGCTGAAAGATGCTGACTTTCGAAAGAAGATGGTATGTGCCACGACACAAGCAACATTACTAGTCATTGTTAACCTGAAATCATTTTAAAACAATTTACTCTTGTGATTAATTGCTGATTGTTGTTTGTAGATTCGTTATCTGTGTCTTCAGAGTGGAGGCAGCTTGGGAGATGGAATTAGGAGGATGCTGAAAAAATTGGAGATAACTCCTTATGGAAACATTACAGTTACAAAGGGAGAAAGGGAAAACGTAAATTTCACTGATTTCCTAATCAATGATGCCATAATATGTACGTTTCAAAACTTGTCACTGATGACTAATAATGTGTCTGTGTCAATCCCCAAGATTCAAAAATTATTTGGAATGCAGAAAGGTTGTGTTAGATTTCCACTCATCTCAGGAATCTCGGCTTTATGTCTCCAGATCTCAGTCATGCTTTCTTTAGCCTATTCTACAACTCTTCAATTATTTACTTCTATTAACTTTTACTTCTGTGCTGCTATGAGCTAGAAAGTGTGGTTTTCCTCAGAGCGTTTCAGATATCTGGGGAGCCTAAGTGAACACACACTGACACATGCATGCTCACAGTGACGTCCGATTTATTCACTCAGAACAGGAATATTATACATATTGATAAGAAGCAGTGTGTGGACGGTTTCTACTGGTCCAAGTGTCAGACAGATTTAACCAAAACACACAGCACATAGTCATGATACAGAATGAGTCCTGTGTCGTGTTGAAATGAAAATACATGTGTATTTCCAGGATTACAATTCTTATTCAAAGAGGTAATTAAATGAATACAAGGTAATTAAATGAATACATTCATCATAGGTATTTGATAGCAGTTCATAATATAAGAGAGTACATGATATAAGAGAATTTCCTTTCAGGTTATAAATAAGAATGTACATTGTAAATGTAAAAGTTGTTAGTTCTCAGTATGTAAATATTCATACCATGGTCTATTATGAAAACAAGAGTAATGTTGATGCATTTTTGAATAGAACTTTAGTCTGAGTTCTAGTTTAAATAACTGTGATCTCTGTATTGACTCAAGGTGCCTGCAGTAAGTCATACTCACACCAAAATCCCAGAGTGTGGAGGAAATGATTGCTGTTACCATAAAACATGCCCCATATCATGCAAAAACAGCAAAGCAGGCAAGTGCATTATTCTAGCAGTTATAAACAATCAGCAAAAAAAAAAAACATTTATTATTCTCACACTGATGGATGGACGAACAGAGTTAGACAGACAGATAGATAGATATACAACAGAGTATAATTTGTACCTGTCTGTCAGCATTATAGCTTTGGGTCACACACTTTGATCCGGATGATCAAACGCATAATGGATTTCCAAATATCGAGCGTAATTAACAAAAAGCTTCTTTAGCTTTACGCTTTATGTAACAACTCTCCAAATTGATGCTGCGGGCAATAATATCAGAACAATATCAAAGTACATAAAATAACAATATAATTCAATTTACATACTTGATGTCACAGTAAAACATGAATAGAGGGCATTTTTATGATCTCTGATCTGTGACTGAGATGCCCGTGTGACGATCCTGGAAACGACACTAGATTATGAGCTCATACTCAAGTCATTTTTTATTTTTTAAGCTTACGTGGCTTCGTCTCTAAAGAGATCGAGCAATAGCTGTATTTTAGTGTTTGCGTTTACACTACACACACTGCATAAGTGGGTGACACCATTGTTTTAACTTAAAACACGTAGCTAGCAGAACATTTTACATATATAGGCTATAAATTTGGTTGGTGAGGGAGAAAGGGTCAAGTGAACTGATTTGGAACAATCATCACCCACCTAACCAGTTGATCCGGATGAAAAGCGTAAATGCGCGCGCAATTGGGTGCCAAAAGTCACGCATAATTAACAAAGAGTTTTTTTAAGCTGCAGACAATATCACAACAACATCAAAGATCCTAATAAAAACAATCAATATATGTCATGAGATAACTTACATTACTTGACGTCACAGTAAAACAAGAATAGAGGGTATTTTTTCCTGCTGTGAGTACATGATCTCTAAGCTGTGCCTGAGATGAGTGTGTGACAAAGTCGCCATGCAAACGAAGTTACTTTATGAGTTACATTATGAGCTCATGTGTAGAGATCGAGCAGTATGATGTTTGCATTTACACATATGCACAATGAGTAACAACTATCCAAATTCACCCACTTTAACGTTTGAGTAAAAGTTCACACCAATAATGATGACATAAACAGGTACAAATGAAAATATTAGGTTCAAAAGAGACTTGGGTGAATGCCTTTCAGTTTTAACAGAATTTTGTCTCCCTCACCTGTAAAGAGATTGCTATGCAACATTTTAGACATATCAAATCATAACACTACTGAATGTGTTCATTTCGTTGTTTTAGGTTAGAAGCCACGAGAAGAATTGCCATCAGAATAACCCCGGCCACAGCTGACAACCAGACGCACACACACACACACACACACACGCACACACACACACACACACGGAAAGAGCACAGCACCTTTACAATTGCTCAATTAAAATAAATGTACTTTGTTCATTTATTTATTTCACTGACTGGGTTCAGCTTGTGTTCATGTGTTTTTTCACCTGCTGTTCCTAATAATCCCTCAGGTGTTTTATGAGAATGAGATCTGGGGAATTTTATCCAGGGGTCAGAGGTCGTTATACAATCAGTGTAGAATCGTGTGCAGTCTGATTCACTGTGCATGATGAACACACACTTCTCACGTCTCTGAGTCTGTTTAATGTGTTATAATTAAATGAGTGATGTGTTTATAAATGTGTTCTCTATTCCCCAACAGTGAAATGCAGGAACACCGGAGTCTTCATCTCACACACAGATGTTCATCACACACTGAATATAAAAGAAAAACACGTGAATTAATAACCACAAACTGGACTGTGGTGCTTCATGATCAACATGTAATCATCTCTGCTCCAAGAGAAACATCATCATCTCCTGTTTATAATTAATCATTCTACATTTTTTCATTCTTACTAACATCTGTGTTATAACATTTAGCGAGAACAAATGAGAACTTCCACAAGTTCTAACAGGAAAATGAGCAGATATTTACCCATCACATCACTGCTCTTATCCAATCACAGGCTTTGGAGTTTTTAAATAATGAACACTACTGTGTCATTTAGCTCTTGTTCTACATTTATATTTAAGTGCAGACTTTAAGAAGAAGCCGAGGTGAATGTTACAGGAAAGACAGAAGACACGGTGTGGAGGTAGGGTGCTGGAAGAAGTGTCAGAGTGAGTAAAGTGGCTGCTTAAATCAAATATCTGTGGCATAAAAGATGATCATTTTAATGAGCTTTAATGAGAGTTGAGAAGAAAGTGTGCTGCTTATCAGAAACAGGGAAAAGCAGAGATCATCTTGTTCAGACAAAAGCAGCAGTATGAAGTCAGAGATAGCAGGCTGTCACAAGGAGACCAGGTGTTCATTTACAATCACTCTCATGCACTCATTTGTGATATTTTGTAGACTCTGTCTGACTCCCTGTCTTCTACCTTCACATGAATTTTAAATCAACACACTTTACTGAACACAAAACAGCATTAAAGACAATTGTTAGAAAAAATCTGATTAAATAGAATATAGTGACATTTCTAAAACTGGTTTTATTTCCTAACCTGGTGATCTGATATTTATTGGAACTAAAGAGAAATGTACAAATGAGGTTAAATTATTATTATTACAAACTAATGATCATTTACTAGTCTTTTATTTTTTCACAATTTATATAAAAAGTTCATGACTCACCTCAGTGTCTGTAGTTTGTAATGTTTATCATCCTTAAGAGCAGAGAGCAGCTTCACTCCTGAGCCTCCTACATAATTATCAAACAGATCCAGTTGTCTCAGGTGTGAGGAGTTTGATCTCAGAGCTGAAGTCAGAGCAGCACAGCCTTCATCTGAGACACCACAACCAATCAACCTGTACAGAGACACAATGACACACTCTTCACTCTCTCGATCTCAGGCAGAGGAACAACAGCACTGACTTTCCTCTGGTTGTAGACAGTTTCTCTCATTGTGGACTGAGTAACACACACTAGATCTTTAGAAATGTTTTAGTAACTTTTCCTCGCTTCACACATCTCAACAAAATCTCTTTTTTAATCAGCGTTCACATGAACAGATCTTTCTTGAGAAGATCAGACTGTCCGTAATCAGAAGATTAGAACATGTTTTATTATTAATGATTTAAAATATGATCTTACCTCAGTGTCTCCAGGTTACAGAGAGGATTCTCCAGTACAGCAGAGAGACACTTCACTCCTGAGTCTCCTATTTTATTAGAGGACAGATTCAGTTCTCTCAGGTGTGAGGGGTTTGATCTCAGAGCTGAAGTCAGAGCAGCACAGCCTTCATCTGAGACACCACAATTATACAACCTGTAGAGAGACACAATGACACACTCTTCATCAACAGATTTTTATCTTGGTTTAAAAAATTACTTTAAAGATGATGCGTTTGTAAAATGATTTTATTATTCAGAATGACATGAGGATTTAATATCACCTGTTTATTCTAATTAACAGTGTAATTAAAATGATCATACTGAGTGTTATATTAAGTTTCTCTCATCTAATATCTCTCTATATATTTATATTATTACAGAATGTAGGAAGTAAAAGTCTGAATCATCATGAAAAACAAACACTGTCATGAATTAAAAGATACAATGGATAAATTACAAAAGTATAAAACATTAATTCTTGAGAGGATTAACACTCATGTCTTTTCAAAACCAGATTACTCGCTGATAATTTACTGTTAAATAAAAAGAAACAATCTTCCTCCTCAGGACATTGATGATGAACCTAAAACTTCTGCTTCAGTCTCACTATTAGAGAATGTGTCTTACTGAGGAGCAGGTCATGTGACTCTCAGAAAGATGATCTTACTTCAGTTTCTCCAGTTTACAGAGAGGATTCTCCAGTACAGCAGAGAAACTCTTCACTCCTGAGTCTCCTACATTATTAAAGGACAGATCCAGTTGTCTCAGGTGTGAGGGGTTTGATCTCAGAGCTGAAGTCAGAGCAGCACAGCCTTCATCTGAGACACCACAATTATACAACCTGTAGAGAGACACAATGACACACTCTTCATCAACAGAATTTTATCTTGGTTTACTTGCTATGATGATGATGTGTCTTTCATTTTGGACTTTCTGCTTTCTCTTGACCAATCACAACATATAATTATTACTGACCAAAACATTATCACTGTTCAGTGGCTCCCTTAAAAAAAACTCTACAGGAATCCTGCAGGATTTTCATTTTTCTGCAGGATGTTTGCTGGAATCCTGGAATGATGAAATCCTGCAGGACACATTGACAAACTGCGCAGGATTTTCCTATAGGGTTTAGGATGGAGCAGTACAATAGAAACATGCAGGAATTTCCAGCACAATCGCTGCACAAGGGAAAACTCCTGCAGGATTTTATAATTCCTGAAGGACTGCTGCTCACCTCCTGCAGAAATAAAATAAAGTCCCCAAGTACTTAATCTATCCTGCAGGATGACTTCTTATTTTCTTTAAATGAAAAAAATCTGCAGGTTATGTAGTCGACAAAATTAATTAAATGGTAGATCTGCTCTGAGTGGGAAAAACATGCTGCTTAAACAGTGGTAGATCAATGGTTAAGATGTTGGACAAAATATTGTTTCAGAAGAAACCGATAAATCACACGAATTGTTTCAGCTAAGTATTCTTTTTAATCTATTAGGAGAACCATTATAACTGTCGGATTATTATTTGGTTGTGGTGATATTTAAAATAATTTAATTCAACTGATGATTTTAACAGAAGAAATAGTCAGAATGGAACACTGCCCCATCAGATTTTTATTAAATAAATTCATTCAGAAAGTCTTCAGATTTTGAGTGAAAAAAGGAAACCAGGCCTACTCTAATTCCTGTGATTAAAGATGACGTGTACAGACACAGACATCATTTTGTTTTTATCACAGTTAAAATGACTTTGTTTTGGCGTTGCCCCATGCACTCCTCAACCAACTGCAGTTCTGTTCTTCATCTCTCAGATGAGTCCAATCTCCACTCTGACAGCGTGCTCCAGTGTTAACACAAACTGAAATACACTTCATCTTATTATATCCTCTGATTACAGTGTACGAGAGTCAGGGGGAAAAGACACGGTGTGGAGTCTGTTTCAGAGAAGGTAAACTCTTTATTGAACTAGTCTGTTACACGGATACACACCACGCAGAAATGTTACTGAGCAACGTCACTCAATGCAGCTTCTTAAAGCAGCAGCTCCTAGAGAGTGAGAACTGATTTCATAAAACATTCATTCTGAGGAGAATTAACACTCATGTTATCTCTAAACAAGATTATTACTGATAATTTATTGTTAAATAAAATATTCCTGGATTATAAAGCTAATCTTTGACCTGGCTCAGGAATGTTAGACAGGGATATGCATGTATGTATGTGTGTGTGTGTGTGTGTTTGTGTGTGCTTGTGTGAAAGAACCCAGAGAACACAGAGTCTCAGGAAACTCGTTGTCAGAAATAATCACAGTGCTTTTGTCTAAAAAGTAATTCAGGGACCTATTACCACAACTTAATTAAATTTGTGATTGCAAGATAAAAATTCTAATTTACTGATTTGATTAAATATTTAAAGTTGTAAACATTGTTTTGATGAGACGTGTTGACATAATAATGTTGTTAATTACATCAACTTAATATTGTGTGTAATTTAAACTGAAATTTCTGCATTAATTGACTTAAAACAAAATTTAAGTTGTTGTACATTTACATTTATTCATTTAACAGATGCTTTTATCCAAAGCGACTTACAAATGAAAGAATACAAGCAAAGCAATCTATCAAGCAGAGAACAATTCAAGCAGTGCTACCACACAAAATCTATTAATTGAGTTCTAGAAGAAAGTAGTAGAGTAATGAAATTAAGTCTTGATAATTTCAAGTCACTAATGTCAAGTCCCCTCCCCTACCCATTTAACATGTCTGGACAAATTCAGACAGTTAAGACTGTGTTAGAGGAGCTGTAGACTGGACAAACACTATACAAAGGACATTTCAATGTGAGTATCATTTCACTTACAAATAAATTCTACTAAAGCAATGAATTTGGGACATATTCTCAATTGTGATATGACCAACAGTGGACTCGTGAATAGGTTAGGCTACACCTGCTAATACAGTTGATGGACCATTTTGCACAACTACACGTAGCTAATGCTAGTCATATTTAGCAGTGTAATTTGAATATCTACTCTTAGTTTACCATGGCAGTGGATAAGAATGATAAAGTTTAATTTGACAAATCTGCTCATCTACAGACGGCTTTTCATTTGTGCTATAGGAAAGATAAGCATGATTACATTTTTGCTTATTTGTGTAAACGTCAACTACATTGTTGTACATAATTTCATATATTGATACATTTTTTTTGTTTTAAATCTTTTGCATTCACACATATAGCCTTCTAGCTCCATTGTAGACAGTTTGCTCTTTGAGCAGAATTAGCAGCCTTTGGACTGTGGATAGTTCTATGAGAGGGATAAAAGTAGCAGACGCAGAGTGTTTCACTTTTGTCTATATTGCTCATTTCATTCAGTGCTTTTATGTCTATAAAACCTGCAGAGATGTTAGGTATGATATTTGTATTGTAAATCACACTGGATTTTAGTTACTATTGTTATACAACATAAAGGGAGTCATTTTTCCTGGTTTAAAAGACTGTATTCTACTGGAGAAAATCTAAATGGAGCAAAGTAATTTTAAAATGATTGTCTACTTCACAACTTGTGTTCATAATTATGGTAATTAAGTACATGACACTTAAATTCCTTTTAAATAATGTGAAAAGAAAGTGTGTTTGTCTGTGTGTCATATTTTTGGTTGGCTGTGTAAGGAAATTCATTATTAATCATTTGCTTATTTTTTCACCAGCCGTGTGTGTGAGTGTGTGTGAGTGTGTGTGAGTGTGTGTGTGAGTGTGTGTGTGTGTCATAATTTTGTTTGGATGTGTGTCTGTGTGTCATATTTTTGGTTGGAAGTGTGTGTGCTTTTATAGACAGGGTCGTATGCATGCGTGTGTCTCTGTGTCTGTGTGTGTGTGGAATACATCGGAACGGGGTTTTACGGGGTTGACCTTTGACCTAGGCATGACTTTCGGAGTGCTCGACTTTTGTATATTGGAATGTATGCATGTGTGCAACGTGTGTGGTGTCTGTGCATGCGCGTGTGTTTGTGTGTGGAATTGACCCATTCTATGTGAAAGTAAAGAACGTGTGTGTGTGTCTGTAATGCATGGGAACCGGATTTAACATAACTATTTTTTATGATGCTAACATAAATATATATTTATGATGAAGATCCTTTGAACTGTCAGGGTCATTAAATTTTATGATCTTGACCTTTGACCTAGACCTGTCAAAAATAAGGTTACAATATATACAAACTATTGCTCTCTCTTACATACATCTGACCCAAAGACTGAAAAATCATCAGTGTGCAGTGAAACGAAACAATATTCCTCCTCAGTACACTAATGATGAAACTAAAACTGCTTCAGTCTCACTATTAGAGAATGTGTCTTACTGAGGAGCAGGTCATGTGACTCTCAGAGAGATGATCTTACCTCAGTATCTGCAGATTACAGTGAGGATTCTCCAGTATAGCAGAGAGACTCTTCACTCCTGAGTCTCCTACATTATTATCAGACAGAGTCAGTTGTCTCAGGTGTGAGGGGTTTGATCTCAGAGCTGAAGTCAGAGCAGCACAGCCTTCATCTGAGACACCACACTTACACAACCTGTAGAGACACAATGACACACTCTTCATCAACAGATTTTTATCTTGGTTTACTTGCTATGATGATGAGGCGTCTTTCATTTTGGACTTTCTGATCTCTCTTGACCAATCACAAGATATAATTATCACTGACCAAAACATTACCACTGTTCAGTGGCTCCCTTAAAAAACTCTACAGGAATCCTGCAGGATTTTCATTTTTCTGCAGGATGTTTGCTGGAATCCTGGAATGATGAAATCCTGCAGGACACATTGACAAACTGTGCAGGATTTTCCTATAGGGTTTAGGATGGAGCAGTACAATAGAAACATGCAGGAATTTCCTGCACAAGGGAAAACTCCTGCAGGATTTTATAATTCCTGAAGGACTGCTGTTCACCTAGTGCAGAAATAAAATAAAGTTCCCAAGTACTTAATCTATCCTGCAGGATGACTTATTATTACATTTAAATAAATAAAAACTCTGCAGGTTATGTAGTCGACAAAATTAGTTTAAAAAACAGTAGATCTGCTCTGAGCGGGAAAAACACACTCTTAACTCTTAACGCACCAACACACCTACAACACACAACTGGCAAAACGGCTAATTTCATGCTCAAAATCACACACTGTAAACGAAACTCCAACACTAATTTTCAAAATAATACACTAACACAATAAACTATGTCTACCAAAACACTAACACATGTTCTCTTCCAGCAGGAACATTTAGTCAATCATAGCACAATGTCATAAAAACACTAACATCAGATGGAATTACAGAAACTGCATAATTTTATATGTGTCAGGTCTGCCCTTATACAATAGACATTATATTATATTGATCATAGATTGTGCTTTGCAACACAGTTTCTTTTGAAGCCTCTCTACATTTTTGATTTGTTGGGTTTAGTAAATGCATGCATTTTGTTTCTTTTGCTGCAGAAATTCAATACAAAAAATGAATCCCATCTCAGAGTAGCTGTATAGAATGTACAGTTTATGAAAAAAAGAAGACAGACAGAATTGCTGCAGTAATAACTCTATTTGCAACAGGACATTACTGCAAGATAACAAAAATATGCAATATAGCTGCTGTTTACTGTGTGAGAATACAACATATACAAACAGAAAAAGACACAGAAGAAAAGTAAACAAAAAGAAAGAAGTAATCTTCTAATCTGCCATACAGGCATACAGTCACTGTACAGTAATACATGGTAAAATTACTGTATTTACACTTTGCAGTGAGTGGAGCTCTTATACAATATCCTACCTGGTGGTTTCTTGAAAAATCCAGACAATGGATGCCACTGTGTCCCGGTTGAGATTCGGTTGTGCTCATTCACTAGCCTCTCTGTATGATAGCCCGTGGTTTATGACATGGTCTATGACAGTAGGTCTTATTTCATCGGGTACCCTAGCTCTGGCCCTTCTCTGAGCACCACCACGCATTCTAACTCCTCTCTCTCTATGTTGTTCTCACCCTTGCCCTTGTCCCACTCATCTCCCTGGTCCTGGTACTCATCTTCCTCTCCCTTGTGTAGGCATTTTTCTTACTTTCTTTTTGTTGCTCTATATGGTCCCGTTTCCACACAAGATCAGCCAAAGAGGTCCTCTTTTACTGTATACCATATACCATATGGTCATGCGACTGAAAGAACCTCAACACCTGAGTGTGTTTCCTAGATGGAAATCAGCTGTGATTGATCTATTTATATAACTTCAATCAGCTGTTTCTCAGTAGCAATGGAATAAAATACAGGGGATATATGGGTTTCAATTCACAATATGAACAGCTGTTCACTTTGACTTTAGCCTATAAGTTAGGTTTAGAACATGATGTTATCTGTTCAGACACACAGTGTGAAAGCATTTGTAAATTTGGCAGTCGAAATCCATTGCTTTGGTCTTGGTTGAGCTTCTGTGTAAAAGAAGTTCAAGCATTTTAAATTTGTGTTAACTGTATGTATTTTGTGTCAAAGCAACAAGAAATGTGTTAATTTTATAACCTACACAGACGGATGTTGTGCTAACTGTGTTAAGAGTTTAGTAAAATTGTTAAAAGTAGTGAAAAAATTGTCACAGCAATTGTAAAAAAAACTGGAAAAAGAATATGGTGTACTAAATTATTGTTCTGTTATGTATTTACACAGTGGTTAGCGTAACGTCAGCACACTTACTATCAAACACGGCAAATTATATTATTTACACACAGCGGTTAGCGTAACGTCAGCACACTTACTATCAAACACGGCAAATTATATTATTTACACACAGCGGTTAGCGTAACGTCAGCACACTTACTATCAAACACGGCAAATTATATTATTTACACACAGCGGTTAGCGTAACGTCAGCACACTTACTATCAAACACGGCAAATTATATTATTTACACACAGCGGTTAGCGTAACGTCAGCACACTTACTATCAAACACGGCAAATTATATTATTTACACACAGCGGTTAGCGTAACGTCAGCACACTTACTATCAAACACGGCAAATTATATTATTTACACACAGCGGTTAGCGTAACGTCAGCACACTTACTATCAAACACGGCAAATTATATTATTTACACACAGCGGTTAGCGTAACGTCAGCACACTTACTATCAAACACGGCAAATTATATTATTTACACACAGCGGTTAGCGTAACGTTAGCTCACTTACTATCAAATGCGGCTAGTTTTATTATTTACAAAAAATTTCTTACATTTCTGACCAAAACATTACCACTGTTCAGTGGCGATTCCAGAAATTGAACAGAGGGTGGGCCTGGGTAAAACAGGGTGGGCACAGGTCTGAAAATAAAACTCAAAAGCCAGCAGTCACTCAAAAGAACTTATATGACTGCAAAAAGTGGCCAATGTGCTGAAAGTCTTTCACTCAAGAGGTTTGTTCACTTGCCACTTGTTTATGTAGCACACACACACACACACACACACACACACACATACACACACACACACATCTAACAGAAAGTCACAAAATGAAACAGGTTGCACAAAATAGGCTGATAAAATGAGAGATGTTTGTACTGCTGTGTTTTACAGGAATTTTTCTCATTAAAAACTAGAAATTATTTTCAATGAAACACCAGCTACAACGATCCAAAATGCTACAGCAGCCTATGTGAAATTAAATCACACACCTTGGGCAACTTTCCCAATTAATACAGACACAAACATAAACAAATTCGTGTTGCACTGCCTTTCAACATTTTAACATTAGTCTACATAGACTACAACAGGAAGTGAGGAAATGTGCAGATTCACCCTGTGAAGTGTCGTAGTTACATAAGTAGACAGAGACCAAGAGGTTTATGGTGTTTAACTGGTACCATTTACAGGCCTAGCAGTGCATACTTAGCATTTTTTTATTCAAACATAACTTTTCTTATAGACTCTGTTAAATCATGAGGTATATAAAATATTTAGAAAATATCTATGAAGTGTAATCAATATGTATAACTAACTTTTGGATAGCTTAATTAAGTGCAGTCAATATGTAACCTACATTTAGAATTACTACTTAAAGCATAATCGAATAATCTGTATGGGTTAAAAAGCATAATCTATATGTATAATCAATAGTTAGAAGCATAATCTAAATCCATAGAAGAATGTTTGATCAAGTTATATTCTGAGTGTGGATTGAGTTAGAAGAATTCTGTATCTAATCTAAAACTATAAAACACTTCCAACAGGTGGTATTCCAAGTGTGTAAATTAGGTGCTTTGTGTTTGTCTAAAGCAAATTCATTCTATGGTAGTAAATTAAGAACTTGTGTTTGTCTAAACGCAGCATCACTCTGTGGAAATAAATTAGACACATTCCAGAACTGGGTTTCTGAACTAAGCCCCCTAAGCTTGCAAATCAATGACAAAAGAAGAGAAAAGAGTTCAAGGGAAAAAGTACCAAGATGAGGCTATAGGGTGAAATACGTGACATAGTAAAAAACCCAGGTCTGGTAAAACTTTTAAAGAACATACAACTGACTATGCATGCACCACAAAGATAAGGTATCATATGGATGGGAATAATTAGTTAAGGCAATGGTGTTTGCCTTAAAAAATCTGTTCTAGAAAGAAAAGATGAATGCCACACCTAGGGATAATTTTACTGCGTCAGGGAGGTATATAAAGACATGCTTGTTTATGTACAATTTGGACTCTCTGCAGACAGTCACACTTTGTTGGTTTTCAATAAAGTTTACTTACTTTTTGACATCTACTAAACTTTCTGTCTCTGAAGTTTTTTACTTAGGCTAAAAAGGTTGATTTTATTCACAACAAATTGGTGACCCCGACGTGATCGGTCTAGGAGCAAAGAGGGAGACTCTGCCGGCGAGGCTGACCCTGGAGAAGCCGTGCAAGTGTGGCCACTCAAAATAAGGTATGCAGTCTTATGCTTTTTTTCTGGATAAGCACTTGCGTAGGTTTCCTATGGGTCAACATGAGACGGTGTTTTTTCCCCTCACAAAAGCTCCTTTAAATTATGATCTAAATTTAGAAAAGAGGGTTTTTTTACATCTCAAAAAATCAAAACTGCATGCAGTATATATATATATATATATATATATATATATATATATATATATATATATATATATATATATATATATATATTTTTTATGTGTGTGTGTGTGTGTGTGTGTGTGTGTGTCTGTTGTAGTGTTTTGTCTTGAGCAATGTGTCTGTAAGCCTGCAGTGTCTATGTGAAAAATGGAGTCAGATAGAATACTGAGGAATGAGGATTTGACACTCGAGGCCTAACAGTGATATACAGTGAGTTGGCTGAACTGCTGTACTAGTAGAAGGATCCTAGACAGAGTGACACAATTGACACTGTACACTGTGCCAAGGGGGTTAAGAGGTGTGTTATGTGTTGTGAAGTTTCTTAGAGAAGAAGTGCTGCAGCTGATGTGATGTTCTAGGGAGAACGTAGTGTTTAAAAGTTCAAGGGAGAACGTGCTGATAAGACGTTCAAAAGACAGTGAACGCATTGGGCCCAATAAACCCCAGGTGGGGTCACACGAGAGGCGTGCTGAAGTGGGATATGGGTGTAAGTCTTGTCTGTCTATGTTTAATTGTTCTGGGGTGTGAGTCTTGTATTGTCTAATATGTTCTATGTGCTGAATGCTGGTTATATTTGCTATGCTGTTTATCTGCGCTGAATGCTGGCTGTCTCTGCTATATGCTCATTATATCTGCTGAATGCTGGGTATGAGTGCTGAATGCTGTTTTCATAGGCTGATGGATGTTTGAGAGTTCTATAGGTGCTGAATGTTGGTTTAAGCATTTTTTTCTTTTTCCTTTTTTCTTTTTTGGAGTCGACTCTTGTCTTATTTCTATTATTTTTTTCTACATTATTGTTTTATTTTTTATTTTTATTCTTTTCCATTATTATTTTGTTGAGTGATTGCTCCTAGTTTGGAGGCTGTACGGTCATTGTCTACTTCTCTTGAGTGAGTTTCTGGCTGGCTGGCCACGTGACTCAGATCCATCCGCGGCTCTCTGTGGGCGCGTCTGTATCAATTGACACTGAACCGTGGTATCGTAAAACTCCACATTGATCTGAGCAGGAAAACGCTTCAATTCTGTTGAGTCAGCGTGTCTGATTTCTTCATTTTTGAGTGACGTTCTCCTGTGGTAAGGATTGCGGTGTTGTGGGGTTCGATGCTGTGGCGGTGTACGATTGTTACTCTCCCCGGTGAGTGAGTGCTGGATAGGAGTTGAGGGTGTACATGCCAAGCGAGATTCCACTTGGGTGAGGGGCAACCTCCCGGGACCTCCCGTGTATCTTCCTTACATTAGGAAGATATCACTCTGTTATTACTAGAATAAAGTGTGTAATTGAGCTCCATAATTAAGGAGACATGTGTGCTTGATGAGCTCTGAAAATTCGTTTTGGAGACAAGTGTGAATGTTGCACTGATCAGTGTATCTATATGAGCTCCATACATAAGGAGATAGGTGTGTTTGATAAGCTCTCAAAATTAGTTTTGGAGACAAGTGTGGGTGGAAGCCTCAGTGTGCATGTGTGTGTGTTCCTCTCTGCGCGTGGACACTGTGTGTGTGTGAGTGTGTGTGTGTGGTCCTCAGGTTGAGAGGGGTAACACAGAACTCTGCCTTTTCATTGAAATTTTGATTCTGGTTTGAGTGACTGTATCATTCGTACCGACTGTGGGGTGTATCATAATTAGTTTTAAGAAGAAGAAGGAATCCTGGAACAGCCAAGAACTTGGCATTGTAAATATTTTGGACATCTGCCTGATTGCCCATTGTGTAAATCACTTGGAAACTCTAAGCCTGTAATATATAAAAAATATTCCTAGAAATTGGATGTGTAGGCTTTTTGGTCATTTACCCACATGCAGGTTGTGTGATCCAGCTGGGGAGACACAACCTTTTTTGAAAAAATGCATGATCTGCTGTATTTCTGCTAATTGAGCTTGGGTATTACATATTTGCCTAAACTCACATTTTGTTATTTAGGCTGAGTGATACATATCTAATTCATTCTTTTCATTTGTACCAGCTGTAAAAGGCAGGCTTGAAGATGTGGTCAGCCTCTGCTCTAAATCACACAATGAGTTCTGTGACTATGTGGCTCATGCTGTCGAACAATATTGAAAAAGTGAGCAAAAACTGAAATCCCAGGAGAGAGAATTGCAGCGAAGACTGGCACAATTACAGCTTAATGGACTGACGACCAAAAACAAAAAAAAGCTACAGTTCCTGACAAAGAAGAGGCAGGACAATCAGCTGTGATGAATACATCTCCCCCACCTGCTGTTCGGTCAAATCCTCAGGCAGCTCCTCGTACACCGCAGCAGCAACCTGCTCCTGTCATTAATGTTTACCAGCATCCATACAACATGAACTGGCAGAGAAGGCCACCCACAAGATGACAGAGAGGAAGAGGCAGAACTACTGCCGGTCCTCCTGGAGTATGCTGGGGATGCGGCCAAAGTGGACACGCAAGACATCATTGCCCCACCAATCCACGGCCCCAGCCTCCCGGGGGTAGAGGGGAGGGGAGCCAGACTCAGACCACTCGGGAACCTCTATACGGCCCAATCAATCCATGGGGAGGGCCAAATCCGGGTTATTAGAGGTGCCCAGGGAATCCTATTGGGGAGGGTCAGTTTCCTCTTATAACAACTAATGCTGATCAAGAACCTATGCTGCAGGTTAATGTTGAGGGCAGAAGTACACCCATGATGATAGACACTGGAGCTACTTACACATGTGTAAGTCCAAATTATGCCTCTCACCTCCCCATGTCTGGCAGATTTGCTAAGACTGTAGGATTCTCGGGACACACGCAGCTAATTCCAATGACAGCTCCAGTTTGTCTACAAGCCAAAGACGCTAAGGTAAAAATACCAATTTTATTATCAGATCACACTCCTGTCAACCTATTAGGCAGAGATGCGCTTTGTAAATTAAATCTCCAAATTTGGTGCTCCCCAGATGGAGTATACATAGATAGCAAGGGAATCAACACACAAATGTTTCTTTCAGAAACCAAAGCAAATGTGTATTGGTTGGGAAAATTGGATGAGGATGTAGAGAAAGGCCTTAGTAGGTGGGGGAAATACATTGAGGCTCAGATCCCTGGGGATAAAAAAAACGGAAATTGCATTTCCTTGTACTATGATTTATGATACAGTCTGTGATCCGGAAATTGAACAACAGTGGTTAAGCAGAACAAAGGAACTTAAAGTTCCTATGATGTCACAGTACATCATCATAGGGGCACAGGGGGCGGCTATGCAAATTGACAATTGTAAATTCATTGACAACTGGTTTCAGGTTCCAAATTCAGTACCACATGTGACACTTTATGTAAATAATGGATGGGAGTCAAAAGACTCGGGGCCTATGATGAAGGAGGCAAAAACAGCTAAGTGGGAGAGTACAGAGAATCTTTTGATTTTTCAATCTGCTGACAAAACATTCCTTAAAATTATTTGTGCTACTGTCATGGTAGGAACTCCGCAGGAGATAGTGATTGGTGACAACACCCAAATACAGATGTCAGAATCACAGGTGGTAAACTCTAAGACGGCTGAGTTGCTAAAAGACATGGAAGATCAGGTGCTAATTGAACTGTGGCCTCAGCATGATACTGATGTGGGCCTGGTGAAATCTACCAGCCCAGATAAAACAGAATTAAAACCAGGTGCATGCTTGCCACGAAAAACTCAATATCCATTGTGCCCTGAGGCCGAACAAGGTATTAAAACAACCAGTGAAGGGTTAATCCAGGCGGGCGTGTTAATTGAAACATCCGGCTATTGTAACACCCCAATTTTACCCATTGCAAAGTCAGACAAGTCAAAATGGCGTCTAGTACATGATTTGCGAGCAGTCAATGAGGTAGTACGAGGCTGAGGTTCCTAATCCACACATGCTGCTGACAACTGTTCCTCCTGATGTCAAGTATTTCACAGTAATTGTACTTTGCCCTGCTTTCTTTAGTGTTCCACTGGCAGAGGAAAGCAGGCACTTGTTTGCCTTCACATATGCTGGTAAGCAGTACACATATACTAGAATGCCTCAAGGCTTTAAGCATTCACCACATGTGTTTAATCAAGTACTGAAAGCTGATCTCGATGATCTTTGTTTGGACAGTTGTCTCCTTATGTACGTTGATGATTTACTAGTTTGTTCCTCATCACTCGAACAATGCCACAGAGATTCTATCAAGGTATTGACTAAGTTGGCAAAGGGAGGACACAAAGCCTCCAAATCAAAATTACAGTATTGTCAATCACAGGTAGAGTACTTAGGACGATTGATTACATACAAGACTAAGGCTATATCCCCAACACAGCTTGAAGGCATAAGTAGGGCACCACTGCCGCAGACTGTAGGACAAATGATGACTTTTTTGGGCATGACTTGGTTTAGCTCAGATTGGATAGCCGACTATGCGATAAAAACAGGTCCATTAAGGGCACTCATGAAACAAGCTGAGCATCAAAATTTGCGTGATCCATTACAATGGAACACTGATGCTCTAATAGCCTTTGAATCATTAAAATGGGAACTTCAGGTTGCACCCGCACCAAACCCTTTCATCTATACGTAGCTGATTGGGCTCAGGGATATGCCTCTGCAGTTCTGATGCAGGAAACATGTAGGGGTAGGAGAAAACAGCCCATTGCATATTACAGTACCAAGCTAGATAATGTAGCACAAGGTTATCCCCCATGTTATCAACAGGGACTTGCCACTTTATACTATGCTTACGACAAGGCTTCCACTCTGATCATGGGTTACCCTGTGGTCATTTACACCCACCACAATGTGGCAGAGTTGTTAGACCAAGGGAGATTTGTTTTGACACAGGCTCGGTGCTTAGCATACTCCACGTTGTTGACTTGCCCTGACATCACTATTAAGCGTTGCACTACAGCCAATCCAGCTGACATGATTCCTTTAGAATATGAAGGGAAACCTCATGACTGTGTTGCAGAGTCGTTAGCCTTTACTCGCCTCAGACCTGACTTAGAGTCTTCGCCTATACTCGACGCTGATGTTTCTTATTTTGTTGATGGTTCCTGCTTTAGAGATCACACAGGCATGCATGCAGGGTACGCAGTTGTGAAGAAACAAGAGGAAGAATTCGTGCCAGAGAATTAACACTCATGTCTTCTCTAAACCAGATTACTGCTGATAATTTATTGTTAAATAAAATATTCCTGAATTATAAAGCTAATGGAGAGTAAAAATGTCTGCACATTGTGTTCATCAGGTTCTGCGGGTTTAGGATGTGAAATTCACAGTGAATAAAATTTCTAGAGAAGAATAACATGAAGGCAGAGGGACAGACGTGCTGAGTTTTTTGTGCATTTGAGCAAGAATCGCCCAAAAAAGTGTAGAAACGTTGGAAGTGTAACAGTTACATATTCTGCTCAATTTAATAGATATTGTGAGATTAGCAGTCGTGAGTTTTACACGTTATTTTGTCCTCCTCTCGAAACCAGGTGTAAATTAGCACCATGTATGTTGTTGGAGCGGTTGCCAGGTCCCCGGTTTTAATGCGGATTTGAGCTATTTTGACTCACCAGCGTGGATTGATTTCTTTGGCTGTGGATTGGAGTTTGGACATTTTGATGATTATTTTAATGATATCTGTATATTAAAACATACAGTATTGAGCATGCACTGTGATCTCCTCTCATACACACATATTGATCCTGCTCTCAACTTCACCTCTGTGTTACTATATGAATGTATTTGAGTCACTGGGTTTCCTCATAGACATTCTTTATTTATCACAAAATGTTTAATAATACGAGACCATTGTAGGATCTTAGTGAAAGAACTATTGAGGAAAACTGCATGGTTATCATACTGTTCATCTATTGAGCTGCTTCTGTAACACAGATCTGGCAACCCTGATCTAGCAGCTAGACAGAGACGTACTGAACGAACGTTCACTGACAGAATAAACACTATTTCAGCTTTAAGAACAATAAAAAAAACAACAACAAAAGGATTGTTGCTGTAGCTTGAAATTTTTGTAAGTGCCTTTACCTCACTTTTTCGTTTTTATTTAAAAATCTAATTTGATTTATTTAACTGTTCACCTTTTGAGTCCTATGGCATTAACTTCTGATTTTAGTTTCCAACCACTATTTCTGAGATAATTTCTATTTCACTGCTGCTTTTAAACCCTGCAGTTCACACACAGTGCATTTAGTTTGTGTCCCAGGTGCAGTCTGTGTGATTAGTTACAATGTTTTAGTAAATTTCACAGTAATTTCAGACACATTGCAGTCGCATCAAGTCACGTTTTGTGCTGCAGCTTCTCACATACATACATCTGACCCAAAGACTCTGTGACAAATCATGTGTGCAGTGAAAATAAACAATCTTCCTCTTCAGGACATTGATGATGAATCTAAAACTTCTGCTTCAGTCTCACTATTAGAGAATGTGTCTTACTGAGGAGCAGGTCATGTGACTCTCAGAGAGATGATCTTACCTCAGTATCTCCAGTTTACAGAGAGGATTCTCCAGTACAGCAGAGAGACTCTTCACTCCTGAGTCTCCTACATTATTATTCCAGGACAGATCCAGGTCTCTCAGGTGTGAGGGGTTTGATCTCAGAGCTGAAGTCAGAGCAGCACAGCCTTCATCTGAGACACCACACTTACACAAACTGTACAGAGACACAATTATACACTCTTCACTCTCTCGATCTTAGGCAGAGAAACAACAGCACTGACTTTCCTCTGGTTGTAGACAGTTTCTCTCATTGTGGACTGAGTAACACACACTAGATCTTTAGAAATGTTTTTAGTAACTTTATCCCCGCTTCACACATCTCAACAAAATCTCTTTTTTAATCAGCGTTCACATGAACAGATCTTTCTTGAGAAGATCAGACTGTCCGTAATCAGAAGATTAGAACATGTTTTATTATAAATGATTTAAAATATGATCTTACTTCAGTGTCTCCAGTTTACAGAGAGGATTCTCCAGTATAGCAGAGAGACTCTTCACTCCTGAGTCTCCTACATTATTATCAGACAGATTCAGTTCTCTCAGGACTGAGGGGTTTGATCTCAGAGCTGAAGTCAGAGCAGCACAACCTTCATCTGAGACACCACAACCACACAACCTGTAGAGAGACACAATGACACACTCTTCATCAACAGACTTTTATCATGGTTTAAGAATTATGTTAAAGATGATGTGTTTGTAAAATGATTTTATTATTCAGAATGACATGAGGATTTAATATCACCTGTTTATTCTAATTAAAATGATCATACTGAGTGTTATATTAAGTTTCTCTCATCTAATATCTCTGTATATATTTATATTATTACAGAATAAAGGAAGTAAAAGTCTGAATCATCATGAAAAACAAACACTGTCATGAATTTAAAGATACAATGGATAAATTATAAAAGTATAAAACATTAATTCTGAAGAGGATTAACACTCATGTCTTTTCAAAACCAGATTACTCGCTGATAATTTATTGTTAAATAAAAATTAATAATGTTCCTCCTCAGGACATTGATGATGAACCTAAAACTTCTGCTTAAGTCTCACTATTAGAGAATGTGTCTTACTGAGGAGCAGGTCCTGTGACTCTCAGAGAGATGATCTTACCTCAGTATCTCCAGTTTACAGTGAGGATTCTCCAGTACAGCAGAGAGACTCTTCACTCCTGAGTCTCCTACATTATTAAAGGACAGATCCAGTTGTCTCAGGTGTGAGGGGTTTGATCTCAGAGCTGAAGTCAGAGCAGCACAGCCTTCATCTGAGACACCACAACACTCCAACCTGTAGAGAGACACAATGACACACTCTTCATCAACAGATTTTCATCTTGGTTTACTTGTGATGATGATGATCACGTGTCTGTCACGTTGGACTGTCTGATCTCTCTTTACCAATCACAAGATATAATTAACACTGACCAAAACATTATCACTGTTCAGTGGCTCCCTTAAAAAAAACTCTACAGGAATCCTGCAGGATTTTCATTTTTCTGCAGGATGTTTGCTGGAATCCTGGAATGATGAAATCCTGCAGCACACATTGACAAACTGTGCAGGATTTTCCTATAGGGTTTAGGATGGAGCAGTACAATAGAAACATGCAGGAATTTCCAGCACACTCGCTGCACAAGGGAAAACTCCTGTAGGATTTTATAATTCCTGAAGGACTGCTGCTCACCTCCTGCAGAAATAAAATAAAGTCCCCAAGAACTTAATCTATCCTGCAGGACGACTTCTTATTTCATTTAAATGAAAAAAATCTGCAGGTTATGTAGTCGACAAAATTAATTTAAAAAACAGTAGATCTGCCCTGAGCGGGAAAAACACGCTGCTTAAACAGTCTTTTAGTAGATATGTAGGCCTGATCATTTTAGGATAATAAGATGTGTTTTAGTCATGAACAATTCAGTGTTTAAACATATCAGTTGTGTAAATGATTCAATGAGTCACAACACACAAAAAGACGATCACTTTTCACACGTACTGGTGTAATGATGTAATTTACAGAAAGGGCCAGTAAATGAAGGTTATTCAAGAAAAGATTCGATTCACTGAGATGACGTCTCTCTTTTTCACGAAATCCACGTTAAGAAGGTTAGGATGGATGCAAATGCAGATAAGAGTTTATTTAGAGAGAGATAGGCAGACAAATCCGAATCACGAGACAATAGCGTGGTCAAAATAACAGGCAAAGGGTCAGGCGATTGGAAAACAGGCACAAACTAGGCAAGAATCATCAACGAGGAACAAGAAGCAAGATCAATGAACATGAAACAAAAAGAGGAAAGGGTCCAAAAAATGTCTCTTATATAGTGTGGAGTGAGTGTGAGATTGGCAACAGGTGAATGTTTACTATTAGAGAATGTCTCTTACTGAGGAGCAGGTCATGTGACTCTCAGAGAGATGATCTTACCTCAGTGTCTCCACTTTACAGTGAGGATTCTCCAGTACAGCACAGAGACTCTTCACTCCTGAGTCTCCTAGTTTATCCCCATACAGATCCAGTGTTTTCACAGTCAGATGCAGTTCTCTCAGATTGGAGGTTTCTGAGCTGAGTGCTGAGACCAGAGCTGACCAACTTCTCACTCCGAGTGAATCACACCTGATACTGAAGGAAATAAAATAATACATAATGAACTAACACCAGTGCAAATTATCAAACAAGTCCTCACAGCTCTCACTGAACCTTCTCATTTTCATAAATGCTAGAAGTACAAACACCAGTTAGACAATATGCTGAAAGGGAAACTCCAGCCAACATCTAAATTTTAACCATCGATACATCTGCTGTAAACATCACCAGGGCCGTTTCTTCCTATACGCTAGGTACTAAATTAGGTAAATACACACAAAAAAAGAAGAAACAGACCCAAAACCAGTAAAAAAAAATACTATTAATTAATTAGTTTGTGTCAATTTGTACAATTTCTTGCTTCCACTTGTTGATGTAATTAAAATGGATAAAGTTAATAGATAACTACAGCTAACTAGCTATCATAAAAAGCCTGTAAGCTGACCCCTGTCCACTGCTGAAAGCACCTACAATGAATATGTGAGCATCGGAACTGGACCATGGAGCAATGGAAGAAGGTGGCCTTGTCTGATGAATCAGGTTTTCTTTTACATCGAGTGGAAGGCCGGGTGTGTGTGTTACTTACCTGGAGATGGCACCAGGATGCACTGTGGGAAGAAAGCAAGCAGGTGGATACCCTGGGCAATGTTCTCCTGAAAAACCTTGGGTCCCGGCATTCATGTGGATATTATTTTGGCACGTACCGCCTACCTGAACATTGTTGTGAGAAAGCAGTCTGAGCAGGGTCTGGAATTAACTTTGTCATCCATCTGCCAAAGTGGCTGATAATTCTCACCTGCGTGTAATTAGTCAATGTCTCTTTGTGCCTTTACTTGTGGCCCGTAAAAATGAAATTGAGTGAAGGTGCGTTCACAGATACAGCAATTTTATTACTGCTAGTTGCCAGTCGCTGTACTATGATGTCGCCAGTAGGCGTTCCTACTACTGGTTGCCATAGTAACTTATGTGGCACAACTAGCAGTCCACTTTTGACAACAAATCAGCTTCCTTGCCACTAAAATGAAACATTCTGTAGGGAGAGTGCCTGTATATAAAATCCACCAGTGTATATATGCATCATATCCTATAACGATGAAGAAGAACCAGTGTGTGCTCTTTGCCATGGCTGCCAACTATCTGTGGCAAAAGCACAAGCGACAATTAGCTTAGCTTAGCTTATGGCCTTAGCGTGTTTAAAGTAAAATAATAATAATGAAATACTCTGCCGACAGTTCACCCTTATTTGGCAGGTGCTAATTTCACACCCTGAATTCGACCAAACAAACCAATGGACCATCCTATATAACAATGCATGATGGGAACTATGTTACATAAAAAGCGTTTTTTTTGCTAATGGCTCGCAGTCTGAATCTTTAACTTGGAACAGAGACGAGGTAAAATGCCTCA
This sequence comes from Ictalurus furcatus, assembly GCF_023375685.1. Classification (NCBI taxonomy): domain Eukaryota; kingdom Metazoa; phylum Chordata; class Actinopteri; order Siluriformes; family Ictaluridae; genus Ictalurus; species Ictalurus furcatus. The sequence goes on from NC_071273.1 coordinate 4,688,642, forward strand.
GTGAACGGTTTACTGAAGAGAGAGAAATGACTCAGTGGCTGAGGATGTTTTGATTTAGTGTTACACAATGACCTCCATTCACATATGTTCAAGACAGAATATACAGAAGAACTGCACCAGAGAGAAGAACAACAGGAGGCAGAGAGCAGCTGTAGATCTTTCACAATTACGCTGAGACAAATAACTGAAGGTAGCAACAACACAAACAGCGACCATAATGTTAGCTAGCAATGTTACATGATTATTTACCTTTGCGTTATTGACCTTACTAGCCATCTTACTAGTAGTTACATGGGTAAGTCAAATAGGGTTAGCCTACTTGCTAACAGATATTAACAAGTTCTCCTGTTTCAGTTCATTTCCTTTTGTTCTGGCCATGGAACTTCTCTGCTGTCTGTTTTTTAAGAAAAACAGACAGAATCTCTGTTTTCTTTAGCATCTTCTCCAGTGGAAGACCCAGAAACTCACTTTCAAATCTCTTTTATAATCCTCTGATTTGAAGTGCTGCTGCACATGTGTAAATATATATAATACTGGTTGATCACAGTAGGGATTCCCAATGGTTGAATTACGTATTGGTGTACTGCATTCTGGGTATTGTAGTGTACAGATGAAAAAAGGAAAATGACACCAAAACATGAATTCTGCTAAAATATATAGAGTAAGTGATACAGTCCTGTACAACAGAATACTACTGTGGCAGTGGGGGCGTGGTTGAGCGTCAGACAGAGAATACTACTGTGGACAGAGAGGAGGCGGGGAAACTGGCAATTAACGCATGATGCTTCTCACCTGTGCCTTGTTACCGGTAGGCTACTTATGTGTGTTTCTCTGTAATTTTGTATTACCGCAATAAACATAGTTATATATACCATGTGTCTGTGTAATTCCACTTCATGTATAACAGAAATTTTGTAGAAAAATGTGAAGAAAAAAATCTTCAAACTACAAAGTTAAAATTAAAGATTCTACAGTGAGGGAAAAAAGTATTTGATCCCCTGCTGATTTTGTATGTTTACCCACTGACAAAGAAATGATCAGTCTATAACTTTAATGGTAGATTTATTTGAACAGTGAGAGACAGAATAACAACAAAAAAATCCAGAAAAACGCACATCAAAAATGTTATAAATTGATTTGCATTTTAATGAGGGAAATAAGTATTTGACCCCCTCTGCAAAACATGACTTAGTACTTGGTTTAAAAACCCTTGTTGGCAATCACAGAGGTCAGACGTTTCTTGTAGTTGGCCACCAGGTTTGCACACATCTCAGGAGGGATTTTGTCCCACTCCTCTTTGCAGATCTTATCCAAATCATTAAGGTTTCGAGGCTGACGTTTGGCAACTTGAACCTTCAGCTCCCTCCACAGATTTTCTATGGGATTAAGGTCTGGAGACTGGCTAGGTCACTCCAGGACCTTAATGTGCTTCTTCTTGAGCCACTCCTTTGTTGCCTTGGCCATGTGTTTTGGGTCATTGTCATGCTGGAATATCCATCCACGACCCATTTTCAATGCCCTGTCTGAGGGAAGGAGGTTTTCACCCAAGATTTGACGGTACATGGCCCCGTCCATCGTCCCTTTGATGCGGTGAAGTTGTCCTGTCCCCTTAGCAGAAAAACACCCCCAAAGCATAATGTTTCCCCCTCCATGTTTGACGGTGGGGATGGTGTTCCAGGGTCATAGGCAGCATTCCTCCTCCTCCAAACACGGCGAGTTGAGTTGATGCCAAAGAGCTCCATTTTGGTCTCATCTGACCTCAACACTTTCACCCAGTTGTCCTCAGAATCATTCAGATGTTCATTGGCAAACTTCAGACGGGCATGTATATGTGTTTTCTTGAGCAGCGGACCTTGCGCGCGCTGCAGGATTTCAGTCCTTCACGGCGTAGTGTGTTACCAATTGTTTTCTTGGTGACTATGGTCCCAGCTGCCTTGAGATCATTGACAAGATCCTCCCGTGTAGTTCTGGGCTGATTCCTCACTGTTCTCATGATCAATGCAACTCCACGAGGTGAGATCTTGCATGGAGCCCCAGGCCGAGGGAGATTGACAGTTCTTTTGTGCTTCTTCCATTTGCGAATAATCGCACCAACTGTTGTCCCCTTCTCACCAAGCTGCTTGGCAATGGTCTTGTAGCCCATTCCAGACTTGTGTAGGTCTACAGTCTTGTCCCTGACATCCTTGGAGAGCTCTTTGGTCTTGGCCATGGTGGAGAGTTTGGAATATGACTGATTGATTGCTTCTGTGGACAGGTGTCTTTTATACAGGTAACAAACTGATATTAGGAGCACTCCCTTTAAGAGTGTGCTCCTAATCTCAGCTCGTTACCTGTATAAAAGACACCTGGGAGCCAGAAATCTTTCTGATTGAGAGGGGGTCAAATACTTTTTTCCCTCAGTAAAATGCAAATTAATTTATAAAATTTTTGACATGCGTTTTTCTGGATTTTTTTGTTGTTATTCTGTCTCTCACTGTTCAAATACAACTACCATTAAAATTATAGACTGATCATTTCTTTGTCAGTGGGCAAACGTACAAAATCAGCAGGGGATCAAATACTTTTTTCCCTCACTGTATATGTGAGTGTGATATAGGTAAGGTTTATATAAATAAAAACACAAGATTTCCAAATATCCAACATAAAACCAGCATTACTGTGGTAATAATAAATCATAATTTCAGGAACCTTTTTAATTATTTCAAGATACTAAATCATAACTTCAAGACTTCAGTGTTTTTTCCTCAAATGAAATCAGCTGACTTCCACATATTTAATACCTGCTCTTCAGTCTTATTCATTTGTTTATGCATTTTTATTCTCTAATTTATCTATTTGCATTAACCCCACCCTGTATCACCTTAAATTCAAAACACCCCAAAGCAGATATTTGTCAAAGTATTTTCAGTTTGTTCAGTTTGTTTCAGTTTCGTTGTAACACTGTAACAGTAGAACAGTTATATTCAGCTTTACTTACATTGCTTTTCTGGAGGCTGCAATCACAGGCATCAGCTTCAGAAGAACAGTTTCTGTTATCTTATCTGAACTGAAATATTTATTCAGGTCAAATTCTTCCAGATCCTGTGCTGATGTCAGTAACACAAACACCAGAGCAGACAACTGTGAAGAAGAGAGTTCACTTTGTTTTCCAGATTTCAGGTAGTGTTGGATTTCCTCCACTAGAGAATTATCACCCAGTTCATTCAGACAGTGGAACAGATTGATGGATTTCTCTGTAGGAAGATCTTCATCACTGATCTTCATCTTAATGTACTGAACTGTTTTCTCTCTGCTCTGGGAGCTACTTCCTGTCTGTGTTACTAAGGCATGTAAGAGTTTCTGATTGGACTTCAGTGAGAGACCCAGAAGAAAGCGAAGGAAAAGATCCAGATGTCCAGTCTGACTTTCTAAAGCCTGATCTACAGCACTCGTGTACCTCTGAGATTGTCATTTTTTCCATCCACCATTTAGAGAACTGATGCTGTAAAAGAACATTTCTCTTTTTCATCATGAATGTCAGGTGCACATACAAAGCTGCAAGGTGCTCCTGAATGCTCAGATGAACAAAGCAGTACACTTTACTCTGGTGAAGCCCAAACTCCTCTCTGAAGATCTGCGTACACACACCTGAGTACACTGCTGCTTCTCTCACATCAATGCCACACTCTCTCAGGTCTTCCTCATAGAAGATCAGGTTCCCTTTCTTCAGCTGCTGAAAAGCCAGTTGTCCCAGTTTAAGAAACATTTCTTCATCACTCTCCTGCTTCTTTGAGTACTTTTCTCCAATGATGTTTGTCTGAATGATGAGGAAGTGTGTGTACATTTGAGTCAGAGTCTTGGGGATCTCTCTATTCTCTGCTTCACCCAACATTCTCTCTAGAACAGTGGCTGAAATCCAGCAGAAGACTGGGATGTGGCACATGATGTAGAGGCTTCTTAATGACTTCAGGTGTGTGATGATGTTATTGGCCAGGCTCTGATCACTGATCCTCTTCCTGAAGTACTCCTCCTTCTGTGGGTCATTGAACCCTCGTACCTCTGTGACTCGATGGACACACTCAGAGGGGATTTGATCAGCTGCTGCTGGTCGAGAGGTGATCCAGATGAGAGCAGAGGGAAGCAGATTCCCTTTGATCAGGTTTATCAGCAGCACATGCACCGATGCTGATTCAGTTACATCACACACTCTCACTGTGTTCTGGAAATCTAGAGGAAAACGACACTCGTCCAATCCGTCAAAAATGAACAGAACCTTTTCCAAACTGGACATTTCTGTTTCTTTTGTTTCATTAAAACAGACATGAAGGAGCTCCATCAGACTCAGTTTCTGGTCCTTCATCAGATTCAGCTCTCTGAAAGGAAGTGGAAATATGAGGTGGATGTCCTGATTTGCTTTCCCTTCAGCCCAGTCCAGAATGAACTTCTGCACAGAGACTGTTTTTCCGATGCCAGCGACTCCCTTTGTCAGCACAGTTCTGATGGGTTCATCTGTTTTAGATAAGGGCTTTGTCAGCACAGTTCTGATGGGTTTGTCTTTTTTGGATAAGGGCTTTGTCAACACAGTTCTGATGGGTTTGTCTTGTTCAGATAAGGGCTTAAAGATGTCGTTGCATTTGATTGGTGTGTCCTCTGTTGTTGTTCTCCTGGATGCTGTCTCGATCTGTCTCACCTCATGTTCTTTATTGACTTCTCCACTGTCTCCCTCTGTGATGTAGAGCTCTGTGTAGATCTCATTCAGGAGTGTTTGGTTTCCCAGGTTTATTATCACTCCATTCAAACACTCAAACTTCTTCATCAGATTTAATTTCAACTTTTTCTGGAATTCATTCACAGCAGCAGATTCTGGGTCGTGCCTGTGAGATGGTGAAGTAGGAAGATGTGGTGAGACATGGGGTCGAACTATTATCTATAGTCTAATCACTCTGTAGTTAATAACAGCAGAGAGGTTTATAATACCAGTGTGTCAGTGTCACAGTCATGTTGTTGGTTCTGATCTTACCCTGTATCTGTGATGGTGATCTTTTCTATTCTGTCTCCTGCTCTCTGTAGAACACTGTGAACAAAAACTGTAGCTGTTAAAAACAAAACCTTCCATCCCTTAAACACTATAGTCTAAACTTTTACCTTAATTTTGCTGCAATAATTCTTTTTGAGTGCATTAACATTCAGAAAACACAGTGCTCATCTGGCCCTGTTTTAATTCTATGTATTCTAGGTAATTTCCTTAATGGCCGTTAATGATGTAACAAATCAGTTTGAATGAACAGGTAATGTTTTCTAAACAGAGATAAATACAGACACAATTTTGTAACACAAAAAAAACTTATTTTGGGAGACGTTTTTCAGAACCACAGACTCCATAGCCAGGACAATGATGATGTTGATGTGCACAGTGTGTGTCTGTTATTCTCTGTCCCATAGCACTGATTTTGAGATTCTCTGTTATTTTTTATGAAACTGGTGTGATTTTATTCACTATTGTTATTCTCACCACTGTGTAGACTTAGTGTATGTATGAAACGATGGGTATAAGAAAGAGTATAACAAAGGATGCAGCACATTACTTTTGAATACAGGACAATCCTGTTTATAAAGTGTGGATGGCTGCCAACCCTAGATAGAGTGAATGGTTTACTCAAGTGACAGAAATTACTCAATGAATGAGGAGATTTGAGTTACTGTTACACAGTGGCATCCAACATGTTCGAGCCAGAGTATAGAGAAGAAGAACTACACCAGCGAGAAGAGCAACAGGACGCAGAGAGCAACTGTAGATCTTTCACAATTACACTGAGCCAAATAACTGAAGTTAATAACAACACAAGTAGCTACCACAATGTTAGCTAGCATCGTTGCATGATTATTTACCACTGCATTATTTTATTTATTTTTATTGGAATTTCCCTTTAACTGTGACTTTAGCAGTGACATTAACAGTGAGGAGATGTTACCTGTGTAGAAGTGAGGAGTCTCCATCCGTAAACTCCAGAGGCATGCCCATAGACCAATCACTCTTCATGGAGATACAGCTGGGTGCTGGTGATTCTGATCTCTTTCCCTGAAGTTTACTGCACAACAAGTCCTTTAGTCATTTTATACTTTTACAGTTTTTATCTAACTTGTTCATTTAATGAGAACTTAATTTTACTTACAATGAACTGAATCTAACATTATTTCATACTAAGTGGTGACTGTTAGTTTTCATTAAGAATAAAACTTTGCTTAAGCTATTCCTTTCATATGTACTCAGTAAATAATTTAGCTAAGGGATAATCCATGGCTAGGTGTGCATTACATCATTTTAATGCATGCCGTGGAGTCAAAGAGTCATCTGACACGAAGCAGAGTGCATTAAAATCATGTAATGCACTCCTCGCTGTGGAAGAAGTACTTGCCAGAAGTAGTTATATCATACATTTTCTGTCAAACTGTCAATCAAAGTAGTGTGTGCTGAATTATGGCCTCTGTGCTTCTCAGGCCGACGTTTCTGCAGGTTACCTAATTTATGACCAAGGGTGGGGGTAACCCTATCGAGTTTATCGAGGTCAATCTGGCTCCTGTGTGTCTGGGCTGTGTTGGAGAGGTGTGTGTGTGGGGGGGAGTAGCCCCCCTCCCAACAAAGGTGTTTATGTTAATGAGTCTGGGTTTTTTTGGGGGGGTGAAATACATCTGAAAAGCATATCAATGGTTAATATTGGGCATCTGGTTGTGTTACTGTGTGGGGTTATTTCGTTTTGTGTAAACACATTGTTAGAAAAAGTATGATGTTTGAATGTGTACATATATGAGTAGAATATTTGTTTGTGAAATAAATGAAAACAAATGTTGATTATGTTTTTAGGGAGTCCCAGTTTGCCTTTGAATAAAATGTTTAGGAGGTAAAGCGTTTTTTTTTAATTAAAAACAGAATCTGTTTAAAAGAATCGCGCGTATTACATAACTTCTAAACCTTTAGGATGTAAAAAATGATTAAAAGAGCTGTTTAAAAAGAAACTGTATTACCTGTCATCCAAAAAAACATATAAAACCTTTAGGATGTAAAAATGGTTAAAAGAGCTGTTTAAAAAGAATCGCGAGTATTACATGACTTCTACACAAAGATCCTTATGAGGTAAAAATGTTAAAGCGTTGGCTAAAGGAATCGCCGTATTGTTTAAGCTAGAAGATAAGTTTCCCGAGATGTCTTCCATTTGCTGGGTTAAAGCATTAATGACGTTAAACGAAACACCTCTCTCTCTCTCTCTTTCTCTAAACCCCGCCCATACATACGTGTTTCAGACACCTCTCTCTCTCTCTCTCTCTCTCTCTCGCTCTCTAAACCCCAAGCCATACACATGTTTCACTGCTAGACAGCGCTTTCTGTCAAAATGTCAATCGAAGTAGTGTGCTAATTTATGATCTTTGTGTTTTTCCTGGCTAACGTTTCTGTAGGTACAAATGATTTATGGCCCTATGTGTTTTTCCTGACCAAGAGTTTTGTGGGGGAGACACTTATTTTATGACCAGGGGGGTCGTGGTGTAATCCTTTCAGTTTGTTTATGATAGTGAGTTAGTGTCTGGGGGTGTTAATGGCTTTTAAATAGCGTCTTAAGACATTACGGTTAAAACACAGAAGACAGTCTGTAACTAACTGATACACTGGCTACTCCGAGAACTCCTAATATCCCTAGAAGACTGTCCTGCATCACACCTGTAAGAGACTCTGATGAAAAGCGTGAGGAGTTAACTTTTGCTCCAAGAAAAAAACAACAATGTGTTAGTTTGTCAAAAATTCTTTGTGAGAATGATGTTGTAAAGGAACTGATGTTTAACCCTGAGCAGGGCGTTACCAACTCCGGAGAACCTCTCTTAAGACCGCCCTCATGCAGCGATGATTAAAACGGAGTGGCCTGTGTTACAGTGAACACGTATTACAAAGATTTCTCAAGATTCTGCATATGCCTGCTACAGCAACAACCTGGAGACAGCGCCGGCTCTGCCTGACGACAACGCGACAACGCTAGAATCCCCGCCACAAACATGCGACAACAGGTGGCTAGATAATTTCTGCAAGGACTTCGGATATCACGACCTAAGTTTCCTCACAACTCCATACAGAATCAGCGGCTCTTTAACTGGCGCCTCTGCCTACATCGGTGTTGATGACACAGACGGCTGTATTCGATCTGACGCGTTCAAGATTATAAAAGCGACAGTCGTGGTCCTTCTGGAACATCTTATCAACAAAAAGCTGAAAGAACTCTGTTTGGGGTGCGAAGTGGATCATCCGAGTCAGATTAGACACTCCTGTCTGTTCGAACCTGACGCGTATTTCTTTGACAAATACTTTGAGGAGCTATCGCGTCATCTGGTCAAACCCAGACTTAAACATTTCATCGCTCAAGCATTGAGTCGGTTTGGTTTGCGGGTTAACCCTCGGAGAATTCAAGGATCGGTGGACGCCGTTCTACAGGAGCTACGGGACGAAGTGTACATCGTGCAAAGGCTTCACGAGGTCAGAGAGAAACTTGTGGATGTCAGCAGCGAGCAGATCGTCTGTGACGCCGTGGACAGCTGGAAGGGGGTCGCAGCAGTCATTTGAGATGGGAAATGCTTGCGGCGCTACAGGATTAGCAAAGACTCTGCTTAAACGCCATATTAGGTGCGAGATGTCCAGTCTATTGTAAAAAATGCCTTATGGACTGTGCTGTAAACAGATGCGATGTTGACCCGAGACGTCTAACAAATCTCGTGAATCAGATGCGTCTTGTCCGAGGTACGGTGTGTGATTGGACTGCTTTGCTACATAAGTGTATTAATGCATGCGATCCGATTTGGGCTTCTATCACAAAAATACTAGATCTTGTGACTGAATGTGGCAGATGTGTTAGAATTGTAGACATTTTATGTATGTGTACATATGTGCATGATTTATGTGTAATCCTTCTGTCGAGAAATGAGCATACTGTTGTCTGTGAAATAATCGACACGTTTATCGCATATATGGTTGAGAAAAACACTGTGATGTGTATAAAATTTCTACACTTCCTCGATGATGATGTATGATAACGTTTGTGTTCTTTTAGTGAAATAAATACCATGACATTTAAGACCATCTGAGTTATTCTTTTGTGGAGGGTAAAGTGTCGATATGTCAGAAGAAATGAAAAATGTGTGTTACAAACCTTCAAATGCGGGGTCTTTTGGTGATAAAAAAAAAACTTTTAAAAGACGGTGTTTTAAAAGAAACGGGTTCGTTTAACAGATGAACAAGTTTCGGATTGGCTCGCCGGCGAGGATGCTTACACGCTACACAGAACTGCACCGCTAAAATACAAAAGAAATCGTGTTTTTGTTTATGGTACTGATTTGCAGTTTCAGGCTGATCTGGTCGATATGTCTGCATACGCCAAGTTAAACGACAACGTTCATTTTCTGTTGACGTGCATAGACACGTTTAGTAAATATGCGTGGACTCGGGTTTTAAAAAACAAATCCGGTGTCGAGATGTCTAAAGCTTTCCAATCTATACTGGATGAGGGCAGGGTGCCCCGTAAACTACAGACAGATAATTTTTAAATAAACATTTTCAAAGCATGACAAAAAAGTACAACATACAACATTTTGCAACAGCCACCGATTTAAAAGCGTGCATCGTCGAACATTTTAATAGAACCTTAAAAGGGCGGATGTGGAGATATTTAACTGCTACAAACTCCAAACGCTATATCGATATTCTACAAGACATCACGGATGGATACAATGCCAGCTATCACAGGAGCATTAAGATGAGACCTATTGATGTGTCCAAAGAAAATGAATCTGCCGTGTATAAAAACCTATATGGATCTAAAGACGGCCCCGGTGTAACCCCTAAATTTAAATATAAAGCTGGCGACATTGTAAGAATTTCTAAAGTAAGAGGTCCATTCACAAAAGGTTATAGAGAAAACTATATGCACGAGTTTTTCACTATAACAGAATGCATATCATGTGAATATCTAATTTATATATTGTGTGATTATGATGGCGATGTTATCAATGGTGTTTTTCATGAAGAGGAATTACAAAAAATATTTGTGAACAAAAACAAAACATTTAAAGTGGAAAAAAATTTAGACAAGAGGAAACAAGGCCGAAAAACATTGGTTTTGGTTAGATGGCTCGGATGGCCCTCAAAATTCACAGACGAAACCTTGTAGATGGCACACATTCATGTAAAAACCAACCATGACTGAGGGTGGATTTATGTAACGCTTCCCTGTAATGCCTCAAGGACTGTTTATCCGGAAAATCGTATCTCGTGTTATATAACTCGATTATCGAAAACTATCAATCTAAAAGGAGAATGGCAAGTCGGGTTAATCGAATTTGAATATCCGCTGTCGTGGTACACATTTAATGAGGAAGATGCTACGTTCATTTTCAACTATGGTGAAACAACGAAGACTGAGAATCGGGTCACCGAATATAATATTGAAGGCAATATATCAAACGCATCTTACCGGTTAAAGACTGGATATTATGACGACGTTGTTTTTTTGATCAGGGAGATCAATGGATCCCTGACACAACGTGCGAGTCTCGGCTATGATCATGTTAAAAATAAGGTGTTTCTGAAAGGCCCTCCGAAGACATCGCTGACATTTTATGGAAAGGTGGCCAATATTTTAGGATTAAAACCGGGGTTGCTATTGAAACTATGGACCATGCTCTTGAAAGGTCTGGTATGACTTATGCGCCCTTTCAGGTTGACATTAATGCGGGGTTTTACAGTATGTATATTTATACTGATATCATAGAATACCAGACTGTGGGGGATTTCTACGTACCGCTGCCAAGATGTGTACATATAGAGGGGGAGAACCACAAGAATGTTAGTGTTAGATACGACACCCCACACTACGTATCGGTTAATAAATCGTCCGTCAGTGAGATAACCATACAAGTCAAAGACGATCAACCGGCGATTTGATTAAAAATGACAAGATGGTGTCAGCATTTATGAAAAAAACTAAAACTAAAAAAGGTCGCTGTAATGAAAATGTTTTCAAATGTATTCATTGTGTTCAGACAGGTGAAATGTTTGTCTAATACTACATTTTTTCAGTAAAAACAAAGTACTCACTTTTGTTGCCAGCGGTTTAGATATTAATGGCTGTGTGTTGAGTTATTTTGAGGGGACAGCAAATTTACACTGTTACACAAGCTGTACACTCACTACTTTACATTGTAGCAAAGTGTCATTTCTTCATTGTTGTCACATGAAAAGATATCATCAAATATTTACAAAAATGTGAGGGGTGTACTCACTTTTGTGAGATACTGTATATAACACACACACACACACACACACACACACACACACTCACACACACACCCCAAGGCTGTAGTAGATGAGTTTTCCTGATCGGTGTGATGTTTAATGTCCCCAACAACCTCTGTAGTCCCATTTAGCCACTTTTTTTAATCAGTTAACAAAGGTCAAATTTTACATATACTTACAAACATCAACAAAAAAATAAAGCCTTTTGTACAATGAGGGAGCTTAGCAAATTTCTATATAATACTATTAATACAAATTCTCAGAATTTTAATTGCCTTTTGTTTCATAGAAAATCAAACTGAGTCAATATAACATTGCATTTCTATTTTAAAAGGGCATAAAGCAGGGTGCCCTGCGATGGATTGGCACCCTGTCCAGGGTATACCCCGCCTTGTGCCCGATGCTCCCTGGGAGAGGCTCCAGGTTCCCCCGTGACCCTGAAAAGGATAAAGCGGTATAGAAGATGGATGGATAAAGCAGGGTTTTTTTTTTCAGGAAAATTTACATTTGTGAATATGGAATTTTGCCACTAAAGAAATACGATTTATCATATAAACATTGTTTCATTGATACTCCAATAGACCAAACAACAACAAAAGAAACTCATCAGCAGTCTTCACAACAAATTTACAAACATTTTGCCAAAAAGGCCTACCAAATGGGCAATACCAAAACAAATGAACCACAGTTTAAGAACAACTGTCACAAAAGCAGCAACTTGCATCAATATCATCTTTAAAGTTTTACAAAATAATGTTTTGTAAAACTTATTTTTACAAAACATTATTTGTTTTGTGTACTTTTAAAAATCCTGTGTATTAGCTTGAATGATACGTCCTTAACTTCCAAACAATATTGTCAATATTGTAAAACAATTCCAATATGAATATACAAAAGGCAAAATATATATTATCTCTTTGAAATAAAACTCTTATGGATCTGTTATGGGAGTGAAAGGAGAAAAATATATTACCAATGTCATGTCTCAGCCCAGCCACGACTCGGTTTCCCGAGAAACACCGCTTACTTCAAACATGGCCGCTGAGGACTACACTTCCCACACACGTATGCGTACCTTCCCCGGAGTTCTTATCACACATACCTGCAGCCAATCACTACACACTCTCATCACAGCACATAAGAGACTTTGGATGCATGCAGACTTTGCGAAGTAAACGTTCATCTGACTTGTTCTCTGCTGTTATCCAAGCCTTATTTCTCGAGTTTTGAAAAAGTGACTTTGACCATTGTTTACGTCCCCGACCTCGAATTCTGCCTTGCCCTGTTTTGTTTTGTTTGCCTGATCACCTGACCCCTGCCTGTTTCTCGACCACGAACTTTTGTCTATTCCTTTGGATTATTCTGCCTGTGTCCGTCACCTGTATCTGCTTCCATATTCAGCCACGGTACGTGACAGATTACTTTGCCTTCCCTATGGAAGCAGCGGGTGATCCACTGTGGTGTCAAGCCGTTGAAGGCCACGGTAGGATGATTAGCGACCAGAAACAACAGCTAGCCAACCTGACTGAGCAGGTGGCTAGGCTAGCTCAATCCGCGCCGGTTGCTACACCGACGCCTGTGCATTTTCCTCCTATACCGGCGCTGGAGAAATATGCCGGGGATCCGGCAAGCTGTCGGGGTTTTCTCGTGACAACCAACATAAGTACTATTAAATAGTACTTATCACTTATAACTTACTAAATAAATTATTAGGGATGTCATGATACCAAAAATCGAGTAGTCAGTACCGATACCACCAAAAATACACAATACTCGATACCAAAGTCGATACCACGATGTGGTATAAAAATAAAATTAAATAAATTTAATTAAAAACTCTCCTGGAGGACATCCTCCTCTAGCTGATACTGGCAAAAAGAGAGAGAGATTTTAGTTATCAAACACTGTCTGACAATGAGTGGAGGCTACAGTGGAGGTGCAGCACTCCTAGATGTGCATGCGCGCACACACACACCTTATACTCTGAATGCAAGCATTAGTTTAAATTCACTGATGTGGTGGCAGGCCAAAAAGATTTATTAAAATTATGAACAATTAAGAATAATTATTAGTGACATTAGGCTACATTTAGCTGACAGGACACGGGCCGAATGGCGATGCATGGTGACCCATTAGGAGGTAGTTTATAACAATGCAATGCATTAGCGTCGTTAACAAATAACAGGCTATCGTTACATTACATGGAGCATAATGTTAGCTGGTGTCACGGCCACAATGCCAGCTGCCTCAAACAAACATAATATAGGGCCGTCTTTCAGGTGCTTCACCAAATTCCAGATGTTTCCTCGCTTTGTTTGAAATGAACGATAGCATCGGTTGCACACCGGAAACCGATACTAGCTTTCCTCTCTTTTCCTCTCAATGAGTCGGGCGGAGCTAAACGTGTTAAGCTGAGTTAATCTTCTGTAGTTTTTCCCGTGTGCTTGTAGGCGTTCCTCTTCTTTACCACTTGTTGACCAACTAAAACACTTGCGCGTATTTGCTGCCCCCTTCAGGTCCGTAAGAATTGCAACCTCGGTACCTCCATTAGAAATGGTTCCATTGCTATTCCAGAAAAACAAGTACCATCACGTTTTAAGAATGTTGGTACCGACTTGGTACCAAAGTATGGGTTCTCATGACATCCCTATAAATTATATTAGGCAGGGACCATTGTTGAATCTGACGTTTACACAGCATACACATTTCAATAGATATTTCATCAAAAAATGTTGCATAGTCCCCTGGTGTTACAGGGATACTGTAATCGCCAAAAGCTCATCATAAGTGAAAAAAATCCATTTAAATAAATAACTGATCCACCAATATAATGCCGGTCAGGTAAAGTGAATGCAGACGTATGCAATTGCAGTCAAAGCTTCTAATGAGAGGCAGGTAGACAAATCCAAAACAATAGACAAAGGCAGAATTCTAAAACAGGTATGGGTCAGGTGATGTACATACAAACAACATAAAGTGGGCTAAGCAAATGTCAAAACAAGAACATCGGAACAGGATCAAAAACCGGGAACGCATACACAATAAACAAAGGCTTGGAACTGTATGTCTGGCAAATAAACACAGGACATTACTTCACACCGTACAAAGTTCCAGAAAGGTTTAAATACTCAAACTAATCAAAGCGGGAAACAAAAACAGCTGTGGACAATGATGACACATGAGGGAAACAACCAATCACAATACATGGGTGGAGAAAGGACAGAAACCAAAACAAAAAACACACACGTGGTACCAACGTAAACAAAGCAAAAGTAAAAAAATAGTGATTTTTTTTTGTTAGCTATTATTATGGGTCATTAGATCTAGAATTTTGGCTGCTCTAAATCACACACAGAGATAAAGTAGTTTGGTAGGATTACAATTATTTGAATGAATTATAATAAAGTTATTAGAGAGAGAGAAAGAGAGAGAGAAAGAGAGCGAGAGCTGGTATGTGTGTGAATTACCTGTTTAAGACATGTTTACAATAACTGTCTCACTCTGTATGCAACTGTAACTGTATGTAACTATGGTTACAATTGTTTATAGGCAGTGCATTAATTTAGAGCGGTGATTAAACTGACTGGAACTATCTGTGCATTCAACGTAGGGGCGGGCGATTTTCCCAAAAAATCATATCATGATCTTTACAACACACCGTCATGATCCACAACCTGAATTGCGATATTCTTCCCAATTATGAGATGTATTATGGAGAATAACCAGACCAGAACAAGTCTACGGACTTATCTATTTGCACAATTTAAAACACAATATTGCATTAATCTTTACTTTTATTTTAAAAGTTCAACTTTAACTTTTATTGAGTTAAACTTCATTTAAATTATTAACCATATATTCAGTCAATAGATAACACAACCGTTAAATAAAAAGATTTTTCTAGTACTTAGAATTCAACTAGAAAAATTACAGTAGTAAAATGTAAACAACACAAAATGCACCTTTCAAATTCTGACACCTTCACACATTCTAAGAAAACTAAACATTCAGTTTCAACTTCAAGTTGTAATCATTAAACATTTTTGCCGTGCTTTATTTGTGCAGCAATCGGCATTCGCTATACGTATGGGGAATGGTATTAGAAAAATGTTTGTGACTTGGCAGATCATACCGTACATCTAAAGTGTGCATCAGTCTCTTAAATCCCACGTTGTCCACAGCTTTGAATGGCACCATATTCTTAGATCGATAGAATGTGATGCCTCAGACACCTCTTTCCATCATTTGTTGCTTTCATCGTATTTTTTCGACTGCTCTAATGCGTCGGTCAGCGGTAAATGTTTATGTTTCGTGATGAGTGGGGTTGTTGAACTAACCTGAGTGATACACTCGTGGCATGTTCCTTCAGATGCTTCCTCTCAAGTTTGTTGAAAAGATTTTTCGTATTACAGAAGTGCTGACCGTTGCCCGACAAAGTTTACAGATAACTTTGGTTTGAGAAATCTCTGACTGTGCATAGCCAAACCATTGCCACATTACTGACGTAGAGTCCTTTTTTTCACACCAGCTGAATTGTTTTTCAAATACGTCTCACATGAAAGATGCATGATAGAGACACATGATATTATTTGGCCAATCAGCACAGCCATCTAGTAGGCAATCATTCTGTTGTGGTTTTAACATTATTATGAGGACATAAAAGGTCACAATCTCTACAATTCACTTGAAAAGTAGATTGTGGACGTCTTCAAGATCGATCACGATACAAAATCATCAGATTGCCCACCCCAAATTCAACAGTTTGAATGCACACCTTCCAGGCAATCAGAATCCAGTATTCAGACAGACCATGGTATAAATATGAATATTTAATGACTAGAATACAATGACATGGTAGGTTACCTGGTTTTTGAGTGTGGGAAAACATTATCTGTGTCCAGATCAGGAGTCTCCATCTTTGAATATTAGTAAAGTTTGCACAAACACACAGTTGAGTCCTGAAGAGTCTTATCTCTTCTGCTGGAATGGATCACACTCCTAAAAAAACACAAAAACAAATATGCAGTTAACCTTCACAACAATTTTCACTTTTTGTATAATTTTTAATACTGGTGAGAGTAAAAACTTTTTTGACAGGTGCATTAAAAAAATCACAAGCTCCCCATTCATATATCTGAACTGTCTGGTTATGTTACGGTGATATACATACAGTTACAATTATTATCACCATTTTAGTCAATACTTTGTGCTACCTCCCTTTGCCAAGATAACAGCTCTGAGTCTTCTCCTATAACGCCTGATGAGGTTGGAGAATACATGGCAATGGACCAGAGACCGTTCCTCCATACAGAATCTCTCCGGATCCTTCAAATTTCGAGGTCCATGCTGGTGGACTCTCCTCTTCAGTTCCTCCACAGGTTTTTTATGGGGTTCAGGTCAGGGGACTGGGATGGTCATGGCAGGACCTTGATTTTGTGGTAAACCATTTTTGTGTTGATTTTGATATATGTTTTGGATCATTGTCATGCTGGAAGAGCCAACCACAGCCCATTTGAAGCTTTCTGGCAGAGGCAGTCAGGTTTTTATTTAATATCTGTTGATATTTGATAGAGTCCATGATGCCATGTATCCTAACAAAATGTCCAGGTCCTCTGGCATAAAAACAGCCCCAAAACATTAAAGAGCCTCCACCATATTTAACCGTGGGCATGAGGTACTTTTCCATATGGCTACCTCTCTGTGTGCTCCAAAACCACCTCTGATGTTCATTACCAAAAAGCTCTATTTTGGTTTCATCTGACCATAGAACCCGATCCCATTTGAAGTTCCAGTTGTGCCTGGCAAACTGAAGATGCTCGAGTTTGTTTTTGGATGAGAGTAGAGGCTTTTTTCTTGAAACGCTTCCAAACAACTTGTGATGTAGGTGACTTCGGATTGTAGTTTTGGAGACTTTCTGACCCCAAGACACAACTAACTTCTGCAATTCTCCAGCTGTGATCCTTGGCGATTTTTTGGCCACTCGAACCATCCTCTTCACAGTGCGTTGAGACGATATAGACACACGTCCAATTCCACGTTGATTCCTAACATTTCCAGTTGACTGGACCTTCTTAATTATTGCCGTGATGGTGGAAATGAGCATTTTCAATGTTTGTGCTATTTTCTTATAGCCACTTCCCATTTTGTTAAGCTCTCCCTGTTCAGCTGAAGATGTTGGTCTGCCTCCCGGTGCGACCAAGAGCTCTGCTTTTTTCTCCTGATCCGCCTCAGACGTCACTATGCCAGACTCGGCTGAGGACATCGCCCCACCTTCCTGCTCGGCTGAAGACATTTTGACCAGGACCACTGGGGGAGGGAATGTTTTCTGGTGCTCCGGGAGTAATGCCTTTTGATGGGGGGTTCTGTCATATAATATCAGAGAAGGAACTCTGGACTACAGTTCCCAGCAGCCACTGCACCTCACTGCATCACAGTCACATGACCATCTGCACCTGAATCATGTCATGTTAACGAGCACCTATTTGTATACAGCCACAGTTTGCACTGCACACCTTGTCTTACATTTGTCTTTCTTTGCCGTTGCCTCTGTTACTGTGTTTATGGTCTTTGATTTTTGTTTATTCTTACACTGAATGTATTACCACAAGATCATAGTGTCTTTTTGTCCTTATTAAAACTTATAATATGCACTTGCATCCGTCTCCACCTCCAATCGTGACAAAAAGAGTAATCCAACAAAGAGGACAGGGTCTCTAACACAGAATACCCATCACAGAGTTGATTCTCTGAACTTAAATGCATGTTAACATTGGCAAGACTTTGCCACCTTGTGCAAAAAATTGTTTTATGGTAATTCTTACTTATTGGATCACATACAACAGAATTTCAAATTCACCCTTTAGGTTTGGAGTTATGGACATCTACCAGTCCGTACAGGATTTTGTGGAATATTTTTTGTGACTGGTGCAACCAAAAAGATTTTGCTGCGGGTTTTTTCAAAATTTGCTGTGCAATTTGCAAAAGTTTTGTGCGTTTTTGTAGAAAACTACTTGAATTGAAATCAAAATTGCAATTCTACAAAATTTCACGGTGATGTTTGTTGGTAAATTAGACCTTTTTAGCTCTACCTATGTTGGATGTGTAGCGATTCACATGAGGCTTTGTAGTCACGAAGTAAGCGCAGGAGCGCTGTCTTTATTAATAAACAAACAAACAAACAAACACAAGAAACGCAGTCTATGTTGAACAGGACTATCTGGATCAAACATGGGACTATAGTCTAGGCATTACTCGAGAACAGAACAGGGACATGAGACCGCTAGCATGCTATAGCTATATGTGCTAAACATTACAACCGATAATACTGCGCAAACTGGGCAGCCACACGAGGGGTTTACATAACCAACATAATTAAACTAAAGCATAGACACCTGGCACATCAGCCAATGTCTAAACAGGAAGAGAACGAAATCAAAACGAGTCATGGGTCCACATGGAAACCACGCCGCAGTGCCATCTGCTGGCGGTGGCGTAACAGGATGCATGTGACTTGAAGTGGGCTTTGGCTGAATGAGCAATGTGATCATGTCAGATGACTCATCTTGGCCCAGAACTGCAGAGAATCTGGGGTAATTTAGGAAAAAATTGCAAGCTCCTCTGATGATTGTGACGTTTCCTTGATTTAGTATTAATCTCTGCGATCGCAACATCTTGGATGGACTGATCTACTGCCTGGAGGAGTTTCCCTTGTAACATAGCAACAGAACTGCGTATTAAGCAAAACGGATCAGTAGTATGGCTTTAGTTTTGCATCTACAATTTTAATTCATTTTGATTGTCAACTTTTCTAAGTGCAAATATTTTTAAATATTTAGTCTCTCACACCCTCACAGACAGGACGAGATCATGACCATCACCTTCTGTAGAAAACAAACTAACAAATACACCAAAATAAACATATACTACATATACTATACACATAGTTGGACTTAATTCTACATATTTAAAATCTCACAAAAGCTTAAACTGCTCAGTTGGTGAGCTTGCCTAATTTGTTGCTCTTTCATCTACAACCCCAATTCCCAAAAAGTTGGGACAGTATGGAAAATGCTAATAAAAACAAAGAGAAGTGATTTGTAAATGTACTTTGACATGTATCTAAGCAAAAAAACTTACAAAGAGAAGGTATTTGATGTTTTACCTAATAAACTGCATCGATTTTTAAAGATAAACGTTTATTTTGAAATTGATGCATGGAACACGTTCAAAAATGTTGGGACAGCTGTGAACGAGTGAGCGATTTCAGACACAGCTACTGTAATTATAAACACTTTAAAGCGCACCTATTATGGTTTTTCAAATATTACATTTCATGTAGCGTGTTATAGAGCTGTTTGAGAATGTAAAAACTTTTCAAAGTTTCAAAAATCAACGCACACGACAAATGGAGATATTGACTCTCAAAAGAAAGAACCGATTCTGAACACCTGAAACGAGTCATTAGTAATTCAAGATTTACTTTTACATACCCACTTTATTTGGATCATCTTGTGGCTCTGGATCACAACCTATAAGTATGATTAATTATTTATCTATATATATTCCAAATGCATGGTTTTGTGTTGTATATGTGTACAGCCAGTGCTGTACACATATACACAAGGTAATGCTACCCAAGGTAATGCTACACAAGGTCATGCTGAAATTTAAATTATGAGCAAATTAAAGTGTTTCTTGACCTTGGATGCACATAAATCTATTGTACGAATCCTTAAAAACAAAATTAGGCAGGCTTCAAAACCATAATACGTGCACTTTAAACTCTGGTATACTACAGTCCTGTAGGTGGCGTTAATGCACCTTTCAGCTTGATATCAACTGCCTTTATCAAAAGAGGAAGAGATTCATCATATGAATGGGTAAAGTGAGTTAGTAAAAAGAAAAGAATTAGCATTGTAGGCTGGTTTATTACTGTATGTTACTGTGCTGCCAAACTGTAATGTATATTTAAAAGAAAACATGGATGTTTGATAATAAACGTTTTTTTATTTGTTGTTTTTTCTCTCTCCAGAAACTGGTATTATTAATGTATTAATGTAATGAGGTCACAGGTGTGTGTTTATAGAGTAATTTGCAATGGCTTTGAACACAGCCCAGCCAATCAGAATCAAGGATCAGAAGTATCTGTTTTAAAATAAAAGATAAATGTTATCTTGATTATGTGTGAAATTGTCAATAAATCCTCTCCTAATGTAAAACTCCTGCTAATGTAGTGGACATGTGTGAGTTGGCTTAACTGCACCTCCTACACTCCAAGACCCTTCTTTCCTAGAAGACCAGAAACACTCTGCCATATGGGATTTACTCTCTCTCTTTCTGTATATTCTCTCTCTTTCTGTATATATGAGAGTGGCAAATACACAGCACAGAATGAGTTCTCTGTCTCTCACACACACAAACCACTATCCTCAGAACTTATCACTAACTCAGCATTATATAAAAACACATCCTTTGGAATCAGATTATATGACATGTAACAGTATTTGTATAAACACTATTATATGTTTTAAATGTCAAAAATAATATAATGTGTAAATATACTATACTATAAATCACATCCTTGGGTTTATAAAATGGGATTTTACACAATACATTGTTGTATTCACTTGAGAGAATTTTCCCCACCATAAAGAAACTGCTGTAGATGATAAAACTCTCCCATCCACTCTGTACTAGTCACAAAACTAAAGATATCTTTCTTAAAATACTATTGTGCATCACAACTGAGTCTCTGAATGTAGAAAATGTGCTTTAAACAACTTTGAAACCATTTAATTTGAAGAGCACAGAAAAATACCTATTTATCCCCAGAGCTTCTAACTGATACTTCAGGGGAACTGATATTTTCTCTGAATCACTCAGTCTTAGGCTTTGTTTTTTCCCCCATGTCACTGAATTTAAAACTGCTTTAGTTTTTGACAGCTTGAATTTGCAGAAAGCAAATATGACAGAGACTAAGCAACTGAGCGATAAGACTTCACAAAGACATAGTTTGAAAACGGTCTCTTACTGTGGACTGAGTGTGTGAGATTGGATGCAGGTGTGCGTGATTATTGCGTGATTATTGCAGACCATGTTTGTAGGGAGCAGTGCAAGAAGTTTTCCCCCCAAGCATTACAAATTGAGGTTCAGGTTCTGCTGACTCTGATTTCACTCCACACAACACCTGTTTACAGCCTTTAAACACACCATGACTTCTGCTTCCAGACCGCTAAATGTGACCAAATATATTTTAAAAACACATGATGTTTGTTCCATACTGATAAATCTATATTCCCCGAACATTCTGAATGTTTCATTCATGAGAAATTGAAGAGAGGAAGTTGAAAGGTCTGTATAGTACATACGCCATTAAAAAAAACCTGTTTTACAGGTAAGGTCACACCTGAACCTCACGCGCTGCAGATTTCCTACAGCTGACTTTAAACGAGTTTTATTTACAATATATCCGCATTCTTCTTATTTCTTATAGTCGTTTATACAAAAAACAAACAAACAAACAATACAGCACTCACCCTCAGTCAACAGTTCTTGTTGTGTGACATTAATAACACCGTTTCTGCCTTAAAGATTTGTTTTAACTTCTCCAAGAGCTCCACAAAATGTAGTCGAGTCTGAGGGAGAAACACTTTCACTTTAGGAAGGAGGATTCATTACAGGTGATGAGTCGATCGGGAATGAGTCGACTCTTTGAGCCGGATCTGTTTTGCTGAGAATTCATTTGTATTATGTTTTCATGATTCTCTAATGCATTTAATCACATACAGTACAACATCTTTCTTTCATTCCAGCAGGCATAGGCTACCAACAAGGCACAATATAACTTTAAATAAATAAATGAGTAAAATATAAATATTTTATGTGGTCATCTTTGAGCCCCTTGAATAGCTGATGTTAGGCCTATAACTGACTGCTGAAAGAATGGAACACTCTGTAGTTTACAACTAAAAAGTGCATTAAAAAGTGCACAAGAGTGCAAAAAATGGTTCTATACGACTGATTATATTGGGGATATATACCGCTCGCCTCCCTGTACACCTCGCGGAGTATTATAGTAGATATAGGATAGTTAAACACGTTGTTAATGTTCTGTTCCTTGATAGATTTAGTTAGTTCAAACTATAGATCAGTTAATTTAGTCCCCGCTGGTTTTTCCGCTCCCAGTCCATAGTACTACTTCATGTTTCTTGTTTTGACTCGGTTTTCTGTGACCGAGACTCTGATTCCCTTTGCCTGTCTTGACTACGTTTTTTGGAGTACGATTTGGATTTGTCTGTCTGCCCTTAAATAAATACATCTTTACCTGCTTCCGCACTCTACTCCATTACGTCTCGCGACGTGACAGAATACTCCGGAACAGAAGCAAAAAAGTAAACATCCGAAGAGCACGTAGCACGTGTTCTATTTGCTCTAAGTAAAAATAAATAGAGATATATTCTGTTAACACTATATAAAAGGAGCAGTTCTTTGCGACAAGTGAAAATAGTTGTTAGATCAAATTTATACTTATAAATAATGGCAGATATCATTTGCCCCTCAGTATTGTTGTACAGGATGCAGTAATAACATATAGTGTAAACACAATCCCCAAAAGATTTCATAATGTAATTGGTTTAAGTTAATACTCTGTGAACTGACATGCTCACTTTACACAATTCAATCTGGAAAAGTGGAGGTTTGAGCCATTGATATGCAGTTATTATATATATATATATATATATATAGAGAGAGAGAGAGAGAGAGAGAGAGAGAGAGAGAGAGAGAGAGAGCACGTGTTAATGCAGTAAAGATACAGGAATCAGGTGTTGTGCCGAAAAAAGCTCCCCGTCGCAGGAACGTGCATATGAAGATAATCTTCTGCCACTCAGAGAACAATAATTATATTGCCACAAATATGGCTACAACAATAGATGAAACAAGGTTTTCACAAGTTTGATGTTTATTTCTTTGAACTGAACAAATTGGAAAGAAAAATTTTACATAGAGTATTTAATTGAAATGATAAATGAGCCTGTGGCACCCTGTCCAGGGTGTACCCTGCCTTGTGCCCGATGCTCCCTGGGATAGGCTCCAGGTTTCCCCGTGACCCTGAAAAGGATAAGCGGTATAGAAGATGGCTGGATGGATGAGCCCCACTGAACACATATTCATCCCAGTCTACACAACACATGAGGGACAGAGTTTTACAGTTTGTGATGCAAATTTATTTCCTGCACTTGATGCATGTATACTGTGTCTTCATTTCTCAGAGTGATTGTGATAAAGAGCCACACACACAAAGCCAATTATTTTTTGTGTCCCACCCCCAATTTGCAGCAGGAACAGACTGTGAGAAAATATAGTGTTTAGAAAGTTTAGAAATAACATTGTGCAGGTTCCCGAAAGACATTTTGTAGTTTCACACACTGCAGAGGGTAAAGAGTGGGAGCGGAAAGGTTATGTTGAAGCATTCTCTCTCTCTCTCTCTCTCTCTCTCTCTCTCTCTCTCTCTCTCTCTGTGTGTGTGTGTGTGTGTGTGTGTGTGTGTGTGTGTGTGTTTTGTCCACAGAGAAGTTGAGAAGCAACCTTTTTTTCTTTCTTTCATTTTTACCATGTTTACTTGTTTTCACCTACAACCTACACTTTTTCATGTATACATGCTTTAAACAGCTGGTCATATTATTAAACATGAGGTGTAGTATGCCCAGATAAAGGCAGCTATTATTGACACATTATCAAAATCAATGTCTGTTGTTTTATCACAAAACATATCTAACATACAGATATAAATACATAAAAATCTTTACATACTTCTCAGCAGAGCATGTGGAAAGGAAGAAAGCTCTGACTGACTAAAGCAGAATTATTTTCTTCAAACAACAGCATGCTCACAAACAATATATACAGAATAAAATGCATATTTTTATTGTGTACTGCTTTTTTCAGGATACACATCCATTTGAGTTACTCAGCACGGACCTGATAGGTAAGCTGTACATGTGTGATGGTGGACACAGTACAGTACATGTGTCATGGTGACTAAATGACCACAAGCCTATCCTCTCTGTACCAAAACAGTAGTTGAGGTGGTTGAATGCATAATTAAATTTACCCATCAGTTTGAGTTTCTGAAAAGGATACAGATCAAGGCACAGAGGACAGATCAAGGCACAGAGTTTGTGAATTCAGCACTTTTGCTAAAATGTTGCTAAAATATTTTAGTTGTGTTTTGATCCATGCTTCAATTACAAACATGGTTTCCTATTACAAACATCTTCACCTTCACTTAAAGAATTTCTTTCAAAACCATATTGAAAATATTGGCATAATGGATATTATGATATGTTCTTTATATTAACAGATAAACAAGAATGTATGTGCCAATTCAGAAATTAAAAGGAGCCATTGTTCACCTTACCTCCCTCAAACCAATGGACTGGTAGAGAGGATGAACAGTACCATACAAAGGTGAGGCAAATGGTTGATTTAATATGAATTCATTATATACTTAATGTACATTATTGTCAGATGTACCAAATGATCTTTAATTTACAGCAGCAAATGCAAGTGGGACCATAAATATTTCTTTTTGGGAGATGCCTATTGTCAGTTAAAATTGATATTTTTTAGAGCTCTCAGCAAGCTGGTAGCAAAAAAAAACCTGAAAATTGGGACGAGTACTTGGACGCGGTCATGTTAAGGTTGCGGACCGAAAAACAAATAACGACTCAGTTCTCCTCATTCTTTATGAGGTTTGATGATAGGCTTAGTACCCAACAGAGGTGCCAGAACACTTCATGGTTGGTAAACTCATGTCTAAATATAATTTTAGGTCTATCGATACAGTGTTGAAAATGAAAGAAAGTAAAAACATGTTCACAGGTAGACAACAGTGTTGGGGTTGTTGTGGCTGAGGAAATAAAGCACCTTGATCAAATCACGGATATTGTTCATGGTAATGTCAGAAGGCAGCAGGAGAGCACAAGGAGGCGAATAAAGCACTGTGGTCCTAAACCTACCTTAAAAATATGAGACCAGGTGTGGAGACAAAATGTAAGAAGCCAAGAGAGAAAAGATGACTGGCAAACTGGAGGCAAACCTCTTTGGTCCTTTCACTGTGATGGCACTCCAGTGGAAAAGTAAAAGATCTGAGAGAAGATGTTACTGTTTTCAAAATAGTTAATGTAGATTACTTAAAAATTCCAAGGGTGGAGCTACCCCCATATTAAAAAAAAAATATCGGTGGCCATAACAGCAGAAGTCCAAGCCCCTGCCCCTGAGCAGCACCAGCCTCAACAGGCCCTGTCTCGGCATCCACCTCACTAGCTCCAACACATGCACACATTTCAGTTGAAAATGTAGGTAGTATGAAATAGAATTTTTTATTTGCTCCATAGCAGCACCCGAGGTGTCCATTTATACAGAATTAGAGCTCGGCTAATATGCCCAAACTCCGCGGCCTCACAAACACAAGCTTAATAATTTATAAGTGACTTTAATTTTATAGCATTTAAAATTGCTTATTATTTAGTTGAACCAAAACCATTTCATGTTATTTCATTCTGGTATGCAGGACAAAGATGAAGCACAGTTTCTTGTGATGGTGTTCAGTATTTAATTACAATAAGTTCTGTATCTCATCGCTGTCAGGCAGAAACCTTGTATGTTCAAAACTGTAACTTTTCAGGAAACTAAAAAACCCTGTATTTTTAAACAATTTAACACTGTGTCAAAGTTGGTATTCTGACTTTATATATGGTCAGACACTTGCGTGTGTCATTATATTATTAACATTTTACCAAAATCATGCTCAAATGGAATTACAAGTTTTTTGACCAACATATGTGGAGATATTATGTGTTTTGTCCGTCATTAAAAACAGCCGCATCTGAGGCAGTAAGTGAACCACATTACGTTTTTAACAACTTACAGCTTACACAATGTTTATTGTGTCTATGTGTGCACTCAGTTTTTCATGTTGTTTAATACATGTGGCCAAAATCTCATGAAAAAAAAACATGAAGTGCTATGCACAGACTTTAAGACAGTATTTGCTAGGGTAAATGCTAGATTAAACTCACTCCAACCTACAAACGATGTACTTATTTAGACATCCAGATTATTATTTACCCTTGCACTGCAAAAAAGAAGAGGTTGTCTTGAAAACACATTACCTCAGTGGAAAGATCACTGTTACCTTTCAAAGGGAACTTGACGTTGCGTTTAGCATAACAGTGCACCATGGCGTCCAGCCCCAATGGTGCGGGAGGAGTGAGGGCAAACCACAGCGGGCAGTGTGTTGTCTCCTTGGAGGCGAACACATCCACTTCTGCTTGTCCGAACCTCCACCATATGGACTCCACCACTTGTGGATGGAGCCTCCAACCCCCGGGCCTCAGCCCCTGCCTCGACAGGATGTCTGCCCCCACATTCCGGCTGCCCTGAATGTACAATGCACTTACTGACAAGAACTTTCCCTCTGCCCAGAGAAGGATTAGTTGTGCCTGCCTGAACAGGGGGCGTGAACGTACCCTGTCATATAACAACCCTGGTGGTTGATATATGAGACCACCGCTGTGTTGTCTGTCACAACTAACACATGGTGACCTCTTAACTGAGGAAGAAAGCCAGCCGGTGAGGGAGGCATCTGTCATTATCGTCTTGCGATAAGGAGATGCCCCTAGAGTGTGACCTGAGGCTAAAAACTGGGGACACCTCCAAATACTCAGAACACACAGGCATCGCCGCGTGACACTGATTACTCTCGGAGGTTTCATCCTCGGATGAACTTTTCAACCACCACTGAAACGGTCTCATGTGCAATAGACCCAATGGTATGATGTTGGCCTAACAGTCTCTCATGGAGACTGGAGGGGATGCCCAGACCCAGTGTTATCTTGCTCAATGTTTATAGGATCGAGCCTATGCATGTTGGGGATCGAAAAGCCCTCATCGTAGTAGGATCCCATATAATCCCTAGAAAAGTTGTCCTCTGCACTGGAGAAAGCATACTTTTCTTGAGGTTCAACCTGAGCCCCAAGCTCCTCATGTGGGCGAGAACAATATCTCGATGTTGAAGCGCCAGTTCCCTGGATCGTGCTAGAATTAACCAGTCATCCAGGTAGTTTAGTATACGGATGAAAGCCAGACCTGGAAGACAGAGCAAGAGATAGAGCAGCGCTCGTCTCTGGCTCCTCTTCCAAATCCATACGAGATCCCCAGGCCAGCCAAGATCCGCGAGGCTCTGAAACCCAACTCCCTTCGGACGAGAAGAGAGCGAGTCGTGAGCGGAGCTGCCTAATCGTAAAATGTTCACAATGCTGACAGTCAGCCCCCTCAAGGGCTGCCGTCGCATGCTCCACACCTAAACACTTCCCACAGAAAGCGTGTCCGTCTCCTCCAGTGATGAAACGGGAGCAAGGCGTAACACACTTTCTGAATTCTCTCTTGCTCATTCTTTCTTTCTCTTTTCTTTTCTTTTAAAAATGGATAGAAAAGTTTTGAGATTTTGAGAGAATATAGAGGAGAAATGAAGTGTCTTTTTGTTACACAAACAACCGACATGCAGTCTCAATGAAGATAATAAGGCTGACAGCGCGGCTCACAGGTGCCATATATATATAGATCACGAGACGCGCTTAATTGCCACATCACCTGATCATGGCAGGAATATAAATAGAGGCATGATTTTACACAAGCTTCAGATACCGGTTGTGCGTGCAAGGGCGCTCCCATAGTTATGCTAAACGCAACATTACGTTCCCTTCTCAGGGAACAGGGTTACATGCGTAACCAAGACATTTTCCTTCAGCTCTACTTCGTGCTGCACTTCATTCAAAATGGAAAAAGGGTGGAGCTATGAGGATTTGCCTGACAGTCTTAGGATCCAATAGAGTTACGATTTAGTCACAAGCTCTTTTTAATATTTATATTGGTTAAATATTGAAAAACCCACAATTGGATAATCTGTCCCAGCCCTGAGTTGAAACAAACTGTGCACAAGATACCAGCTGACTAGTAATGAGCAAAGTTAACTAACTAGAAAGAGAACATGCAATCTATCTTCATGGGAATGGTTAAAACACAAAATACTGCATCAGGGAAAGAATATTTCAGTTCATCCAAAGTGAAAGTGCAAACAAATCTGTCAGTAGTTCCAAAAATCTGCCTCACAGTAACAGCTGATGGGGAGAAAGAGAGAAGTGTGCTATGGAGTATTGTCCATATCAGAACAGGAAATATAATTATATCACAATGACCACTGAGTGTGTAGTTAGTGAAAAATTGTATTAATTGAATGTAAAAGGTGAAATGTTTAGGATGGACAAGGCATTTTATTTAAGTATGCTTTCAATTAGTCAAAAAACAGTCTACAATGTACACATGAAAAAAGATTCTACTACTGACCTGCCTAAAAAAGATGAGAGAGGGAAGCATGTAAAAAAAACAGATTGATACACAACAGAAAGAAGGTGTTTATGCTCATATACACTAATTCCCAGTTGAGTCTCCTCCAAAAAGTGTACTCTAAAATTGCTGAGTTAAACAGAACCCAGTTTGGGTCGATTCTGAAATCCAGCGCTGGGGACTGCTTGCTCAAATTTAACCTATTACCTGAAGACACTTAAAAATTCAACATAGAAGCAAATACTCACATCTGCAAATCCAGTTGGAGATAGAAAAATAAGGCACCAACCGTGAGTGAGAAGAAGCAAGGTTCCAGATTTATTGGTTCCGTTCCACCACACGAGATCCACACCGATGAGAATTCTCAGAAGTGATCTGACACCTGGAGCTGAGGCTCCTTCATTTATACAGTGTTCTACACAAAGAATACAATTATTTTTTAGAAAGAGCTTATCAAAAATACCAGTATGTTTTGGAAAGAGCCTTTTCCAGCCACCATTAGGTTTGAAAGAGGTACAAGACACAACATTTCGGAGAGACCTTGGTCTCACAGTTATCTCGCGGGGACAGCGTGACTCAACTATCCTTATAAATGGCCCCTCTTGGTTTCTCTTAAAAATTAAGGCCTTTTTAAGGTCTGTATTACTCCTGACTTTTTCCCGTGAGACAAGACTCTTCCCCACCTCCAAGTATATTATGAGTAAGTTTCTTTCACATTTTTCTGTATTTCTGGTTTATAATTTATTTGCTCTACATTTCTGTTTCATATATGGTTATACTGCTTGCAAGTGTTTTACTGTACTCCATACTTCATAATATCATTATATTATCCTTATAATATCTTAATACTCCTTTTATTATTCTTATAAAGTTATAGTGTTCATTTATTTTATTTCTTTTATTAATGTTCTTATATATCCTTTTATTATTCTTATAAAGTTATAATGTTCTGCTTTCCTTCTGGCGGCACAGGCCTCTGTGTGTGTGTGTGTGTGTGTGTTATGTCTGCACGTGTCTGTGTGTCTAGGTGCCCGTTGTCATTTTTCCTTCTCTCCTTTACTGGAGGGGCTGGATTTGGATCTGAACACTCACTATCAGCTTGCGCATCTCACTGCTGACATCATGGTGCTACTTGACGTTCTTCACACCCCCTCTGGAAATGGAAATGCGGGGTCCCCCCCCTCAGATACAGAATCTGCCCCACGAATGTGTGTATTGACGCAAACAGACACTCTGCCTGACCCTCCCTCCAGCTTTCAGTCTGAGGATGATGTCACCTTCTCTGATCTGGGCTCTGACCATTCTTCCTTCTTCTCACCTGCCAGTCCCAGGTACTCTCCTCATTACACCTCGGTCAGCTATCCCACGTTCCCAGAACCCCCCTTTTATCACCCGTTTTCTCCCTACCAATCCCCTCAGGATTATACCCCCACCAGTCCTGTGAATTTTGAATAAAATTACATGCTGTTCATGCTTATTTTGTGAACCTCAATAAACTTACATGTTAATCATACTTGGTCTCTCTCGTGTTTATTTCATGCCATTTTTATCCACACCAGGACAATGTGGACCGACTCAGTCTGGACTGTTTTATCTCAGCAAGGTTGGGTTATGATGTTGACTCAGCTGGGATGATTTACTTTTCTCTACAAAAATACACAGTGTAACAATATATTTGGTTCTTACATAAATTTATGTTGAAAATTATTTTGCTACAAAATACCTGTTAAATACTCATTAAACTCCTCAGATGCCAATCATGCCAAGTGACTATTCCACCAATGTCTTGAAACTGTTCCTGTCCATTTTAGATCTCCATTCCACTGACTGAGTTCAGCTAGAGGTCATGTGCTTTTTCACCTGCTGTTGCTAATAATCCCTCAGGGTTTTTATGGGATTGAGGTCCAGGGAATTTTATCGAGGGGTCAGAGTTCATTATACACTCAGTGTAGAATTGTGTGCAGTCTGATTCACTGTGCATGATGAACACACACTTCTCACATCTCTGAGTCTGTTTAATGTGTTATAATTAAATGAGTGATGTGTTTATAAATGTGTTCTCTATTCCCCAACATGGAAATGCAGGAACACCGGAGTCTTCATCACACACACATGGATTTTCATCACACACTGAACCTAAAAGGAAAAACATCTGAGTTAAAAACCATCAACTGGACTGTGGTGCTTCATGATCAACAGCATGTAATCATCTCTGCTCCAAGAGAAACATCATCTCCTCCTGTTTATAACTAATCATCTTGTTCAGACAAAAGCAGCAGTATGAAGTCAGAGATAGCAGGCTGTCACAAGGAGACCAGGTGTTCATTTACAATCACTCTCATGCACTCATTTGTGATATTTTGTAGAATCTGTCTGACTCTCTGTCTTCTACCTTCACATGAATTTTAAATCAACACACTTTACTGAACAAAAAACAGCATTAAAGACAATTGTTAGACAAATTCTGATTAAATAGGATATAGTGACATTTATAAAACTGGTTTTGTTCCTAACCTGGTAATCTGATATTTATTGGAACTAAAGAGAAATGTACAAACTAATGATAATCAGGATAAATTAGTCTTTTATTTTTCCAGCATTTATCTAAAAAGGTCATTACTCACATCAGTGTCTGTAGTTTGTAATGTTTATCATTCTTAAGAGCAGAGAGCAGCTTCTTTCCAGAGTCCCCTATTTTATTATTAAACAGATCCAGTTCTCTCAGGTGTGAGGGGTTTGATCTCAGAGCTGAAGTCAGAGCAGCACAGCCTTCATCTGACACACCACACTTACGCAATCTGTACAGAGACACAAGGACACAGTTCACTCTCATGATCTTAGGCAGAGGAGCAACAGCTCTGACTTTCCTCCTGGTCGTAGACAGTTTCTCTTATTGTGGCCTGAGTAACACACACTAGGTCTTAACTTTTCCCCGCTTCACACATCTCAGCAAAATCTCTTTTTTTAATCAGCGTTCACATGAACAGTTCTTTCTTGAGAAGATCAGACTGTCCATTATCAGACCTAAAACAGGATCGGACTCTAAATAGCTTTTGGAGAAGTTGTTAGCTCACTGGTTCATGTACTTTTTTAAAGCCAGACTGTGAATGTGTAAATAGTTTATTCAGTATTAAATGTGACTGTTTTATTCATACAAAATGTGTTTGTCTATTATTGTGAGTTGGATGAAGATTAGAACACGTTTTATTACTAATTATTTAAAATATGATCTTACCACAGTATCTCCAGTTTACAGTGAGGATTCTCCAGTACAGCAGAGAGACTCTTCACTCCTGAGACTCCTACATTATTATAGGACAGATCAAGTTGTCTCAGGTGTGAGGGGTTTGATCTCAGAGCTGAAGTCAGAGCAGCACAGCCTTCATCTGAGGCACCACACTTACACAACCTGTAGAGAGACACAGTGGCATACTCTTCATCAAAAGAATTTAATCTTGGTTTAAGACTTACTTTAAAGATGATATAGGGTTGCACAATTAATCGAATATTGATCTCGATTACGATTTTGACTGGCCACGATTACATGAACATGATCGACAGCGATATTGATGTTCAAAGTTCGTCCTCCGCTCATAGAAAACTCTGCAGTAGCTCAAATCAAGTGCTTCCTAGCCTTAACCAGTCATATAGTGGCGCAGGGATGACGTCATTTTGTAACGCCAAAACCCGGAAATGAGTTAGCATTTTAGCACTTGCGCTGCCAGCCTTGCTTCAGGTTTCAGAGCACGCTGCAAGCTCCAGTGCTTGCGCGAGGGGAAATCAAGACTAACGAGCTGATAAATGGGACTACAGAGGTTGTCGGGACATTAAACGTCATCCCGCCAAACAAGAAAAGTCTTTGCAGATAAACTGGTTCAGATATGCTGTGCACAATTCCCCCCAAAAAACATGGCTGAAGATTCATCCACAGAGTAAATCCGTATTATGGAAAATGTTTTAAATAAAGTTTGGAAAAGTTGTCGGAAGCTTGGTGTTGGTGATGTTGAAGTCGAGCGACCGTGTTGTAGTTTGTTTATAGCGTACGGTTAGCTGTTTATTTCTGGTGATTGTATTTAGGTTTCAAACTTCATAAAAGTTGTGTTCATTTGAGAAAATGATTTTGGTTGACAAAACATGTTAGTATTGTAAACTTTTGTTGATCACAGAGATTATTTTTTGCAATAATCCAAAGGCCTATGTGAAAATCCTATTGGGTTTTTGTCGAGGGAACCGGTGTGATGATAACTTCCGGGCGCGGTACAAAATGACGTCATCCCTGTACCGCTCTATTGGGTGATTTGGCTGTGTCTCTCCTCCTGTAAACACTGTTATTGCATTTTCTGCATATGCCTGAATTGTTTTCAATTGGTTGCATATTGTTATATTTGATTACATATTTTCATTTGGTTGATGGTATTTTTATTTTTACTTATCCTATATTTTGGATATAACTGTATTTACATTTTGCTTCTACGAGATGATGCACTTTAAGGACCAGTCTAATTTGATGCAAAGATTTGTACATTAGCAGGAATGTAGGACAACATGGAGGTGAAAGCAGAGGTTTATTTAAATATGAAAGTGCAATAAAAATATTTTGCCTAAAATCAACAAATAATTGTGATCTCAATATTGATCAAAATGATTGTGATTATCATTTTGACCATAATCGTGCAGCCCTAAGATGATGTGTTTTTAAAATGATTTTATAATTCAGAATGATATGAGTATTTAATATCACCTGTTTATTCTAATTAACAATGTAATTAAGAATGATCAATACTGAGTGTTATATATAGTTTCTGTAATATGTTCTGTATATATTTATATTATTTATATTATTACAGAATGAAGTAAAAGTCTGAATCATGGTGAAAAGCACTCTCTATCATGAATTAAAAAATATAATGTAAAGAGCAAAGCATTCATTTTAAAGAGAATTAACACTCGTGTTCTCTAAACCAGATTACTTGCTGATAATTTATTGTTAAATAAAATATTCCTGAATTATTAAAATGACAGGGAGTAAAAATATCTATAAATTGCGTTCATCAGGTTCTTTGGGATTAGGATGTGAAATTTACAATAAAAACTTCTACAGAAGAATGACCCATGAAGAGATTTTTATGTGCATTTGAGGAAGAATCGCCCAAAAAGTGTAGAAACGTTGGAAGAGTAACTTTTACACATTCTTCTCAATTTAATAAAGATTGTGAGATTATCAGTCATCAGTTTTACACATGATTTTGTCCTCTCAAAACCAGGTTGTAAATTAGCACCGTGTGTGGTGTTGGGAGCAGTTGCCAGGTCCCGGGTTTTAATGAGGAACTGAGCTAATTTTGACTCACCAGCGTGGCCTGATTTCTTTAGCTATACAATCATGTGAAAAACTAAGTAACCCCCATGGAAATTGTTTGCTTTCTGACATATTTGGACAAGCAAACATTTGTTCATCTTTGAAACAGTGCCTATTAATAAAGTTGATATACTTGAACAAAACCACAATGAAAAATAGCTTTTTCAATCATTCATCCAACAGCAATATCAATAGATGTGATGATATTTTGTGGGAGAAGTAAGTACACCCTTGGCTCAGAAGCTACTATTGCTTTAGCAAAAATAAATTCTTGAAGGCGTTTTGCATAATTGTCCACCAGTCTCTGATATCAGCTTGCTGGAATTTTTGACCACTCTTCCATGAAATATTCTTTCATGTTTGAGGGTTTTCTTGAATGTTCTGCTCGTTTCAAATCCCCTCACAACATTTCAATGGGGTTCAAATCCGGGCTTTGACTAGGCCATTCCATAACCCTCCATTTCTTCTTTTTGAGCCATTCCTTGGTGGATTTGCTAGTGTGCTTAGGATCATTATCCTGTTGAAAGGTCCACTTTCGGTTTAACTTCATCTTTTGGACAATGGCTTTATATTATATCCAAGCACTCTTTGATATGATACAGAATTCATAGTTGAATCAATGAATGGAAGCTGTCCAGTCCCTGAGGCAGCGAAGCAACCCCAAACCATAACATTTTGACAACTCCTGAAAAGCTGTCTTTGTTCTGTGCCAAACATGTCTGCTGTCGCTATGGCCACAAAACTATCTTTGATTCGTCTGTACAGAGCACATTATTCCCAAAGGCCTGGTCTTTGCCTATATGCTCATTAGCAAACTGTAGTCTTGCTCTAATGTTCTTTTTATACAGTAAAGACTTTTTCCAGGCATGCTTCCCATGAAGGTCAAATTTGTGCAATCTCTTTCTGATTGTAAAAGCATGCACTTTGACACCAACAGTTGCAAGACTTATTAGCAGATCTTGTGATGAATTTTGGGATTCTTGGTGAATTCTTTTTACATAACATGGGCTGCTCTTGGGCTGAATTTGCTTGGACGGCCAGTCCTGGACAAATTGGTAGTCATTTAAAATCTGCAGCATTTGTAATTGATTTTCCTTACAATTATGTATTTCAAATAATTTGGAGATCTTTTTAGATTCCTTGCCAGACTCATAAGCATCCACAACCTTTATCTGAAAGCCTTACAGAACTTACATGTTGGCATGATGTCACCACACACCTCAATAACAATGGGAACACCAGACACTATATATGAGATATGAGGGTATAAATAAAACAGGTTCCACCTGCACTCCCTAAACAGATTCTAATCACTGGCACGCAATCTTGAAAACCTGATTAAAATTTTATGTATTTGAATGTGTGATAAACGTAGGGGTGTACTTATTTTTACTCATAGACATTCTTTATTTATGACAAAATGTGGAATAATATGAGACCATTTGAGGATCTTAGTGAAAGAACTATTGAGGAAAACTACCTGGTTTTAATACTGCTAATGTCATTGTTGCTGTGCTTCTTTTGTTGTTTTCATTTTTTAAAGTTAAAAATCTATTGTTTTTATTTAATGTCATCAGTATGGCATTAACTTTTTTTTTCATTTTAATTTATTTATTAATTTTTATGTGATACATTTAC
This sequence comes from Ictalurus furcatus, assembly GCF_023375685.1. Classification (NCBI taxonomy): domain Eukaryota; kingdom Metazoa; phylum Chordata; class Actinopteri; order Siluriformes; family Ictaluridae; genus Ictalurus; species Ictalurus furcatus. Next base: position 4,724,347 of record NC_071273.1, read on the forward strand.
ATGTGATTCATATTCATGTGATTCATTTACATGTGATTCATGTACATGTGATTCATTTACTGATTTGCTTCTATATCCAGTTTTAGACTGTGATATTACAAAGGTCTTTCCAGATTATTACTTGCCACACTGTATGAGATAACCCCAGTAAAATTGCCTGAATTCTATAATATAATTTGTTTACCATGTTAGGTTTAAATCCTCTAAAAACAGATTCGTAATTGACTAACATTACTCTGTTCCAGTTCACATCCTTCAAAGCATTGGCATGTTTTGTTTACTCTCACAATCCCCCAAACACACACACTCCCAAAGTCTCCATTAAAAAAAATGAGACAGCAGTATGTGAAAACAACTCGGAGAGTAAGTTGAACTAACCAAAAAAATTACCAAGACAAAAAGTTCCAGTAAGAGAAAAAGCCCCTACTGACTTCAAGTCTGATCAACAGTCTGTGCACAATAACAAATATAATGTCCTTAAATTTTAAAGACTTTTAACAAATAACATAACTGTGTAGCACGTAAAGCCGAGGAAAAAAACACTAATACAATTAAATAAACAGAAACTCTAACCCAGTCAGAGCCTCAAAACAGAGAACCACTTTACAGAAGTAGATTTAAGAGGAGTGAGTCCACAAAATCTAGGCAAAGTAATGCAACGACAATATCTTCAATAAAAATCCAAATACTGTAGAGCTGGAAGGCTGAGTGCAAAAAATAAAAATATAGCCAAAAAGACGCCGCTGTGTAGGTGATGCAGTTCACCCCGATATCAAGAGTTTAACATAGTCTCCTGCTTCCTCCACTGAAATTAAGTCCTTCTGAACACCGTTATATGTAATGCGAAGCTGAGCTAGGTGAAGTATTCCATAGCGAGCGCCCTCAATACCTCGGAGTTGATGCCGAACCTCATTAACAGGCTGCCCGGGCCCGGGCTATCTTGGCTGTGTAGTTAGGGAAAACAGACATAGTGAAATCCCTCATTTTAATCCGCTGGAGCTCTCTCGCATGGTGTAAAATGTCAACACAGTCACTATGATAGTGGAATCTGCACACAATAGCTCATGGTCATTCACCAGGCTTGGGCTTTGGCTGAAGTGTCCGGTGGGACTGGTCCAAAACCGGCTCCTTCTCCAGACCAAACGCCTCCTTTAACAAGGCCGCTACAGCAGCAGTTGTACATGTGTCAGCGCCCTCTGGAACTCCCACTATCCTAAGATTATTGCGTCGTGACCTCGACTCCAAATCCTCACATTTATTCTCTAATTGAGTCACGGTCGCAGTGAGAGATTTGATAGTAGTCTTCATTTGAGCTATGTCAACGGTGCAACTGGAGAGAGCGTGCTCCGTTTCCACAACAGTACTTTCAGTGTTGACATGGTAGCCTCGGTAGCTACTTTATCACTAGCCAGCTGTGTTTTCACTGCCTGCAGGTCAAGCTGAACAGCAGACAGCGCAACCCTGAAAGTCTCCTGGAGCTCCTTTTCAAAAATATCGGCGATGTCCTTCCTCAGTAAAACCAGCAGCTCAAGCTTGAGGGCGGCGAAGTCAAAGGCACCACGCGGCGACGCGGATTCAGAGGAAGAAGGGGACTCACTCGCGGCGCGCACACTTGGCCTCAGTCGTGTCTGAATGCTACCACGGGTTTTCATGTTCTTTCCAGACATTTTAACATACCGCAAAGTTAAATGTGCAAACAAGGAAACGGAGTAGAATAAGTCAAAATCTATTGTATGACCGAAAAGCGCTAATTAATTACAATTTTAATTGAAATCAGCAGGAGCTTCCAACTTCGCGTCCTACTCCCAACATGGCATTAACTTTTAATTTTAGTTTTCAAATTCTTTTTTTTTTTTTTAGATCATTTCCATGTCACTGCTGCTTTTAAACCCTCCAGCTCACACACAGTGCATTTCGTTTGCGTCCCAGGTGCTGTTTGGGTGATTAGTTACAATATTTTAGTAAATTTCATAGTAATTTCAGACACATTGTAGTCACATCAAGTCATGTTTTGTGCTGCAGCTTCTCACATACATACATCTGACCCAAAGACTCTGTGACAAATCATCAGTGTGCAATGAAATGGAACAATCTTCCTCCTCAGAAGAGGGATGATGAACCTAAAACTGCTTCCGTCTCACTATTACAATGTGTCTTACTGAGGAGCAGGTCATGCAACTCTTACCCCATGATCTTACCCCAATTTCTCCAGTTTACAGTGAGGATTCTCCAGTACAGCAGGGAGACACTTCACTCCTGAGTCTCCTAGTTTATTATAGGACAGATCCAGTTGTCTCAGGTGTGAGGGGTTTGATCTCAGAGCTGAAGTCAGAGCAGCACAGCCTTCATCTGAGACACGACATTTATACAACCTGTAGAGAAACACAGTGAAACACTGATGAAACACTCTTCATCAACAGATTTTTATCTTGGTTTAAGACTTACTTTAAAGATGATGTGTTTGTAAAATTATTTTATTATTCAGAATGAAATGAGGATTTAATATCACCTGTTTATTCTAATTAGCAATGTAATTAAAATTATCATACTGTGCACTATATTTAGTTTCTCTCATCTGTTGTGACCCAGGTAGCTACAGTGGCCTGGCCTATTATAAAATTAAGCATGCAGATCTTTTCTTTCTGTGCAACTAAATATTTAGGACCAAAAATGAACAGGTATTTGACCCAACTTCCCTATCCAAATTCCCGAGTCTATTAAACATTGCTATTAGTCTGTCACATCTTTAAAAAGGTGGTATAGCATTTCCTCTATATCACAAATTGGACATGTTGTAGCTATAGTGGAGTGGATATGCGCCATGTGTCTGTTTGTGGCCACGGCCCCATGCACAACCCTCCAATGTAGATCAGATGTAAGCTTCTCTATAGGGGACTTGTACAGTGACCTCCAATAGCCCTGTGGAGGAGAGCCTGGTACCAGCAGGTCTGACCACCTCAACTCCTTCACACCAGCCAGAGAGTTTTGATGGGTGACTTTCACAATGACTGCATACAAGGCCTTTTTGGTCAGCTGTGGTGTGCTAAAATAGAGTAGGGTTCCTCCTGCTGTTCAACCGCTGCAGAAATGGAGAGGGAGGGGAAGCATTGCCAGTCTCCTACAGATCCCTGCACTATAGCCTCCTTAAACTCTGGAGGCAGTGCTAGGATCACTTCTCTCAGCATCAAATGGGAGCAAATGGGACTGGATTCCTGTCTCCTCAATCAGTGCCGTGAGACTTCCAGGCTTTGACGGCTCTCAAGCCTCCAAGCTTGGTTATTTGTGCTTTGTGAAGGCACTGGCGAACACTCCTCGATGTAAGGATTACAGCTGGTATCAGTGGATTGTTAAATAAGGGCTCTTGTTTACACAGTAGCATGGTTGTTTGCCTGTCCTGTTTGCCTTTAAAAGGGAAGACCATGCTCTTAGGACTCACTGATAAAACACAGTTGTCCTTGATACATCGACCTCGTTTATGTACAGGATAAACAAGTATCTGTCGTATGCCATGTTCTCTACTTTATGTAAGAGTAGACACACTGGAGTAGTCCATGTCAGTATTATGCTGTAGAGCAGTCTCTGCTGTCTGCAGACGAAAAGCCCTTATTCAACTGGACAGGTCAATCAGGCCCTGACATCCCTCCTGTACTGGCAGGTATAAGACAGGGGCTTCTGTCCAGTGTTGTCCATTCCAAAAAAAGTCCACTATCCTCCTCTGGATCTTTCTCAATGACTAATGTCTCTGGTGGCTTAAGGGCTGTGAACTTGTGCCACAGCATGATGGTGATCAGATTGTTGGTGACCAGCACCCTCCCCCTGTAGGACAGCTGGGGCAGGACCCAAGTGCACTTAGACAACCTAGCAGATACCTTCTCCACCATTCCCTCCCAGGTTTTTTTTGCAGGTATTCTTCTTCTCCCAACAGGACGGCCAAGTATTTTTTCCACTATAAGTTTTTTTGTCAGTTTTGGAAGTTCTTTCTATTGCCACTGTCCTGCAGTAAAACTTTTGCACTTACTCCAGTTCACTCGTATAGAGGATGCCCCTTGGTAAACAGCTAGACTATGAGTAAAAGCTTGAACGCCTTCCTGCTTTGTAATGAAGACCATTACATCGTCAACATAAGTCTTCCCCCAACCTTGAGCATAATGCTAGCCTTAGAATATAGAAGTTTAATCTATAATAAAAAAAACCTTGTTCCTAGCCCAATGGCATCTAGTGTGTTTAAAAGATATGCAAGATATACTCTATCAAAAGGTTTTTTCTTGATCCATGGATAAAAAAAACCCAGATTGTAAGATTGATTTTATTTACACAGTTCAGTCATATCACGTACAAGATATACATTATCCATTATCGTGTGTCCGGGCACACGCCTGACGCCAAATATGGCTGGCCCAGTCTCCACTTTTGGAGCCCTGCAGGAGCGCCCTCCGCTCTCTCCCGGTTATTCCTGGGGAACTGTTCAGCTGGGCTGCACAGCAAGCCCTGGAGCGCAGCCTACAGGTTACACAGTCCAGATAACAGTTTGCTAGTCTGCGTCGTGAACGTCCCACTAGACAAAGACCTTCTAGGCCAACAAATACGGCTCAGTACGTACCACAGCCGATTACCCAGCCGAGAGCACGAAACCTTTCTGGGTGTTATCAGCCAACCCCCACCCAGCCCCCTTGCTTGGCACAGCGAGGCCAGCCTTCGGGCCATCACCCTTCCAGAAATTATAAGGTGCGAAGAGGTAAACAAGGACTGTACCACTCCCGCGGTTGGGTGCTTCAACAGCCAGTAGCTCAGATGCTGGGAAGCTCTTACATCAGACCCCTGGGTTGTATCAACCTTGTCACAGGGCTACAACGTTCAATTCAGACGCTGACCGCTGAGGTGCCAGGAGGTCAAAACGACCTTAGTCAAGGACCCAAACAAGGCTCTGGCCCTATGCCAGGAGGTCCAGGCTCTCCTGAAAAAGGGTGCCATCGAGCAATTAGACAAAGCTTTATGGAACAGTGGATTTGATTCCACTTATTTTATCATCGCAAAGAAAGACGGCGGATTCCTCCCCATTCTGGATTTAAGATCTCCAAACACACACCTCAAGGGTTTCAAGTTCCACATGCTATGTACAGTGGACGTGCTGCATGGCATCAAGCAGAACGCTTGGTTTACAACCATCGACCTGAAAGACGCATATTTTCACGCTCCAATCGTGCCCCAGCACAGGCAATTCCTCTGTTTCGCCCTCGAGGGAAGGGCTTACCAGTTTTGTGTGCTCCCATTCGAGATTTCACTGGCACCAGGGGTCTTCACCAGGTGTGTAGCAGTGGCACTGTCTACATTACTGGCCAGGGTATTCGAATTTTCCTGTACCGGGATGACTGGTTGATTTGTTCCCAGCCAAGGGTAGATGCCCTCAAAGAATCAGCATTGCTGGACTCCCATGTTACCAAGCTAGGGCTTACAGTGAATTATGGAAGGAGCTCTCTGATGCCCAGTCAGCGAAGACTGACATCTGACATCTAGACATTGGCATCTAGTTGAACTCCCAGTTGATGATGGCTACCCCCTCTCAACGGCGAGTCAACAACATCCTCCAGCTCATCAGTCACAGAAGAGGCAGGGCTCTGGTCCTCAAAGCATTTCTGAGACTGCTAGGTATTCTCACAGCAGCCTCTTCGGGGGTCCCTTTTGGCCTTCTGTCATTACGGCCTCTCCAGATCTGGCTGAATGACCTCGGCTTGCATCCCAATCAACACAGACACAAGCTGGTCAGAATCACTGCCAGTGGGCTAGGGTTCCTACGCCCATGTATAATATGCTCTTCTCCTCAGAAGAGCATATTTTACCCAGGGGTTCCCTTAGACTGGCACAGCCTCCACCCTGGCGAATGGAAGCTGCACCCTGAAGTAGTGCAAGCGATCTGGCACAGACATGGCAGGACGGAGGTGGACCTTCTCACCTCACTGCCAAGGACACACTGTCCCCCTTGGTTTTCACTTGGGGAATCAACAAGCCCCTTGGGCCAAGAGGTGCTGGCCCATGTGTGGCCAAATCAACTGCTATATGCTTTCCCTCCACTACTGCTGATACTGCCCTCCCTAGACAGGATCCTCAGGAGCAATCACAAGGTGCTACTAGTAGCCCCCAAATGGCCAGGGAGGGTGTGGTTTCCAATATTACACAGATTACTGTACAGGGAGCCTTGGTCCATCCCTGTGAGGAGGTATCTCCTCTCACAGCTTGAGGGTCGAATCTGGCACATGAACCCATCCCGGCTGCAACTTTGGATCTGGCCTCTGAAAGGCCAGAGCCATTACTAAGGCTGTGTGATCCAACAGTTGTTCAGACCATCCACAACTCCTGTGCACCTCCCACCAATGTATTGTACACTAACAGATGGAAGCTCTTTTCTGAGTGGTGCCAGGCACAAAATCAGGAACTAACACACTGTCCCATACTGGTAATCCTCAGCTTTCTCCAGTCAAGTCTTGATGGAGGCCTTGCAGCCTCGACCATCAAGGTATACATAGCTGCCATCTCAGCCATGCATAATAGAGTAGATGGCGTAATGATTGGGTCCCACACCCTTGTGACCCGCTTCCTTAAAGGTGGTCAACGTCTGAGACCTCCTCAACGAAACCAAGTATCCTATTGGGACTTGCCTCTCGTATTAGAGGCACTGTGTCAGCCTCCATTTGAACCTCTAGAGAGGTCAGAATTGAGATGGCTGTCTATGAAAACAGCTTTCCTCTTAGCCATGGCATCGGCTAAATGAGTAGGTGAGTTGCACGCCTTATCAGTAATCCGAGAGTACCTACACTGGAGTTCTGGGAAAACAGGGGTAATTTTATGGCCGAACCCTTCTTTTTTTTCCTCCCAAAGACCTTTTCTTCATCTTATACGAACCAGCCCCTCAGTCTGTCAGCTTTTGAGCCCCCAACTCAGGAGGATGAGCAGGGGTCAAGTGCGAGTCTGTTGTGCCCAGTGTGAGCATTAAAGTGTTATACCCAAATGACTGCTGAATTCCAGCAGTCTGATTCACTGTTTGTCTGCCATACGGGGCATAGGCGAGGTCATGCTTTGTCCAAGCAGCGTCTGTCAAAATGGATTGTAGAGGCTATCATTTATGCCTATAAGGGCAGGGGCCTCCGGATCCCTCCTCAGGTTCGAGGTCACCCAACCAGGAGTGTGTGTACTTCATGGGCAGCCCTACAAGGGGTCCCTCTTTCAGATATTTTATGCAACTGTGTCATGGGCATCTACCTGCACATTTGCAAGATTTTATAGGGTGATTGTGATCTCTCACAAGCCAGTGGCTGTAACCATTTTTTCCCCGGCTTCACAGCCATTGTTAAGGGGCACGTAGAACTTCCTCGTGAACTTCTTGATATTAGTCATCCAGGTGCTGAAAGCGCCGCCTCTGGTGGTCAGTAGAAATGCAATAGAACGATGGTTACGTACAGTATCTCACAAAAGTAAGTACACCCCTCAAATTTCTGTAAATATTTGATTATAACTTTGCATGTGACAATACTGAAGAAATGACACCTTGCTACAATGTAAAGTAGTGAGTGTATAGCTTGTATAACAGTATAAATTTGCTGTCCCCTCAAAGTAACTCAACACAGATCCATTAATGTCTAAACCACTGGAAACAAAAGTGAGTACACCCCTAAGTGAAAATGTCTAAATTGGGCCCAAAGTGTCAATATTTTGTGTGGCCACCATTATTTTCCAGCACTGCCTTAACCTTCTTGGGCATGGAGTTCACCAGAGCTTCAGAGGTTGCCACTGGAGTCCTCTTCCACTCCTCCATGACGACACGACGGAGCTGGTGGATGTTAGAGACCTTGTGCTCCTCCACCTTCTGTTTGAGGATGCCCTACAGATGCTCTATAGGGTTTAGGTCTGGAGACATGCTTGGCCAGTCACCTTCACCCTCAGCTTCTTTAACAAGGCAGTGGTCGTCTTGGAGGTGCGTTTGGGGTCGTTATCATATTGGAATATTGCTCTGCGGCCCAGTCTCCGAAGGCATTCCAAAGTACATGTTGACATTCATGGTTCCCTCAATGAACTGTATCTCCCCAGTGCCAGCAGCACTCATGCAGCCCCAGACCATGACACTCCCACCACCATGCTTGACTGTAGGCAAGACACACTTGTCTTTGTACTCCTCACCTGGTTGCTGTCACACACGTTTGACACCATCTGAACAAATAAGTTTATCTTGGTCTCATCAGACCACAGGACATGGTTCCAGTAATGCATGTCCTTAGTCTGTTTGTCTCCAGCAAACTGTTTGCGGGCTTTCTTGTGCATCATCTTTAGAAGAGGCTTCCTTCTGGGATGACAGCCATGCAGACCAATTTGATGCAGTGTGCGGTGTATGGTCTGAGCACTGACAGGCTGACCCCCCACCCCTTCAACCTCTGCAGCAATGCTGGCAGCACTCAGACGTCTATTTCCCAAAGACAATCTCTGGATATGATGCTGAGCACATGCACTCAACTTTTTTGGTCGACCATGGTGAGGCCTGTTCTGAGTGGAACCTGTCCTGTTAAACCGCTGTATGGTCTTGGCCACCGTGCTGCAGCTCAGTGTCAGGGTCTTGGCAATCTTCTTATAGCCTAGGCCATCTTTATGTAGAACAACAATTCTTTTTTTTCAGATCATCAGAGAGTTCTTTGCCATGAGGTGCCATGTTGAACTTCCAGTAACCGGTATGAGGGAGTGTGAGAGCGATGACACCAAATTTATCACACCTGCTCCCCATTCACACCTGAGATCTTATAACACTAACAAGTCACATGATACCGGGGAGGGAAAATGGCTAACTGGGCCCAATTTGAACATTTTCACTTAGGGGTGTACTCACTTTTGTTGCCAGTGGTTTAGACATTAATGGCTGTGTGTTGAGTTATTTTTAGGGGACAGCAAATTTACACTGTTACACAAGCTGTACACTCACTACTTTACATTGTAGCAAAGTGTCATTTCTTCAGTGTTGTCACATGAAAAGATATAATCAAATATTTACAAAAATGTGAGGGGTGTACTTACTTTTGTGAGATACTGTATGTGTGTGTTTATATATATATATATATATATATATATATATATATATATATATATATATATATATATATATATATGTTTGTTTTTCTTCTCAATAAAACTTTATTGGGAAAAAAAAGTAGAAAGCAAATTCCTCGTTCTAGTCCCCAGAACAAATACTTTGTCCTTGAGCAATTAAGAGCTGAACTAAGTAAATTAATAATAATGTTAATGCTACAAGGTGGGTTTAATTCAAACCTCTTTATTAAATAATTCCTCACCAATCATAATCAAGAGTCGCAACTGTTCAGTCTGTAAACATACAGTACGCTGCTGCTCTCTCTTCACGAACTATAATACACAACTCTGTTCACTTCATTTAAACTCAGGGTTGCCAGATATCACTAGAAATGTGAAATCCACTTTCCATGTTTTGATTTATTCGACCAAAACACAATATTATCAGCAGACACTGTACTGGGGGAACCCATCTAAAACTGATAAACACACAAAAATAAAACTACTTAAATGTAGAGACAGAAAATGTGCTTAGTTATAAATAAATCATTTAATATAATAAAATAGATATAATAATAGCTTCATAAAATATAAATAAAATGTTGTTTTTAAAAACATCATAAAATGATGTTTACTTACTATGGGTTGCATTTAATATCATTTTGACATTTCCTTAGAAGGCTATTAGCCTTTTTCTTAATATGGATAATTTTTTTGTTAGTCTACATTTTAATTAGGACTTTTTTATTGTTTAAGATATTTTAAAATAAATATTCTATGCTGTTTATTTATCAATTTTCCAACAGTATTTCTTATTGCTATTATTTTCACTCAGTTAACAGTGACCATGAGCAGAGAGCTTACATTTACTGTTTATGATAGACCTCCTGATTAAAGCTTAAACAAAAAAAAAAAACATTGGTATCTGGATCGGTTTTGGTTGTAAAAATCCTGATCGGTGCATCCCTAATGAACACCATTAAACTAAAGTGCTTTGCATCTGGCGGATAAATGAACTCACCCAATCACATCCTATGAGATTATTTAGATATATACACAATATACGCAGAGCGGTTCAAGAACTGGCTCCAGCCCAGAACCATGACAGTGGAAATAATAGTGTAGTTTTAAATATATTTAAGAGTAGCAGACTTCAAAGACTGAACATTGAGGTTTATTGTATTTGTTTACGAGGTGGAACAGGTTAACGGTTGTTGTTTTTTTGCATACAGTTTGTAAATAAATATTGTGGCACATTAATGTTACCATTTCGAAAAAACATAAATAAATAAAAAAACAATCTAAACTTCAACCATGCTTCAAAATTTTTGACTGTGCTCCTAAATTTTTGTAATTAGGTGCACAAGTGCTCCTAAAAGAAATTGTTACTGTAGAGCCCTGGATCACGCTGGATACTGCAGGTAAGGTTCTAAGAATTTAAATTCATTTGTTTTGCTTCACACAATAACCACCAGGTGGTGCATGGAACACCACACTGTAGCTGAACACAGCACAATAAAAATGGAGTGTGTGGTCGAATGGTTCACATAAAAATATTACGTTTCTCATCAAAACTTATGATAAACCTCATTTAAATAAGTTTCTAATTACAAGATTTTGTAAAATTTAAAGTGAGCATGATCGAGTTTTGTAGTACAGGTACAATAACTATAGTATATAAAATAACGTGGTAGGGTATGTGTGCTAAGATAGTGCAGTGGTAACATGCAGGCTTGCTATACCAGCAACCAGGGTTAAGCCTCAGCTCAACTGGCTGTTTTTTAAATGAGCATTTTTTTCCCCCACTGGCCCATGCCAATTAGAAAGATTCAGGGTAAGGACTATTAGCAAGTTATTGTCATTCATTCGTATAATTCCAACAATTATCATGTTTTCACTATTTAGCTATTTAGCTCACTATTTACTTTTTTCACTATTTAGCTGTCTTTTTATTTTAGGGATCCAATAAATTGCAAATATAAAGTTATTTAGTACAGCTTCCGACCATCAAATCAAAACAGACTTGTGATTAGATGTCATAATGTTTATTTATTCAGAAACAAAATTAACTAAATACAAAAACACAGTGCTTTCAGTTGATGGACACTCCATTTACATTTTTTGATGAGCTGCAGAGACATTCAAGAAAACTATATACATTTTTAAATTTAATATATAACATTTTATAATGGCTCTTATTGAGTAACTGATCATTTATTACTGACCTATTTCACTGTCCCACCAGTTACAATTGTGACCAAGAATTTTTTAAGTTAGTGAAAGTACCACAAAATTTTTAAAACCTTTTTAAAATCTTTTTTAGAAAAGGAATTCCGTTTGTTTCATTGGGCAAGCTAGGGAGTAAAATGCATATGCTCACTTACTGTAGCTTGAATAGCTTTGGATTCACATGCAACTGTACTGGGCGATTAATAAGCAATTATCATCTTTAAGTAATCTTATCTTTTGGCTCATGAAATTGAAGGGGAAGAGCAGAAGCATAAAACTTGGAGAGTCATAAATTCTATCCAGGTCAAGTTATTTGTACGTAGTTGCAGTCTACGACACAGCAATGGAGGCAAAAACAGTTTACTGAAAGAGAAGCACTGCTTTGAGGTGATAGTACTTGGTGGAAGGGATGATCCACGCATCAATAAGTAACTGGCAAAAAAGTTGCAGGATTCATCCTCTTCAAAAACACAAAGAATTTCTTTGTTGCTGAACCCAATCTTACTGAAGCCCTAAGTGGCCATCCATTATTTTTTTCTTTGCCTTTATTCTTCCCGCAAAACTTGTTTTGCTTGAAATGAGAACATTTGTGATAGGCTTACATTTATTTATTATTAGGCTGCATATTTATTTTACCTCATTTTAATGTGTCTGCATTGAAAATGTGCAATAAATATTGTTGAAATGTAGTACTTTGTTTATAAGCTATACATATACAAGAATGACATATGCCCCCAAATCATAGTGCATGTTAGATCTTTTAATGGTTTGGACCTTTAGGGGGAGAAAATGTTTGACACTGGACCTCTTTGAATTCTAATTGTGTACCCCTTGTATAGAGAGAAGGACATTTCTCTGAGCTGTACCAGTTCCCCTTCCAGCACTGTCCATAATATGGTATAAATTCTGGGTATAAAAACAATATCTTAAGGAAATATGGACCAATCTTTTTTGAGACGTGTTGCTGCCATCAAATTCAAACTTACCTTATTTTTTCACTTAAAATTGTACATTTCGTCAGTTTAACATCTGATATGTTTTCTACATTCTATTGTGAATTAATTAAGGGTTTATGAGATTTGCATTCTGTTTTTGTTTACATTTTACACAACTTTTATATGTTGATGCTGACAGTTGTATCTTCCTCATATTTTATGTTTACGTGGAAACCCCCACAGATGCCTTTTCTTTCAGCACAGGGAATGTTTGAAATTATGGCCCTGTGCCATGCATGGGGTTTATTCATGTGAAAAATCACGTTGCTGATGGAGCCATCCTTATGGATGTCTGCAAATTGAGTCTCTGGATTTTCTGTCAGTTTCTTGTTTTTGTATACTTTTCATGCAGTTTCATTTGAAATATCTTTTGGGTAGTTCAGTGGAATGGCCTTCACACTTTGGATTTGTGTGGGACTAGGGTTATGGCCCATTTGCAGTTGTGCTTGTGGTTGGGTGTGGATAATTCCTGCTATTGTTTTGGCCAAGACATTTTCACACATTCCTTTTCACACCTCCAACATGTAGGTCAGGTAGAGCTGAACCCTCATAGAGCAACTGCTCAGTGGAGATAAAGACGCGAAGGTAGAAAGTTAAAGTAATAATAATAATAATAATAATAATAATTACTTGAGTGTAATAAGTGTAATAAGTATTAGAGTATACGATGAGAAGATGACTCAAGTAGAAAGTTACAAGTTACTTTTGGATCTGATTAAAATCACGGGAAAATCCTGAATTTCAGACTACATGGAGAACTCTGCATGTGTGTGTGTGTGTGTGTGTGTGTGTGTGTGTGTGTGCGCGCGCTCCGACATGCTCACTTCTACCCCTCTCCAGGACGCTAAAAAACATGATGATGATGGTTGTTGTGTCAGATCACGGCAGGGTCTTGAGTAAGGGTATAAGTATGGCCAGTTAACTATTAAAGGTATTTTTTTTTTCAAAAAGTTACTAAAGTAAATGTAATGAAGTAAATGTAGTGCGTTACTACCCACCTCAGAGTGTCTGTGATAATCAGGATATGTAAATCACCTTGTGAATATTCTCTTACTGTAACACATTTGATAAATGTTGCCACATGTTTAAATGAATACATAAAATGTTTCAATATTAGGTTTAATTTTGATCGAGTCACACAGTACAGTACAATATAGCTCAATTCAATCATGTGGACCCGATGTAGGAATTTGAATTAAGTAAATTCAATGAGATATTTTTTCAGTGTGTGGATTTCTGTGTTCACTTTAAACCAGTTTTTAAATAACTTTTCATCTAAGAACAAAAGTTTCCATTGGAAAGAAAGGAGAAGATGGAACTCATTCAACTTTCTACAGTGAAAATAACTGCTCATTTAAAAAGCATTAAACTGAGCTGAGATTCAAACCCCGGCCACTGGCATACTAAACCTGCATGTTAACACTGCACTACCCAAGTACACATACCAAACACACATTAATGTAGTTAGCTATACTACGTTACATTACCACGTTCACTCTTGCAATGAGAAACTTGTTTAAACTAGGTTTATTGTAAGTGTTCACAAGAAACATAATATTTTTATGTAAACCATACGTAATATTGTTTCTTAATTCTAAATGACCACACATTCCATTTTTCAGGCTTAACAACATTTAATGTGCTCTGCTGCTTGTTGCAAAAAGTTCTAAGAGACCTTCACAGATACGCGGGCCAAGCACAAGCAGATCATGGGCTTCAGTACAAGAAACAACACAGTTTGGTTGGTAAAAGAATCTGTGTATGCAGTATATGTCCAGGCAGGAACTGTATCTACTAGCAAGCCGTGTTTATTTAAATGAAACATGACTGCCCCTACTGGTCTTGTATTTCCTGTGCCCGCAGCATGTGCGTGTTTGTGTGTTTCTGCGTGATGCCGCATGAAATCGTAGGATCTCGTTGCATTTGATGCGCATTTTTAATGGCCACATCTTTATTGATAACTTCTCCAAATCATTACATTTGGTTCCACTTCCCACCATTCCATCACCTTTACTACTGCTGAACTCCTCTTTAGTCATGTGTTCAGGTATTTTGGAATTCCGGAGGAGATTGTCAGTGACCAGAGCCCACAGTTCACTTCCTGGGTATGGGCAAGCTTTATGGACAAGCTGGGGGTGACAGAAAACCTAACCTCAGGCTACCACCCACAGGCCAATGGCCAAGTAGAGTGAGCTAACCAAGAGGTTAGCTATTTTCTTAGCATTTTCTGCACAACTAACCCTGAAGATTGGGTCCCAAATCATACCTTAGGCAGAGTACACCAAAACTTCTTGTGCCAAATTATGTAGAGATTCTTATTCAAGCAATCCCAAATGTCAAGCCCCACGGTCTAGGGGTAGACCCAGGAGGAACTGTGCTCCCGGAGTGAGCCCTTCAGGGGATGGGGGGGATGGGGGGGGTGGTTGTCTGTAATGTCACAGATAACTAGGGACACCAATTCCCAACAGACTCCCAACCCAGGAGAACAGCATGTTCAGTCTCCGGAGTTCTAATCACACACACCTGCTGCCAATTACACACGCACACACATACAGTCTGTTTATTGATAACGTGACCCTTGCTTGTTTAATGTTTTCCGTTTTGCTCTACGATTTGGTTTTGGTGTTTTATTAAAGAGGACCTATTATGCCCCTTTTTACAAGATGTAATGTAAATCTCAGGTGTCCCTAGAATGTGTCTGTGAAGTTTCAGCTCAAAATAACTTGTGGACTATTCCACATCTTGCTTTTGGAGTTATCCTTGTTGGTTGACCACTCCTGGTGAGGGGAACAGTGGTCTTGAATTTCCTCCATTTGTACACAATCTGTCTGATTGTGGATTGGTGGAGTCCAAACTCTTTAGAGATGGTTTTGTAATCTTTTCCAGCCTGATGAGCAACAACAACTCTTTTTCAAAGCTCCTCAGAAATCTCCTTTGTTCATGTCATGATACGCTTCCACAAACATGTGTTGTGAAGATCAGATTTTGATAGATCCCTGTTCTTTAAATAAAACACGGCGCTCACACACCTGATTGTCATCCCACTGACTGAAAAAACTTGACTCTAATTTCACCTTCAAATTAATTATTAATCATAGAGGTTCGCATACTTTTGCCACTCATAGATATGTAATATTGGATCATTTTCCTCAATAAATAAATGACCAAGTATAATATTTTTGTCTCATTTGTTTAATTGGTTTCTCTTTATCTACTTTTAGGACTTGTGTGAAAATCTGATGATGTTTTAGGTCATATTAATACAGATATATAGAAAATTCTAGCACCACTGTGTAATCTTAAAAGGTAATTTGAAGGATAAGTTATTAAATTAGAAAATAATTAAATCAGGCAGAACATACAGTGCTTTGAAAAGGTATTTCCTGAAATCTTCTGTTTTTGTGAATCTCATACTAAATAGTTTTAGATCATCAAATGAAATACAACAAAACAAAGGCAACCTGAGTAAACACGTAAGGCAGTTTTCATTTAGTTTTTTTTTTTTTTTTTTTTTTTTACTGAAGCAAAAAAAAAAGTGATCCAATACCGATCACCCATGGGAAAAACTAACTGCCCCCTTAAGCTTAAATTCCAGATGTGCCACCTTTAGCAGCAGTAACTGTAACCAAACACTTCCGATAACTGGAGATCACAGCCCTGTGGTGGTATTTTGGCCCATTCTTCTTTGCAGAACTGCTTTAGTTCAGCCACACTGGAGGGTTTTCGCATGTGAACTGCCAATTTAAGGTCCTGACACAGTATCTCAATTGGTTCAATTCAGGATTTTGACTAGGGCACTCCAAAACTTTAACTTTGCTTTTTTTTAACAATTCAGAGATTATTTACTCCTATGCTTTAGATCATTGTCTTTCTGCATAATCCAGTTGCGCTTGAGTTTCAACTTACGGACTGAAGACTAGACATCCTCCTTTAGAATTTTCTGTTAGAGAGCAGAATTCATGTTTCTCTCAATTACTGCAAGTTGCCCAGGCCCTGAAGCAACAAAGCATCTCCACACCATCACACTTCCACCACCATGCTTGACTGTTGGTATGATTTTTTTTTGGAATTCTGTGTCTTTTCCTGTCTTACAAACAGTTCCACTTTCAACTAAATAGTCCACTCAACATTCTCCCAAAATGTTTGAGCATCAGCAAGGTGGGTTTTGGCAAAATTCAGAAGAGCTTTAATGTTCTTCTGGGTTAGCAGTGGTTTTCACCTCGCCACTCTTCCATGGATGCCATTTTTGCCCAGTGTCTTTCTGGTAGTGGAGTCATAAACAGAATATCTTTATTGATGTAAGCGAGGCCTGTATATTCCTTTATGTTGTCCTTGGCTCTTTTGTGACTAACCGTTTGAGAAGTTGCTGTGTACTTGGAGGTATTTTGGAAGGTTGGCGACTTCTGGGAAGGTTCACTACTGTGTCAAGTTTTTCCATTTGCAGATAATGGCTCTCACTGTGGTCCTTTGGCATCCCAGAGACTTTGAAATAGCTTGGTAACCCTTCCTATTTATTTCAATCACCTTCTTCTTCATAATTTCTGGAATTTTTTTCAACTGTGTTACTGGGTAAGACCTTTTAACCAACTTCATGCTGTTGAAAAAGTTCCATTTAAGTGCTGAATTGATTGAACAGGGCTGGCAGTAATCAGGCCTGGATGCGTCTAGTCCAGCTGAACCCCATTATGAATGCAGTTTCATAGATTTAGGGACTTAGTAACTACAAGGGCAAATACATTTTCACACAGGCCCAGTTGGTATTGGATAACTTTTTTTGCTTCAATAAATAACGTTATAATTTTAAAACTGTATTTTGTGTTTACTCAGATTGCCTTTGTTGTATTTTAGATTTTGTTTTAATTTCTGAAACAATGTAGTATGAGATATAAAAAACAAACAAACTGAAGAAATACTTTTTCACAGCACTGTAGCAAAAATACTGAATTATCGAATAGCAGCTACCTACAACAGGCTAGCTTCAAAGTTAAACTGGCAGAAAATAAGGGGAACAAAGGAAAAGAAGTCAGAAAAGGAAAGGAGGAACAGAAGAAAAGAAGACAACACAAGGAAATCTTTAACTTGCAGTTATCTTTAACTTGCTAAGTCTGCTGGGGCTAGTCAGTCAAACTGTCTGCACTATTCAAAATACTGACACATTGTTTGAAATGGCCAATGAAGCAGACAGCAGTACAAACCTAAAACACAAAAAGAAAACCCAGACACTGTTCAAAGACTGCACTCTAATTAATGGGAAAAACACCACAACTAACCCATTCTTTCACACTGAACACACCAAAGCCACTGTCACTCAGCTACAGTGGGGGAAATAAGTATTGAACATGGCAATATTTTTTCAGTAAATATATTTCCAGGAAATTTTCACCAGACATCAGTATTAATTCAAGAAATTGGGAAATATAAAGAATTCACAACAATAAAGTCCATAAATAATGTGTAATAAAGTGGAATGACACAGGAAAAAAGTATTGAACACTAAGAAAAAGCAGTTCTCCAAGGTAAGGTAAGGCAAGGACCCAGCTGAAATCTGTAAGTAAGTATACCTCCTATCTGTGCAAATTAATATCAGCTGGGTTAGTAAATTGATGGTCTTATAAAGAGGATTTTCGTTACCAAGGTGTCAAACAAGAAACATCTCATGATGGGTAAAAGCAAAGAGCACTCCCAAGACCTTTGCAACCTTATTGTTGCAAAACATATTGATGGAATCGGATTCAGACGTATTTTAAAATTTCTGAATACTCCAGTAAGCACCATTGGGGCCATTATCCGTAAGTGGAACATCACCACTCCATCATCAACCGGTCACACACAGAAACTCCTCGCAAGATTTCTGACCAGGGAGTCAGAAGAATAGTCAAAAGAGTAGCCCAAGCAAAGGACCACTCGGAAAGAGCTCCATAAACACTTGGAGGCAGCAGGTACCATCATCACAGAGACAACAATAGGCAATGCACTCCATTGCTCATGCTCACCCCACAAAACTCTGTTATTAAAGAAAAGGCATGTCGAAGCTCGTTTAAAGTTTGCTACAACTCATTTGGTCGAACTTATGAAATACTGAGAGAGTGTAGTCTGATCAGACAAGAGCAAAATTGAACTTTTTGGCTGTCATACTACACACCATGATTGGAGAATAAATGGCACTGCACATCACCCTAAAAACACTATACCAACAGTGAAGTTTGGAGGCGGAAGCATCATGGTGTGGGGCTGTTTTTCATTGCATGGTACTGGTAGACTTCATATAATTGAAGGAACGATGAATGGAGCCCTTTACCAGGAGATGCTTGAAAAGAATCTGCCGCCATCCACCAGGATGATGAGGATTAGACATGGGTGGACCTTCCAGCAGGACAACGATCCAAAGCATACAGCAAAGGAAACTCTCAATTGGTTTCAGAGAATAAATTCAATGTGTTAGAATAGCCCAGTCAATCACCTGACTTGAATCCAATTGAACAAGATTTAAAGACAATATATTTAGAAGAATGGGACAAAATCACACCTGAATACTGCGGCTGATTAATTTCTTCATACAGGAAGCGTCTTGAAGCTGTCATTACAAACAAAGGTTTCTCCACTAAGTATTAAATAAATTTCAGTTAGCGTGTTCAATACTTTTTTCCTGTGTCATTCCTCTTTATTATACATAACTTCATTTATGGAGTTTAATGTTTGGATTTCTTCATATTTTCAGATTTCATGAGTTAATTCTTATTGGAAATAAGAAAATGTTGACGCATTCAATACTTATTTCCCCCACTGTATCTATACTCAATTTAAACATGTGACTAAACATCTGTAAGGGACGGCAAATTCCCGTTTTTGTATATTGTAAAAACAAAACAAACAAACAAAAAAACTCAGGACACAACTTCCTAACAGTTAACCTGTACCAGACAGTACTGTAATGATGCAACACTTTTGTAGAGGTTTCCCCCTCTCTCAGAAACCTGTGTCACAGTGATCCCCTGACCCCCTTCTCCACCACCACAAACCACACCGAGAGAGAAACAGAGACATGTGAAAAGCCTAGTACAACCCCTCCACTGAGATCACACCTCCACACCACTATAACCAAAAACAAAACTGCAAAAAATCTTCTCCTGTCCCTCCTGTTTAAAATCATTTCCATTTCACTGATGCTTTTAAACCCTGCAGCTCACACACAGTAAATTTAGTTTGTGTTCCAGGTGCAGTTCGTGTGATTAATTACAATGTTTAAGTAAATTTCACAATAATTTCAGAAACACTGCAGTTGCATGACGTCACGTTTTGTGCTGCAGCTTCTCACATACGTACATCTGACCCTCTGTGACAAATATTCAGTGTGCAGTGAAAAACAATCTTCCTCCTCAGGACATTGATGATGAACCTAAAACTTCTGCATCAGTCTCACTTAGAGAATGTGTCTTACTGAGGAGCAGGTCATGTGACTATCAGAGAGTTGATCTTACCACAGTATCTCCAGGTTACAGAGAGGATTCTCCAGTACAGCAGAGACTCTTCACTCCTGAGTCTCCTACATTATTAGGGGTCAGATCCAGTTGTCTCAGATGTGAGGGGTTTGATTTCAGAGCTGAAGTCAGAGCAGCACAGCCTTCATCTGAGACACCACAACCACGCAACCTGTAGAGAGACACAATGACACACTCTTCATCAACAGATTTTTATCTTGGTTTACTTGCTATGATGATGACATGTCTCTTCCATGTTAGACTTTCTGCCCTCTCTTGACCAATCACAAGATATAATTAACACTGACCAAAACATTACAACTGTTCAGTGGCTCCGTTAAAAAAACTCTACAGGAATCCTGCAGGATTTTCATTTTTCTGCAGGATGTTTGCTGGAATCCTGGAATGATGAAATCCTGCAGGACACATTGACAAACTGTGCAGGATTTTCCTGTAGGGTTTAGGATGGAGCAGTACAATAGAAACATGCAGGAATTTCCAGCACACTCGCTGCACAAGAGAAAACTCCTTCAGGACTTAATCATTCCTGAAGGACTGCTGCACACCTCCTGCAGAAATAAAAAAGTTCCCAAGTACTTAATCTATCCTACAGGATGACTTCTTATTACTGGTAAATGAAAAAAATCTGCAGGTTATGTAGTCAACAAAATTAATTTGAAAAAACAGTAGATCTGCTCTTCTCTGGGAACCCATCACCTTATAGTGGTGGAGAGGTTTGTGTGTCCCTATGAACCTGATTGCTGTGTTGTCTGGAGCCTTGTGCTTCTGGTAGGGCCTCCCAAGGCAAAGTGGTCTCAGGGGAGGGGCCAGACTAAGAATTGTTCAAAGAAACCCTCATGAAGAAAGCAAAGAGAGGAGGAGTTACCCTGCCCGGAGGAAGCGCGGGGCCCCCGTCTGGAGCCGGGCCCAGAGGGAGGGCCCGACTGCAAGCGCCTGGTGGCTGGGTTTGCCACGGAGCCCAGCCGGGCAAAGCCCGAAAGAGCAACGTGGCACCCCCCTCTCCACCGTGGGGGTCGGGTGCGCTGCTACACGGGTGGCAGTGAAGGTCAGGGGCCTCGACGGACCAGACTTGGGCGGAAGAGGGTGGCTCTGGGGACATGGAACATCACCTGGATGTTCACTGGGAAGGAACTGGAACTTGTGCGGGAGGTGGAGCGCTACCAGTTATATCTGGTGGGGCTTACCTCTACGTATTGTCTCGGTTCTGGAACCGTACACCTGGATAGGGGATGGACTCTATTCTACTCTGGGGTTGACCAGGGTGTGAGGCACCGGGCGGGTGTGGGGATACTCACAAGTCCCCGGTTGAGCGCCGTTACGTCGGAGTTTACCCCGGAGTACGAGAGGGTTGCCTCCTTATGCCTACAGTTTGGGGGGGAGGGAATCTGACTGTTGTCTGTGCATATGCACCGAAAACCAGTTCAGAGTACTCGGCCTTCTTGGAGTCCCTGAACGCTAAATAAAGCTAAATTCAGCTTGACTATATTTCCCCCAGTCATTTCTCATTATGTTAGCTAATGTTTCTTGAAAAAAATAACAGAAGCAGAAATTTTAGTTTAAAAGTGCGTTGTAATTTATTATTGGATTTATTTTATATTATTTTATTTGTTATTTATATGTAAAATTTAGTTATTGACCAGTTGTTCTTGCAGTTGTGGAAAATAGTTATTTACCTTTACCTCAATTTTAATTTAATTTTTATTTTCCTTCTTTCTTCTTGAACACTTCTACTGTTCCAGAATGTTCAGAATCAGCCCTGAACATTGCTACTCGTGTCTTACAGCAATGACGCAGCAACTCTGTACTGATATTTCCTGATTGAATTCTCAAGATCCCCCCTCCTGATTATGTATATTGGACGTGGATGCAAAATTTGTAAAACTACACCGGTTATGGTGTATAATTGCATTGGAGGGGAATGGGGGGGGGGGCAGTGCTCACTGGATAATGACATATTCAGGGAAGTGAAATATTTTGCTGCCTACTGCTAATAATCAGTCACTTAACTTTGTAAGTAAATTATTGTGATGGAGCGAATGGATCACTCAAGAGACAGAAATGACTCAATAGATAAGGATTTTTTGATTTAGTGTTACACAGTGACCTCCATTCATATATGTTTGAGACAGAATATACAGAAGAAGAACAGCACCAGAGAGAAGAATAGGAGGCAGAGAGAAACTGTAGATCTTTCACAATTACAGTGAGCCATACAACTGAAGTTTACAATAACAACACAAACAGCTGCCATAATGTTAGCTAGCAGCGTTACATGATTATTTACCTTTGCGTTAGTGACGTTACTAGCCATATTACTAGTAGTTACATGGGTAAGTCAAATAGGGTTAGCCTACTTGCTAAAAGATATGAACAAGTTCTCCTATTTCAGTTAATTTCCTTTTGTTCTGGACATGGAGCTTCTCTGCTCTCTGTTTTTTACTAAATACAGACAGAATCTCTCTTTTCTTTATCATCTTCTCCAGTGGAAGACCCAGAAACCCACTTTCAAATCTCTTTTATAATCCTCTGATTTGAAGTGCTGCTGCACAGGTGTAAATATATATAATATTGGTTGATTACAGTAGGGATTCCCAATGGTTTAATTATGTATTGGTGTACTGCATTCTGGGTATTGTAGTGTTCGGGTGAAAAAAGGAAAATGACACCAAAACATGAATTCGGCTAAAATATATAGAGTAAGTGATATAGTCCTGTACAACAGAATACTGCTGTGGCAGTGGGGGCGTGGTCAAGCGTCATCTGTGAACGGAAAGAAGGCGGGGTAACCGGCAGGTAACAAGTGATTATTCTCACCTGTGCCTCGCTACCAATCGGCTACTTATGTGTGTTTCTCTGTAATTTTGTATTACAGCAATAAACATAGTTTTATATACCATGTGTCTGTGTAATTGCACTTCATATATAACATAAATTTTCTGAAAAAACTTGAAAGATAAAATAAAAGATTATAGATGTGAGGGTGATATTGCTAAGGTTTATGTAAATAAAAACACTTTCACTGGATTTCCAAATATCCAACATTACTGTGGTAATAATAAATCATAATTTTAAGAAGCTTTTCATTTTTTCATAACTTCAAGAATTCAGTGTTTTTTTTTTCTCAAATGAAATCAGCTTGCTTCCACACATTTAATACCTGCTCTTCAGCCTTTGTCATTTGTTTTATTTTTTTATTCTCTAATTTATCCATTTGCATTAATTCCACACAGTATCACCTTAAATTAAAAACATCCCAAGGTAGATATTTGTCAAATTTTCTTCAGTTTCTCTCGTTCTAACACTGTAACAGTAGAACAGTTATATTCAGCTTTACTTACATTGCTTTTCTGGATGCTGCAATCACAGGCATCATCTTCAGAAGAACAGTTTCTGTTATCTTATCTGTACTGATATATTTATTCAGGTCAAATTCTTCCAGCTCCTGTGCTGATGTCAAAAACACAAACACCAGAGCAGACCACTGTGTAGAAGAGAAACACTTTGTTTTCCAGATTTCAGGTAGTGTTGGATTTCCTCCACTAGAGAATTATCACCCAGTTCATTCAGACAGTGGAACAGATTGATTTCTCTGTAGGAAGATCTTCACTGATCTTCATCTTAATGTACTCAACTGTTTCCTCTTTGCTCTGGGAGCTACTTCCTGTCTGTGTTACTAAGGAAGTTAAGAGTTTCTGATTGGACTCTAGTGAGAGACCCAGAAGAAATCGAAGGAAAAGATCCAGATGTCCAGTCTGACTTTGTAAAGTCTGATCTACAGCACTATAATGTACATCTGAGATTGTAATTTTTTCCATCCACCATTTAGAGACCTGATTATGATCAAGAACATCTCTCTTTTCCATCATGAATGTCAGGTGCACATACAGAGCTGCGAGGTGCTCCTGAATGCTCAGATGAACAAAGCAGTACACTTTACTCTGGTGAAGCCCAAACTCCTCTCTGAAGATCTGCGCTTTAGAAAGGCTGCTTGTCAGAAAATGGAGTGCAAATGGCGCCTTATTGGACTGAATGTCTACTATCAAGCGTGGAAGGATCTTCTGGGTGATTATCGAGCACTAATGGAGACTGAAAGATCCTCTTACTTCTCTCAGGCTATTGTAAACAATCAAAATAATCCCAGACACTTGTTCCAAACCATAAACAGATTGCTTCGAGTTAATGCTGTTACCACTTTGTCTGTTTCTCAGCAGCTATGTAATTCTTTTCTTCAGTTTTTTAATTCTAAGATTGATAATGCTCGCAAAGAAATTTCTGTCACACCTGACTCTGCCTCTTCACACCTTCGTCCATCTGCGTTCACTGGTGTTTCTTTCACTCATTTCTCCCTGCTCAAATCCGAGGCTCTCACAAGGGAGGTATCCAGCATGAAATCAACCACTTGCTTGCTGGATCCAATTCCCACAAACCTTTTTAAATCGTGCTTTGATGTGTGGTGCCCTACTATCCTCAGCATTATAAATGAATCATTGGAGACTGGGGTCGTTCCAGCAGTACTAAAGACTGCTGCTGTTACACCTGTACCAAAGAAAGAATATGTTTCCGTGTCTGATTTTAACAATTTTCGTCCCATTTCAAATCTTCCGTTTTTGGCAAAAAATACTTGAGCGTGTTGTTGCCTCTCAACTATGTAATCATCTTACAATTAATAGCCTCTTTGAACCCCTTCAGTCAGGTTTTCGTAAATTTCACAATACTGAAATGGCGTTGGTCAAAGTTACCAATGACTTGTTGATGGCCTCTGATTCTGGAGTACTTCCATTCTTATTCTTCTTGATCTTAGAGCTGCTTTCGATACTGTGGATCATGGTCTTTTACTTATGTGCTTGAAAGTGTTTTTGGTGTGTCTGGGACAGTTTTAAACGGGTTTAAATCCTATTTTACTGACCGTTCCCAGTTCATTTCTATGGGTGGCTACAGGTCTGGCACTCTGCCTCCATTATCACTTTCATGCTGATACCCTAATCTACATTCACTCAAAATCTGGTGAAAACCTTGATGTTTGTTTCCTTTCTGACTGTATTTCTGAAATAAAAACATGGATGAATAATAATTTTCTGTGCCTGAACAGCGGGAAAACCAAAGTTATGCTTATAAGTTCCCGTCATCAAATTCTCAAAGCTGGTCCACTGTTTCTGTTTGTTGATGGCTTGTTTGTTGAGACCCAAAGTAAAATGAGGGACCTTGGAGTAATTTTCGATACCAGCCTCACACTCAATTCTTTTGTTCAGAGCACTGTTAAAGCATCCTTTTTCACCTCAGAAATATAGCTAGACTGTGCTCAATGCTAAACTTCTCTGTGGCTGAAAAGTTGATTAAATCATTTGCTGTCACTCGGCTGGACTACTGTAATGCCTATTTTAGCCGGAGTTTCTAAATCCACAATTAACAAATTGCAATATGTTCAAAACTCTGCCACCAGGATCCTGATGGGAACCAGGAAATGAGAACATATTACTAGTGTTCTGGAGTCCATACACTGGCTCCCGGTCAGGGTCTGTGTCAATTTTAAGCTCATGATGTTGACATACAAGGCATTACATGGCTTGGCTCAGCATTACTTATCTGGCTTATTAATCCCTTACACCCCAAATCACAGACTACGCTCCTCACAGTGTAATCTGTTAACTGTTAAACAAACCCGGCTAAAATCTATGGGTGACAGGGCTTTTTCTGTCTACGCTCCTTCACTTTGGAACTCTCTTCTGTGGAACAATTCTGTGTCCACTAAACAGTACGTATAACACAAGTTAAGAATTTTCAGCAGAGTTATACTTATGCTAATTCAGTCGTTTCTCCGTTCAAGTCTTGAAAAATATCACACAGAGCCAGTGAGTGAGGAAAAGCAAAGGTCCAATTTCATTTTGCCCAATCACATGAGATCCAAACCGTTTGGAATATCCCAAAGAGTGAACTGATCTGTCCTGGAGCGGGGCTCCCCTTTTTATACAATTTGTCCTTTGAGCCTCCGCCCCCTGTTCCTTTGTCCAAATACCAATATGTTTAGCTATTCTTGCCTCCCGTTCCCCTTATGTCATATTTGCACACCTTCCAGCAACCCTTATGTCACATCATTGTCCTTTTTCAGCAACCCTTATAATCGTGTTTTACTCATTTTCCTAACCCCTTAGGTACCTTTTATCAATATTTTCCAATCCCCTTAAATCCGACCCAGCCCAGTTTGGGTTTTTTAAAACCATGCTCCCCATTTTGTTCAACATTTGGTTTCTGGCCGTTGGACAGAGAGGATCTCTACTGCTGTCTTTTGGATATAGAATTTAATCATTTGAATCATGGGTAAGTGTGTTATATTACCTAATTATCTGTGACTTGTGCATTTTACTTCTTCTCTTCTCTGGTTTTAGTTTCATACATCTCAGCTTCTGGCTATGTGCTTGTGTGTGTGTGTGTGTGTGTGTGTGTGTGTGTTCTAAACCTATAGATAGCCTCCTGCTTTTTGTCTCGTTCCCCTCCTTTTTTGGCGGTCCATTGGCTGCTTAATGCTGTATGTCATTTTAGCTGTTAGTAACCAGGTGCACATGGTGAATTCCCCTTTTCTTACATGCCTCTCTATGTTTCCTTATATGCAGCTCACAACGCAGGACTTGGCTTCCTTTTCGCTGCACTGGAGGGACTGGAGGGCTTTGATCTCAACACTAGATACCAGCTGTCCCACTTATTTGCGGACCTCGCTCTTTTGGTTGATGTCTTACGCACGCCCTCTACGACTTCCACTTTCCCTCCTCCACTACGGTATCGGTTGAGCCCAGCTGCTACCCTTGTTGATGCTTCTACTCAGACTGGTCCTGTTGTTAATACTCCTCTGTGTTCTGCTGATGACTATGAGGCAATGGATTCCCCCAGTACTGCCTATTCTGATGATCCACTGAGTCCAATTCCCTCTCCAGGGCACACCCCCCACCATCCGCCTTTTTCTCCCTCTTATTCCCCTAGCAGTCCCTCTTACTCTCCGACCAGTCCCCCTTATTCCCAATAAATGTGGTGATGCTTCGTCCTGTGGTTATTTCCTTCATTTTCTTTATTATACTAAATAATTGACAACATTCCCTCCTCTGAGGCTTTTTGGGAAAGCCTCACTTCTTAATTCAGAGGGTACCTATGTATGAATTGGTTCTGACGCACCTTTTGCCCGTTTTGGGTTAGCTGTCGGAGGGTCAGCCTTACAAAGCCGTACTGCCTCTGCCCATACGCCTCCTCCTCTCCTGAGTCACTATCCTCACTGTCAGAATCCCTTGCATTCATCACTTCCACACTACATTTATCTGGATGGGCTATTAAAAGATCTTGATGTGCCTGGGGAAGATGTCCTAGGGCGATATGGCATGGGGCTTCATAGTAAATTGGAAACTGGAGAATCGGCGATAACACACCCTTTCCTCGTTGCCCAGATTTTAGGTATACATATCTCGCCATGCTCTTCCTCGTTTTAGTATGCTTAATAGTCACTACTAAATGCTGATTGTCTGCCGATTATATAAGGTTGCTGAAGAACTACCCCTACTTTCACATAGATTATGTCTATACACTTTATAATCACATGGGTTATACATATATACTGTCTGGAAAAGAACGTGGTTCACTAGGTTTCTCAGCCAGGCCCTCACAGCCTGCAGCCTTGTATCCTTCGGGTCTCGTTTCTTTAGTGTCTTTTGCACAGTTTTGTGTTACCGGTATTCAGGGGTGGGGAACCTTACAATCAAAAGGAAAAATTCCCACCCTGCCAGCCTCTTAATGCTCGACAGCGTTCAAAACAATTGCCTGAATACACTAGTTACATATTTTTGTTATTTGGCACATATATAACAGTTAACAACAGTCCTTTTAATGTCCTTTCTTCCCCGTAGGTGATGAGATGGTCTTCAACCCAGGTGCTTTACACACCGTTGAGGGCCATCCATAGGGAGAGGTTAGGCTAGCACTTACACCTAGGGCATGGCTCATCTCGTCTTCTTTTCATTTTTCTGTAGTGCTGGATTACTCTATGGAAAGGTCCAGTGGCTTCGCAATGGTCCTTTTCTTAATCATGTGTCTTACAGTTGATCAATTCTTTGGGTATTTATGTACAAACACAGCTTTTCATACTCTTTGTTGTTGCACTGACCACTGGCATACTGTCACTGTTACGTGTCCCCACAGGTGTTGATCCTCCTCGTCTACACCCAAACCCTCCTCTGTGGGCTCAATCTGGACTATGGCTTGTTCTGGAGTGGCTTTTAATAAATCCAGGATAATTTTATGTTCTCGCACAGTGGTGCTACAGCTGTGCATGTAAAACGTGCAGGGTAACTGTAGAATCGATCGTAGCGTACCTGGGTCTGGTTGTCCTGGACTGGTATACCAGAACGAAGTCATATCGTGGATTCCCGCTTTTTCTCGGATAGGCCCTTTTTCGGCCTCTACCTTGTATTAGCAGGGACTATGTGTCTTCTCTAGCTCGATGTGCTCGAACTGTTCGACTGTATCTCTTGTATGTATCCCTCGTGGTTGTCCTACTGTGGTTATCCTACATGTCGGAGCACGCCTCTCATGTCACGCTGTGCTCACTGTCAGATTCCGTGGTGGTGGTGGGTGCTGCAGGGGTCACATCGGGCGCAACTTGGTCAGATGCCGTCAGGTCAGTAGGAGGAGCCTCTGTGGCCATGGTGGGAACGTAAGGGCGCATGTCAACATACACAGTTTCTGCCTCATTCTGGCTCTGTCGCCTGCAGACCACCCCCCGTTGAGGCGGAAACGCCTCACCCAAAACCACGTACTGGCCAGAAATATTATTGGTAGTCACAGCAGACACGGCCAACTTACGAGTGCACGGTATGATGCAGCAGGTGATGAAAGCAAGCAGTAGAAACAGCGCCAGCAGTGCCGTGCCGATACGAGCAATCGTTGCCATCCAGCTGCCCGACATCATCCAGGAAAGCCAGGACGGAAGGTGTATCGCATCGCCTTGCCCCGAGTTGGCCACATGTTCCCTCTGTAAGGCTTGCAGGCAGGCGAGCACCTTAGACAAGTCCCCTTTTCACCCGTATGGAGAGGAATCGCCGCACAGCATTCTGGGCCAATCATCGTGCACACCCCCTCCTCTGGGGCTCGCATCTGATCGAGGGCGAAGCGGTTCTGGGCCGCCATCAGAGATGTAGCATGAAGTTGGTCCCGGATAAGTCCTAAAGCGCTCAACGTATAGTTAATGAACCTCTGCTGATTGTACCACAGATAGTTGATCCAGGCCGTGTTGTGAACAACCTGCACTCCAGGGAGGAGGGTGGCGGCAAACCCGCTCCCCACTGATCCCATAGCCTTGTACTTCTCTGGGACATTTACTGGGGCGCCCACCCAGTTCAAAGTAACCACCGTGTCAGTTGCCCAATCCGTGTAATTCATAGTGTCCGCATCTCTAAGGTATTGGCCCCAAAGTACAGTATCACGGCGTGTGCGGTGTGGAGCAGGCCCAGGGGGGTCAAGTGGTACGATAACACGGGTCTTTCCATCAAGCCGGACAGGGGCGCAGCACCCTTGCCATTCAGTAGGTAGCATTTGGCGGGCCCGGTCCCCACCACAATACCAAAACACATCTGCCACTGCCCTGGTGCCATACACCAAGTCCGGAACAGAGATGTCTTCATAGGCCGGCGCTGTACTAGAGTTGTCCAGCGTGGAGTTATACGACAGAAGCACAGGGATACGCAAGTCTTCTGAGGGGAGCGTAAGGTTGCATCGGGCCGACAGGTTACCAACGTCATAGGTACCAAATGGGGAACATATGCACAGGGGAAAGAAGGGGGGTAATTCCTGGTGGACCGACACCACAGCAGTATCCTGAGTCTGCAGTGGCTTAAAAAGACATGAAGAGCTGGCGTTCCGCATCCAGTCAGGGCCATAGTCTATAGACAGGGATCCCAACAGACAGACTGTGGGGCACAGGAACTGCTCCGTGTATGGGGTGGAGAGGCATTCAGCGAGGTCACCCAGGGGGAACATGAAATGAGGCGTGGATACACGGTCGTGACAAACCAGCGACTGATTGAATTGGCACCACCAACTGGCCGGGGCCCCTGTAATCTGGAGGTGGCCTATGGTGAGGTACAGGGAATCTTGTCCGGCCTCATAGAGGGCTACATGCGGGCTACCGCGAAGTAAGGCCGCCTGATAGGCGAGGGTGATCAAAGACAGAGCACAAAACATTTCTCGGGAGTGGACAGTCGATAGGGAGGCTACATACAAGAGAGGGGTCTCCACCACAGGTGGACGGGGACTGCCCGGCCGACCTGCCCCGTCAGGTCGGCCCCCACGGCGACGCGTCCCGAGACTGTCCATCTTGTGGCCAAACGCAGAGGATGAGAACACTTTTTCCTTTAGGCGGTTTGCCAGGCGGTCCACCGGGTCATCATCACCGTCGAGGAAGCCTAGTGAGAAACGAGCGCCTAGCATGTCTCTCTTACGTCGCCGGGGCGGCCTGAGTGAGTCAGAAGGGGAAATGGGGGTTGTCACAGGTATCTCGGTTCCAGGTGACATGGCATTTGTCAGGGCACAATCATGTGTGGGGGTAGAAACATGGGTGTCATCAGGCTTTTTTGGAAAGGGTGCATACACTAATAAAAGAGCCATAGTCAGTCCAGCCACCAGAACCACGGCCCACACCACAATGATGGCCTTATCATTACTCATGAGTCTATATGGAGGAGCAGCCCCCCGGGAGTTCGGCATCGTTTCGGACAGGGGAAGATTCCACTGCGTCTTCCGGAAGTACGGCAGGGGGGCTCAATCCGCCTAAATCCGCTAACTCTATAGTCTCGTACGGTATATGGGACTGAACAGGTGGGTCGTCCAGGCCATGCACTATAGAGGCCAAATCGGCTGAGATGAAATTGAGGTCTTCGACCTCCGTGGGGAGGGGCGCCAGCAGTTCCCAGCTCCACGAAGCAATGGTCCCTTGCCAAAGCCTCCCCAGCTGCAGTGGTTCAGATGATACCAATGGGGTCGTCCCGCTACTTTTACTGCTGTCGGTGTGGCAGCCACCACCTCAAACGGTCCTTCCCTTCGTGGTTCTAGAGAGTTCTTTCTCTTGAAGACTCAGATCCACACGTGATCTCCCGGATCAACTTGCCTCACCCGGGGCACCTCCTTGCCGTGGACCGCCTCTTGGACCTGTGAATACAAATGTCTGTGGATCTGTGTGAGGGTGCGTATATAGGTTTTCATTTCACCCTCCAACTGTTCTAATGAGGGGCCGGTATATGGGGCACGTGTGAATGCCATAGGCATTGGGCACCCTGTCAACATCTCATGGGGCATGAGGTGTGTCACGCGGCTGGTCTGGGAGCGCATTTTTAGCAGGGCCAGGGGTAAGGCCTGTACCCAGGTCAGTCGTGAGCTGTCACAAATTTTTGCCAACTTACTTTTTAATATGCCGTTAGCCCGTTCCACCATACCTTGGGACTAGGGATGATACACACAACCCAATTTGTGTTCAATCCCCAGTGCCTTGGTTATCAATTCAATGGTCTGATTAACGAAATGCGCTCCGTTGTCAGAGCTCAGATAGTCCGGGATACCAAATCGGGGAATGACTTCACGGCAGAGAAACTTGGCAGCGGATTTAGCGTCTTCTCTAGAGGTGGCCGTGGCTTCTACCCATCTACTAAACCGGTCCTCCACCACAAATATGTAGCGCTTTGATTCCTTCCTATTCTCGGCCCCCATGTCGACATAGTCCATCATTAGATGCCTGAACGGGCCCGTTGGTGGCGGAATGTGCCCCAGGGGTGCGGTAAAACTCTTTCACACATTGTTTCTTATGCACGTCTCACAGTTATTGAGCGCCTGGTCCACCGCGCTTGCCAAATACGGTGACCACCACTCCTGTCTTATTTTCTGAATTGTCTCCGCCCTGTTAGTAGGGTCATGGCCATCGATGCTACGCCAAAGGCCAGTCCCTCTATCCTTTTTTGCCCCCCGTTTTATCCATGTAGAAAGTTCTGCTTCACCGGCTGTGTTCTGTACTTCCACTATCTGCGCTACGTTGTCCTCCATTGGGTGACGGACCGAGACTTCTTCTGGTTGCATGAGCGCCATCATCTGGGCTGGTCCCACCGCGGCTTTCTTGGCGGCTTCGTCTGCTGCTGCGTTCCCTTTGGTGATAAAAGAGCCGTCCGTTTTGTGTGCTTTACATTTAATAATAGCTACTGCTGATGGCAAGGTCATCGCATACAATAAGTCAGAGATCATGTCTCTGTGTCTCTGGAGACTCCTCCATGTGTCACAGTAGACCCTTCAGCTCGTTGGAATCCCCTTTGTGCCCATATCGGACCGAAAACATGGCATACCCCATGAGCATAAGCGGAGTCTGTGTATACATTACAACGTCGGCCGCTGCCCAGTTTACAAGCAGCTGTCAAGGCCTTTATTTCCGCCAGCTGGGCCGAACACGGTTGTGGAAGGGGAACACTCAACACTACCCTAAAATCCAAAGGAGCTTTGTGTGCCTCTATCACGGCATACCCTGCCCGATTTCCGTCATTGGTACGGAAGCAGGATCTGTCCACGAAGAAGGTGCGTTCTGCATCCTGTAAGGCATCATTTTCTAAGTCGGGTCGTGCCTTCAGGAATTTTTCTGACTCACTGACGCACTCATGCGGTTCTCCATCCAGGGTGTCATCATCTTCTCAGCCGGATTAACCGTAGTACACCTTTCAATAGTTAATTCCGGGGTGGAGAGTATGGAGTCATACCCTGTACGTCGCAAATTAGTTATCACAAAATTCTGACTGGTTAAAAGGGCATGAAGAGCATGAGTTGTGTACAGGGTGACTGAATGCCCCATCGTAATTGAAGATGCTTTCTGGTAGACGAATGCTGCCACCGCTAATGACCGATAACATGGTGGCTTGCCTCTTTCCACATTGTCAAGGGCCATACTGTAGTAGGCTATAGCCTGTTTCCCCTTCCCTTGTTGTTGCTGAGTCAGTACGGCGGTCGCATACCCCTTTCTTTCTGAAACGTACACATGAAACGGTTTTCTGTAATCTGGATTGGCTAGGGCCGGTGCCGTAGCCAATGCTGCTTTTATATCTATAAAAGCTGCATCTCCTTCAGGTGTCCATTCTAACTTGGCATTTGGTTGTGCATGGTTTGCTGCTTTAATCATGTCCCGTAGGGGTTGGACCCTCAGAGCAAACTCACATATCCACGGTCGACTAAATCCTGCCATACCCAAAAAGGCCAACATCTGCCTTACCGTTTGTGGCCTAGGGGGCCCTGCTGATGGATTCCACATGCCTGGGAGCTATTGTACGGCTTTCTCCTTCTAATACCCGACCCAGATACTCCACTTTGGTTTTGCAAAACTGCAGTTTCTCCCGACTGACTTTGTGGCCGTTGTCTGCCAGCAACCATAATACTTTTAGTGAATCCCGTTGACAGTCCTCCTGCGAAGGACTGCATATCAAGAGATCATCGACATATTGCAGGACCGTGCTTCGGCAGTCCAGCGTGGCTAAATCCTGGGCCAGCACCTGATCGAATATTGACGGGCTTTCACAATATCCTTGTGGTAGCCTTGTATAGGTGTACTGTTTCCCCTCATACGTAAAGGCAAACAGGTGCCGCGAATCAGGGTGCAAGGGTACACTGAAAATAGCTGAACATAAATCTATGACCGTGTACCACTTTGTCCCCTCTGGGATATTTGTCAGCAACGTGTGGGGATCCGGCACTATTGGCGTCTCTGGTGATCTGGTGATCTGATTGACGGCGCGTAGGTCGTGAACCAGTCTCCATTTGTCCGTGCCTGGCTTTTTGACCGGAAAAATGGGTGTATTACAGGGGCTGTAGGTGGGAATGAGGACCCCGGCTTCCAGTAGTCCCTGTATGGTTGGCCTTATCCCCTCCCTGGCTTGCTCCGAGAGTGGATATTGTCGCTGATAGGGTAACTTTGCATCTTCCCTGGTTTTTATCCTTGCCAGCCCCGCTGATTTTACTAATCCTACGTCCGTTGCGTGCTTGGTCCATAATTGTTCCGGGATGTCCTGTAACAGCTCCTGTGCAGTGTCTTTGCCTGACTCCATTACAGTCATCTGCTTATTTTGTCCCTTCGTCTTGTGGTGTATTTCCATACTTCCTGCAACTACTGTGTCAATGGCTGCTATTGAGATGCGGGTGTATTCCCCATTTGGTGAAGTATGTAGATATCGGTTCTGGGTAGGTTTCCATTCCTGTACCTCCTTTGCTTGTTTCACCATGGGCCCGAGGCCTTTTGGCTCAAAACAGTGTGCCACCATAAGGGTGACATGGGGAGCAGCTTCTTTTTCCTGATACCAATTCATTATTCTGTCTGGGAGTTTAATCACTGCCGCCACCCCTTGGGGCCCACAGACCACATCCAGCGTTTTAATGTCCATCTTCTGTCCTTGTTCCATTTCTTCCCACAGTTGTGCGTAGTCCTGGTCTTGCCCACCTTTGTCGTATTTAATGGTGCAGTGTAGCGGAGTGTTCGCTTCCCGGTACTCTGGTCGCATATATTGGACCCATGGCTGCCATTCTTGATACTTTTTCCATAATTCGGACTGATGTAAGTCTGGGATTTCCAACCAGTACACCTTGTCTACTTCTTGTGTTACAGTCTCTCCCTCAGGCACAATGAGGCATTGCATAGCTCCAGTTTTTGGAAACGTTATCCATATTCCAGTCGCTTCACACCGTATTCACACCGTGTGCCCCTAATTTACACAAAGTGTCTCTTCCCAACAGGTTGACAGGTGCGTCCGGGGCATACAGAAGTGGGGCCTGAATTGTTACCCCATCCAATGTCAGTTCCTGAGGCTCTGTGAATCGTAAGGTTTGTGTTTTCCCTGAGAAGCCCATCGTTTGTATTGCCTTACGTGAAAGGGGGAGCTTGGAGCCTTCTTTCCCGATACTCGAATAGGTGGCCCCTGTACCGATCATGAAAGATGTGCTAAACATATTTCCTATTTTTACCGTTATTGTGGGTTCCTGTTCGGGGTGCAGTGTGGTGGCATACTGCATCAGTTCCCCCATTGACTTCTCTGGGCATCTTCAACTTTGGTGTGGTCCCTGACCTCCACTGAGACCGTACATGTGACCTCCTGGAGGTGCTGGAGCCTGGGGTTGCCAGGGTGGCTGTGTTCTATCAACTTCAGGCATAGGCTGGGGAGCCCTAGGTCCCAACACCTGTCCTTGCCTTTCAGCCCTGTCCACCCTTTCCCCCCATGTTGGTCTGTGGAGATGTGGGCAATTTCGTCGCAGATGGCTAGGGTCCCCACACTCCCAGCATCCTTCAGTCTGGTTGCTTCCTCGGGGCATGAACCTACCCCTGCCGTATCCCCTCCCCTTATTCCAATATGGCTGTCCGAAATACATGGGGGGACCCATTTGATACGTCTGGTCATAGGGGGTTGGGTGCATCATCACAGGCCCTTGCGTCACTTGTGCTTGGGGATACCCCTGGGTGTCTACCCCCTTTGCTTCTACTGCTGTTCCAGCAAGGCCTGAGGGCGGTGCAGGCACCATCATAGCCGCTTGCTTAGCACTCTCTTTTCTTTTTTCTTTCTCCTCCTGTTTGGTCCTGGCTATTTCTCCAAGTTGTGCCTTGTATAATTGAGTCAGCAGGGTTTCTGCAGCATCCTTAGCCTCCTTTTTCATTTTTCTATGCTGTTCTACGTGGTGCATTACATGTGCCATGAATGTGTTCCATTCCATTGAACTTAACCCTACTACTTCTTCCAGCTTCTTCTGCACCTCATCTGGCAGGGCTTTCTTTAACAGCATCTTGAACAGCCCTACGCTCACTACCGAGGAATCCCATTTTGCCCCCGTCTCATCTCTCCATTTGTCCTGGAAACTCTGGACAAAGGCTAAAATGTTTTCGTCTTCTTTTAGCTTAATCACTTCTAGTCTCCCCGGGTCCATTTTGGCTGGATATATTGCTCGAATAGCGTCCCAGATCTTTGTCCGCAATCCGCCGAAAGGTACAGGATCTATTGCCGGGTCATCCAGGGAGTCGTCTATACCGGCTGTTTTCAGGATTTCTTCTGTGCGTCCTTTCCCCACTGTTTGACACAGAATAGCTTTAATGTCCCCCACAGCCAGGTGTTGCCCAGCTGTTTTTTCCTCAAACTGTGTGATCCATTTCTGACCTCCTTCACACATGCTGGGTAACCTCTGTATTAGTCCAGTCAGATCCATGAAGTTCCATGGAGTATACTGTAAGGTTTTTCCTTTAACCATCAAGGGATATTGCGTTATTGATGTCTCCCCTGGTCTGTTGCTCATGTATTCCCCTTCGGTAGGATACCTGCGGTTTTTGAGTGGAGGTTTCAGGCTTTTTCGGTCTCTCAGTTGCCTCCCTTTTTTATCCTCCTCTTCCTCTGATGTTTCTCCCTGGGTCCCTTCATACTCGTCTTCATCTCTCTTGCTGTCTTTTGCCATACTTTCTCGTACAACATTCCTCCTGTTTTCCACATCCAATTCTGCCACTGGCTGAAATCGGTCCCTTCCTTCACTTCCCCCCACCGTCACCTCCAGGCTTTCCTTTTGCTGGGCCATAGATCGGCTCAGCACCTGCTCTATTTCCTGTAACTTCTTGAATTCTTCTTCCTGCTGGGCCCTTAGCCCTGCGACCACCTCCGCCACTTGCTTAGACTGGTTGGCCAGTTCTTCCATTCTTGTTTCTTCATCATATAAGATTACTTCTTCCATTCTGCTCATTCGATCTTCCATTTCCTCGTCATCTGATCCCATGTAGGGATTTATCATAACATCTCCCTCCAGCCTCACCTTTCTTCCTTTTCCTTTCATCCATCTGTTCTCTATCGCTCTGTCCCATGCTCCATCCACAAAGTCCTGTCGCCCCTCACGTCTTCTGACTACTTTTCCTCCTTTATCCTCTTGTCCTTCTTGTCCCTTTTCCCCTCTTTTATCCTGACCACTAAGCTTCGGAGTGCTAGTGGGCCCTCCCCCATAGCTCGTTCCTGGCCTAGGGGTATCCTCATTTTTTACTTCTTTCAGGTACCATTCCACCTTTTTCTTTTGTGCTTGTTCGTGTTGCTTCGCCTCCCGTAAATACTGCTCACACCTGTCCTTTTGTTCTTGTTCCCTTTGCCTTCCTTGTTGGCTCTTGACGTAATCTTCCACCATTTTCTGCCTCTCTCTATCCTCAAAGTCTGGTATGCTAAGGTCCATGCTCCACTCCTCTACACAAGTGGCTCCGTGTATGTTTCTTTTGCTTTCTACCTTTTCAGCCACCACTTGTTCTCCTTGGGTTGACGTAGTTCTCTTTTGTAATCCTTTGAAAATTCCCTGCATTTCTACTTCTGCTTCTTCCCATTCCCCCTCTTCCCGTAATCCTGTTTCCAACAGTGGGTATATTCCCGTTGGCGGGTTCTTTTTCCTAGGTTTTATCTAAGGTTTGAATTGTGGGTTGTATGGGGGCGGGGGTCCTCGCTCTCCCTGTTTTTCGGCTTGGGGTACCACATCCCCTTTTTTGCTTTCTTCTTCCTTTTTAATTTTGGATCTTTCTTTTTCCATCGTCTCCTGCACCTTCCTTGCTATTTCTTTGTCCATTCTTTCTCTTCTCTCCTTTACATCCGCTTCCTCTTTCTCCTTCCATGCCTTTTCTCGGTCCCTCCTTTCTCTTCCTTCTCGGTAAAACCAGTCTGCTATCTTTTCCTGTTTGACTTGCTTCTCTTTCGCTTTTTGTCCCTTCTTTTGTTCTCCCCAAATGACAAGTCAGTCCTTCATCTTTTGACACTCTTTCTCTTCAAACGTACCTGTCTTAGGCCATCTCCAAAGTCCACATGTCTTCTCATTCCATTTTTTGCAATAATGTCTAATGTCTTTTTCATCTGCCTTATGTTTTTCCACAATAATAACAAGGGCTGTCCTTCCCTTTCCTGTTTCAGCAGCCATGCTTGGCAACCAAATGTGTTTCCCTTATCTGGTTGCTCCCGTTCCACCCTCCTTTTTTATGCGTCCTTTTTCCCCTTTTCCCCCTTCCTCTTCATCTTTTCGGCCCAGCTTTTTGTTTTCTCTTGACTATATACTACAATGCTCACACATTATACATTTTATACATAACACATTTCACCTTTCACCGTTTACACTATCACGTAAGGCTTCTACCTTCTTAAGGCTGGGTTTTAGCTCTCCTTTGGTCAGTCTATCTAGCACCTGATCCAGTAGGTCAAAGTGCTCTTCCTCAGTTTGAGTAATTAACAGGACGTCATCTATGTACACTGTTACTGGCAATCCTGCCAGTATTTCTAACATACATCCCTGGAACACATTCGGTGAGTTACAAAATCCTTTAGGAAGTACTGTGTACTCATATTGACTTTGTTTGTGAGTGAAAGCTGTCTTCCCCTGACTTTCTTTATCTAGCGGTATTGACCAAACCCATTCGCTAGGTCTATTTTCGTCAGATATTTCCCCTTTTGAGTGCTATCAATCGCATCTGAGGCATTTATCAGATATCTAGTACTTGGTTTTGTGACCTTATTTAGAGCTTTATAATTCGTGACTAACCTCAACGTTCCATCTGGTTTTGCTACTGCTTGTATTGGGGAGTTAGTAGGTGCTGACTCATTTCTGTCGAGCCTTCTTAGGATTCCTAATTCTGTTAGTTCATCTATAGTTTGATCAATCTCTTCTGCGGCCCTGGGGTTTAAGGGATATTGTCTCTGTGGACGATGAGTCCCTCCTTCAATTTTATGATTAAATTTTGGATCTACTTTTCCACAGTCATTTTTGAATCCTGCATAGAAGTTTTTGTATTTCCTCAAAATTTCTTCTAATTTCCCTTTATTCTTTCCTGTAGATTCTCTTAATATGCTCTGTATTTCAGCTTCCTGATCTTCCTCTTTGTTCCAGCATACTTTTCTGACATCTTTCCCTACTAACAAGATTTCTGTGCCTATTATACATTCTAACTCTCCCTTTTCATGTAACTGTTTAGTAGTCATGATTCCATCATATCCTTGGACTATTACCTTTTTCTCTAAGGGATTTCCAGCCTCGCTTGGTTTAACTACTGTAATGTCCGCCCCGTGTCTACTTTGAAATTTGTCCCTTCATATTCTACATATAAGTTATTCTCCTTTTCTCTGATTTTTTTCTGAGGTCAGCAGGTTTTTCAGCGAGGCCGCTGATTCCTATTGTTGATATACATAGTCTGGTTTTCTCCTGTTATTTTCAGGTGGGACTGATCGTATTAGGAGTTCTGGGGTATGTGGCTGCGATTGGTTAGCTGGGGTTTCTTGCT
Organism: Ictalurus furcatus; assembly: GCF_023375685.1. Lineage (NCBI taxonomy): Eukaryota > Metazoa > Chordata > Actinopteri > Siluriformes > Ictaluridae > Ictalurus > Ictalurus furcatus. Next base: position 4,763,439 of record NC_071273.1, read on the forward strand.
TAACCATTCCTACTCTTTTGATCTGACTATTTTGAGGTTTTCCACTGCCTTTCTTCCGTTGCATTCTTTGCTCGGGTGTAAGCTTTTCCCACTCTTCTTTGGAAATCCAGTTGGAGGGCTTACTTTGGGGTTGTTTTCTGCCCTGTCCTCCTCCTGTCTGTTTAGGTTGTTGTTGGGTTTGTTGTGATTGTTGTTGATATTATAGGTCTTTTTGAATCCTTTAAGCCATCTATCTTCTGGTTTCCCTTTACGCCTTTGGTTAAAGGACCTATGACCCTTCTCTTCCCAACCCTGGGCATGGTTATTGTTGGCCTTCCTCTGGTTTTATATATTTATGTTGTGCAGCTGCCCTTTGTTGGGGCCTTCCTTTCCTTTGTTGGGGAGGGTGTTGGGCTTGATCACCACTTCTGTTTTGCTTTTCTTTTAATAAATCAGTATTCTTGTCGTACCACATGCAATGATCTGATAAAACCTTATCATGACATTCTTTTCCTAACAGGAGAAATTCCCTTCCTCCAGGTATGTATCCCTGTCTAACAGCCTTTTGCAGGGCTTTTAAGATACCCCAGGTATTTTCCCCTTTCTCTGCTATCCATTTGGCTGTCATGAACATTCCTAGGGTTTTTACCGAGTGGACTAACTCTTTCTGCCTCTTTTCTTCCTCAGCTTCAGGTATTATGGCTTTATGGATCTCTAACATGTCCCTGGTGAATCTGCAGTTTATTCTTAATTGGATAAACTGTTCTATTACTATTTCTGGGATTTTTGCATGTTTTCCATCTTTGAATATTGTTCTAGCCTGCTCTAAGAGAGAGTGCTTTGGATCAAACTTAAGCTGTTCTCATTCCTTCATCCACTGATCCTCGGTCATCAATTTCCACAGGCCTCTAGCTCCTTCGTCTTCTGCTATATCACTCCCTGACTCTCCCTGCTCCTATTCCTGTCTCGCGACTGTTCTGCTAGCCTTTATTGGAGTTGGTTTTGACTTTTTAGTGCTAACTCTCAGTCTACCTGCCTGTTCTACTGCCTGATCTATAACCTCATCTGTATCAGGTGGTGCATAGTAATCCCTGTCTATATATTCTTCCTCCTCATCAAAATCTGGTTGTGGTATGGGAGTTGAGGCTAGAAGCATTCTTGGGGGCCTTTGGGGAAGATCTGGATCTCTCCAAGTTCCTGTCTTTGGGTTCGGCCTTGGCCCATTATCCCAATCTGCTCTAGCATTTGGTTCATTATAGTAATATTGATAGTGGTCTGGTGGCACCACCTGCTGGGCCAATGTGGCTACAGCATTTTGTCAGCTTTGGCTGCCTCATCCTATATTGTACGTTACCGATCTCAGCCATAGGATAAATCAGGGTAGGCTTATACGTAGGGAAGGGCTTTTGTGGCTGAATTATATTCTCCCCTTTTCTCATTATTTGTTTCTGTTTGGGCCAATTTATCATTCCTGGCTCTTCCAGTTGCCATGGTTTGAATGTTACCTGAGGTACTTTGGGGTATGGATTTATGGGTGATGGCAGTCTAGGCATAGGGCCATAGGGTCCCTTCTCTAAGGAACATAGCCACTTCCTTTCCGGTAAGTGCTCTTATTAACTCTGGCCATGGCCATTGTCTGCCCTCTACATTTATTTGCCAGTGATTTTCACCTAGGTATTGTAATCTGCCATTATCTGCCTCTACTCTATCAGGGTAGGGCCATGTAATGCCTACATGGATTACTTTGTGAGTATAGTCTTGCCCTGTTTCAGGCATACTCTTGCAGGTTTTTTAATACTGGGATTATCAGGTCTTATTTAGATCTTCTCTGAGTCTAAGCGCCCATGCCTGTCCCGTTATTGGTGTAATAGCTATGGAAATACCCGTTATGTCCGAGGTGTGTTTCTTCTATATTCTGGCTCGTATTGTAATTTAATCCCTTTGTCTGTGTTCTTTACTTTACTCGAGCCCCACGTTGGAGCGCCATGTAGTTTTTTCCCTGGAATTCCTTATCCCAGTGTTCTGTGTTTTACCCGCTACTCTTATCATGCAACTGATAGAGCTTATAGAGTTACTTCGTCTTACCTCCTTAGGAAGTGAAGCTTTCGTGCATCTGGGCTCGAGAACCTTTTGAAGTCCTTTCTCTTCTCTGAATACTTTGATAACAAAAGAAGTCGTACTCTTGCAGTGAGATATACAAATCATCCTTTATATGGACTTCGGTTTAGTAAAGAAGAAAAGGATTACAATTATCTTTAACTCAGAATACAAAGAAAGAAACAAAGAAAAAACTAAAAAAAACCTTAGACCACGCAGGATCTGAGTAGTGGTTTTCTTTTACAAGAGCTTAAAATGACAAGACCTTCCCCCGAGAAGTGGCAACTCTATGCTGGCTTCTTCAAATTATTTATACCTTTTTCTATTGCGGTTTCAGGCTCTAGGGTCTAAGCTGATGCTCAAAATATCATGCTGCTACGTGCGCCAGCTCACTTTCTTAGAGATGACAGAATGTGGTTTAATGTGCTAGCTCACTTGCTGAAGAGAAAAATAGAATATAGCAGTCATTCACAGAAAACATACAGATCAGATTATTATTACAGAGCACTGGTTTCAAAGCTGTGTGTGTGTGTTGAAAGAAACAGGATGCATGTTTTTTTTTTCATGTTTCACTGGCGTGTTTTAGTTTTATATCGATTTGTTTTATCAATCTTTCCAATGTATCCAGCTGTGTGGTAAAAGCAGAGGGTTTTGGCTTCTCAACACGGATATGTGCTTCTTTTTTTCATTTTCTCAGTGTATTTTTGCCCATATCTCGGATTTAGTCGCCTAATGTTTTCAGCATGTCTATATTTAGCTCGATCTCTTAACTCTGCAGCTTCAGCCCCCTTTTGATTCAAGACACACAGCATACTATCACATTTTTTCACTAAATGATTACTTTCCAATATTAGTTCTTCAGTTCTCTTCACATCCAGCGTGTCGAGTTGTAAATCTCGCAGGTCTCGCTGGAGGAGTACAACATCAGGATCAGCTTTCTTAGAGAAAGATTTTCCAATTCGTCTTCCTCCATATCGCTGGGTACCTCAGGGCTGGCTTGTTCCCTTTTTTCTTCTTGGACCTCTTTTTCTCCTGACACGATTGTATTTCCCCGAGCTGTCAAGGTTGAGGGTCTTTACATAGTTTAGTCATAACACATATTTCAATGCAGTTATAACATAAAGTATTAACTTGACATATTATATCAGCTTGTATTAAGCAAGAAATAAGACACAATAACTGCAGGGCTGAGACTACAAATTTCTGAGATCCAAATCTCCTAGAACAACAGTGATTTTAGAACAGCCAAGGGGCATTGTTAGGCACTACATGGAGCGCCTAAAACCCCATACTTTCTAGTATCACTGTAAATCATGACCTATTGAGGCTTATTGCGTTTATAAGGCTGTTACTACATATACCAGGCAAGGTTTCATAAAGTAAACACACAGCAACAAAATGCACTAATTTATTGATAACAAATAATCATTCTCCTGCCAAGCAATGTAGTTCTTCAGCAACATTTAGCATAATGGATGCCAAGCAGCACACAGACGCAGCAACACACTTGCTGTGTCTGAAACCACTCCCTATCTCCTATATAGTGCACTATATCAGGTGTTGGACATTTTGTAGTGGTGTCCAAATTCTGAGTGAACAACTTCATTCCCTACATTCGTTCACTTGTTTATACCCACAGTGCACTCGCCATCGCACTATTTCCCATACTCCAATGTGAGATGGCTATAAAACGCAAAAGAAAAATAAACATGCGCACAGCAACTTTCACAAATTTATGTGTAACTTTTTATTAATTAATAAAAAAAATAATCTGTATCAATATATTTCTAAATGAAATGATACAGATTACTGATTGATTGGCACCGTATTTATTTTTAGCCACTTACTATTTTGCAATGTAACTTTTGAATGATCTGATATGAAAAATATCATATAAATAATTAAATAAATGATAATTTGGTGGATTGTACACATATATTAGTTAACACATGTATGTACAGTATTGACATACATATTAGAAAATAATGTATTGATGATTTTTAAATTAATTTAGGGATAGATGGGGGGAATATTAGTTACTTTTAGTTGCATTTTTGTTTCTTACAGGAGTTGGAAGGATCAAGTCTTCAGTTATTTAGTTAACAGCTGGATGTGTTTTGTCTAATGTTTTCTTCCTGATAGATGGCATCTTTGAGCTAACAAAGCATGCCTTAAAGTTGTTACTCTTTCTGAAATACGCCTTTTTTTCTTCTCCTCAGGAAAAAGAAGTTTCGGCAAAACCAAAACTAGCAAGACCGAGTACATTTTACACCAGGTTTACCTCAGGAGTCAGCTTGAGGACACTGACAAGAAACCCTGTGAAAATTAAACCCCACAAAAATTAAACCCTGTGAAAATATTTTTTTTTCTACTTTAATAAAATAAACAAATAAAATAAATGTGACAGACAGTACTGTTTTATTGTATATTTTTTAAATATAGTAAATTTATTCATAGTAAGTATAGTAAATTTTATTCCTCTTAGAGGAGGAGCTGTAGTGGTCCACCCTGATTGGAAAACCATGCGAAGAATGTGGAAACAAGCGTTAAAAAAAAATGTCAGAAAATGTCAGAGAGCGCGAGTCATAAAACCAAGGAATTTGTGTGCGATTTAGAGAACTTTGAATTCATGTTTCAGTTTTGTGCAATATAATTGTAAATGCATTTTTACATTTTTGATTCACACTTACTATTTTTCGATCCATGACCACGTTGTTTGCTATTCTGATAGCTTTGCATTTATTTTTCAAGTTTTGTACAATATACTCTTACATGTGTTTTTAAATGTTTGAGTCACACTTATTATTTTTGATCCATGACCGCAATACTTTTGATGGAAAATTAATCCCATACTCGGGTTCTATAGTTAATTTTCTTGAAAAGCAAACCAAAAAATATACAACAGTTATTGTGAGTGGGCTGTTGAGAAGTTTTGTTAAATTGATTGTTATGTAATATAATATTTACATAATGGGGAGGAGCACGTTTACAATTCACGTCACGAAATCTCAACACTATTTTTTTTTTTTGCCAAGAATGCCAACATATCTTCTAGAATCTCTGAGAGTGCATTTTGGATTTTAACTTGATATCGAGACTGATCAACGCATCTTGAAACAAATTTTGACAAATGTATTTTTCTGTTTTAGCAACCTATCAATGTTATTGCTGTACCTCCAAGCCAAAAATAACACTATTCTCACTCATGATTAGTGTATATTAAATGTAAAACTGTGATGTGATGTGAGACCATTTGGCAATGAGTCGAATCTTTGAGCCAAATCTTTTGGTGAACGTTGGGAGCTGACTTGCAAATCTATAGCAGTGATCAGCAGCAATGTGCTCTATGTTTGTAGGTCCAGGGGTGCATCATGGTGCAAGGGCCCTCCTCTTTTTGACCACAGGATGATGCACAAAGATGGTGCGAATAACATCTGGTCTCAGCCTAATCTTAACCTTTTTGTTCCTGACAAACTGGTCTGCCTCAAAATGTGCCTGCAGAGTGACTTGAGTTTATTTCCCACACACAAGAGCAGCCGAGATGCAAATTTGCTTATACTATACTCTGTATGTGCAATACACATTTTCCAGGTCTTGACTGGAATCATGTTTTTTGTACAGTCCATATTCAAATAAACTTATAAATAAAATAGAAACAACTAAGAACATGAGACAACGGCAGGAGTCTCGGCTTGCTGTTCCTTTTTTAAATAAACCTAACACTTTCCCATGGCGTGGTCTTTGTGAAAAAGTGCAAGTATATTTAAGTATTATTAACTCACAAATTTTTTGGTGTTGTAATGTTTTGTTATATTTCGATTGCTCCTGCTGATTTGAGCCAACTGTTTTTTCTCCTCTCCGTGTCAGTTATGATTATGGGGAAACCATAATTCATACTACTTTCTCTGAGCAATTGGAGCATCCCCATGTAGCACAGCAAACCATGATGGACACTTTACAAGGACAACATGCAGGAAAGGACAGACAAAATGCTTGACATGCTTTTCAGTTTATTAGAAATGTGTTTATAAATCCATTGCTGTAAATAAGTGCATAGCAAAAGTCAAAATTCATCAAATATATATGATTGTGTAGGAAAATGTGTTTTAAGTTGTTTTTAATGTTTAAAGTTTTTTTTATTTTTTTAATGGATAAGTGCCAGGGTGCATAAGAATTGTAAACATTAAGATTAATATAATTTCACTTAATTAAATTTTACATTTCTATTATTTGCAATGGATTTTCTAAGACAACCCCATGCTTCTGCTGCTGCCAGTCCATTAACCCATTGTGCAGTGAGTTGATAGTCTCCTGTCTCTTGTCCTATCTGAATGTCATAAAGATGGCATTAGTGACTAACTTACAAGTTTAAGAACATAAAAATATTCATTAAAAACAACAGCAACACAGTATTTAACCCTTAAAGACCAAGACTGATTTTTTGGAAATCTGACTCTCCTGTATTTTGTTTTTCTAACCTATTCTAGCAGTCAGAATTGAGCGCCAAATCATTTTAAACTGGAGCACATTAATTTTCAATCTACCTCATTTAAAGTCCCAATTTTATTTTTTTGTCTGAGAATGGATGATTTATCCAAAATTTTTAGAAACACTCCAGGAACAATTTGGTGTTTTTTACTGTGAACTCAAACAAAACTCTTTAGAAAGTTATACCTGGATGTTTTAGACTACCAAATGAAATTTTTTCTTCATCTAACATTCCCTTAGCAAGTTATAGTAATTTATTACAATATTATTCTAGGCGTTTTTCAATGAAAATTCAATTCTGCAGAAAATTATTGCATAACCATGACATATTTGCATTCACTAATGAGCATCCGAGCAGCCAACTGAGACAAATGTGATATCCAGATGCATAATAATATTAGGTGTGCATGTGGTTTTATAGTTATGGCTGATTTCAAAAAGTAAATAAACTTTATTGAAACAATAAAGTGAGACAGTCTGCAGAAAGTCTAAAAAATGCAAATACACACAGCCCTTTTTATACCTTTCTCCACAGCGTACTCATCTTAGGCGTGGTTTTGCCTTTTATCATTAAAAACAGATGAATCTTCTTTGCCACAATTAAATATTCATGTCTATATGTTATGTTAAATTTGTGGAGTATGTGCAGTTAGTTGTTTTTCTTGAAAAGGTTTTATGAGGACAATATTTATTATTTTTTTAAAAAGCTTTCACTCAGACAGAGTCCTTGTTTTGTTTTGTTTGTTCCCTGACCTTGATCAACACTCACTTTTAATGTCTCATTGACCGTCTGTCTGTTTCTATCTGCTGTCCTAGCTGATATCTACCTCCCTTCCTGAGGCCCTCTCCTAACTCCTTTATTGGTATCTGGCCTCAAGGTTATTTACTTACAAAAGCGAATATCTAATGTGAATTTATTGCTCTGCAGAAAGGTGCCAGCTGATACAGATGAACAATTATTGTACAGTAAGACACAGAATTAATCTAACTCAATACACACTTAGAATATACCTTGATCAAAAAGTGTTCTATGGATTTAGATTATGCCACTGAATATTGATTGTACATATAGATTATACTTAAGTAATAAATCTAAATGTTCATCATACATATTGATTGCACTTTATTAGCATATCCAAATGTTAGTTACACATATTGATTACACTTCATAGATATTTTGCTATATATTTTCCCCTCTGGGACTTACTAAATCCCACCGAGCTCGAGAGAGTAATCTCACAATCCAGTCCCTTCATTTACACTAACTACTGATCAATGCAAGATCACGTCAGCCATCTATCAATGACCCAAATCCTGAAACCACTCTCCCGTAGAGAACAGAAACAAACATCTCCTCTCCATTTGGCTAGAAAAGAGTCTCCCTTTCAATAACCACAAAAATCAAGACACATTTAAATTTTGTTCACTTTCTGTAAATATATCTAGTTAGGAGTAATGCATATGTGTATTTAACTTAGTCTAACATAAAATTTATCATCTACGAGCTTTGTTTCAATTTAACACAAATTCGTTTCCTTTGGTGAGCGCCATTTGTGAAAGGCATAAAAATTTCCCCTTATAAATGTATCCATTTCATTTAAACTGTATTTGATCATTAGTTGGTGTTAAGTCTACTCATGTCACAAACTACATTTCCCATCCTGCACTGTGGCCTACAAACATGGCCGCCATAGACTGCAATTCCTAGATCATGCACACCTGCATCCAATTCACAACACAATCACAGCTACAGTATGAAGGGACTTTCAATTGCTTCACAAATTGCACAGTATTCCTCGTGTTTGTGACCATTGCACTATCATTTAAATATTGCGACTTGTGTTCCGTATACATTTTATTACATATCCATAGAACACCGTATATAATATATATTTGTATATTCACACAACTACTTTATTCTATTCTATTCAACAGTCCACAGTTCAGAAAAGAAACAAGACACTCAAACTACACTGTTGCAAAGAGACTGTAATTGAACTAAACTAACAAACGTCACTGTAATGAGAACCACATCAGCACAACATGTCACATCAACAGTAAAAGAAACCACCATGTGACATGCAACGCTGCCCGATCCAGACACATGTACTCCACGCAAAATCCTAATTCAATATTAACAATTCACCATCTTATTATAATGTGAAGGACTCAGATAACACATCTGTAATAGAAATAAAATACTTTACAAAACGTTTGAAAATTAGTGCAGACTAATATTACCATCAAATCTTGCTAATTTTTCATCATTGGAAATAGGCAGTGTTTAAAAAGAAATATGTAGCAAATTATTCATCATTCAGCCAACTTTAGCAATATTTAGACCTGTGATTAGTACATGTGTACATATATCACTTAAATTGTTCAGTATAGGCTAATTATACTAACCTTTAATTGTACATAATTTTGAATTATGTTTAGCATAAAAACCTTAAATAATGTAAAAAAATCAAACATTATTACCCATGTGTGTTGAACATTTTATTTAGCTTGATCTATCCAAAACTCAAACCATTACAAGCAAATCACATTCACTGCACTGCTGAACTATAGGTCTAATATGGCTGTGAAGATTGTCAGTACACTCTAAAAACAAATGTTCAACAAAACATTAACACAGCAGTTTGCATCAATCATTTTGAGTTATGACAACTTCTAATGAAATTATTTTCAACCAACGAACTACACCAAATTAGAGATATTACCTTTTCCATCCATCTTCTATACCACTTATCCTTCTTCAGGGTCACAGGGAATCTGGAGCCTATTCCAGGGAGCATCGGGCACAAGGTGATGTACACCCTGGACAGGGTAATGACCTTTTCCTCTATAATCAAATGTATTTTCAATTAAAACTTAATTAATAATTTGTATAATAAACACAAGTTTTTAAGTTGATTACTCTTAAAAATTAAGTTGTTCCAACTGTTTTTTTCCACATTATTTAAAAGGAATTTAAGTGTTATGTACTTAATTACCATAATTATGAACACAAGTTGCTAAGTTGACAATCATTTTAAAAATTAAGTTGCTCCAATTAGATTTTCTCCAGTAGAACGCAGCCTTTTAAACCTGGAGAAATTACTAAGTTTAAGTTGTATAACAGTAGTAACCAAAATGTAAGTGTAATTTACAATACAAATCTCATACCTAACATTTCTGCAGGTTTTATAGACATAAAAGCACTGAATGAAATGAGCAATATAGACAAAAGCGAAACACTCTGCGTCTACTACTTTTATCCCTCACATAGAACTATCCACAGTCCAAAGGCTGCTAATTCTGCTCAAAGAGCAAACTGACTAAAAAGGAGCTAGAAGGCTGTATGTGTGAATGAGAAGAGATTTTTTAAAAATGTGTCAATACATGAAATTAGTTTACTACACAATGTAGTTGACGTTTACATAAAAAAGTAGAAATTTAATTATGCTTTTGTTTCCTATAGCACAAATGAAAAGCCCTCTCTAGGTGAGAAGATTTGTCAAATGAAACTTTATCATTCTTATCCACTGCCATGGTAAACTAAGAGTAGATATTCAAATTACACTGCTAAATATGACTAGCATTAGCTACGGGTAGTAGTACAAAATAGTCCATCAACTGTATTAGCAGGTGTAGCCTAACCTATTCACGAGTCCACTGTTGGTCATATCACAATTGAGAATATGTCCCAAATTCATTGCTTTAGTAGAATTTATTTGCAAGTGAATGATACTCACATTGAAATGTCCTTTGTATAGTATTTGTTCAGTCTACAGGTACTCTAACACAGTCTTAACTGTCTGAATTTGTCCAGACATGTTAAATGTGTACGGGAGGGAACTTGAAATTAGTGACTTGAAGTTATCAAGACTTAATTTCATTATTCTACTACTTTCTTCTAGAACTCAATTAATAGATTTTGTGTGGTAGCACTGCTTGAATTGTTCTCTGCTTGATAGATTGCTTTGCTTGTATTCTTTCATTTGTAAGTCGCTTTTGGATAAAAGCATCTGTTAAATGAATAAATGTAAAAATAAATAAATAAATTAGAATTTTTATCTTGCAACCACACATTTAATTAAGTTGTGGTAATAGTTCCCCTGAATAACTTTTTAGAGTGTAGAGCCTGCTCCATATGATATTTTTTACCTTACAGATTCTACATTTTGCCTTTATTTTGTCTGTTATTAAAATATATGTATTAAATGTATTAAAATGGAGAATGTTATCACACTTGATTTGTCACACGCACATATGCGTCAACACAACAGTCAGTAAGTGCAGAAAGTGCACGTGACCGTGAAGTGTGGCGAAAAGATCATCCTATTATTCTGTCTTGTATTAATTCACAAAAATAACTAACACGGGAGACGACTCATAGAGCCGACTCATTCGCAAACGACACATTACTAACACAAATTGGCCATGGATTCTATAATCTGGGCTAAGTCCTCCTTGTAGGCCTATAGAAAAATATTAAATAGAGATGTTAACTTGAGTTGATCTAGGTTTTTGTTTCTTTTTTTAATCTTTCTGCTTACGAGGCATAAAAGGAGAAACCCTTTATTATCATTTAATTTATGGGATATAAATGAAAGGTCCAAATGGACTCTCTCCTCCACATTCTGAGCGTCTGTCTCATTCATTTCTCAACAAAGGCTTATATGAGATGATCCCAATAAGAATTCTGTAACAGATTGTACAATAACATGTCCTTTATGTCAGATTAAATGATGAAGATAATTACTATGTTCTGCGTTACTGGCTCAGTGATGCAGCACAGGTTTGTAGCTCTTCAACTGGAAAACTTCACATCGTGCTTCACATCGTGCTACTGGTAAACTATATGAACAGATTGTTTGTGTGCTAATTAGCTATCTACACATCTGTAAACTGTCATTAATCCTCTATTTCTTTCCAGGTCATGTCACTTTTTGTCCTGTTATGATATAATATGATGAGACATGTTATAGAGACACGCTGTCTGTTGCCGCAATTCAACAAACTGCTTTTCTTTTAAATCCAATATCTTTTGTTTACATTTGTACTACCATGTTTGTATCTGTCCCTGAGTTTTGAATAATCATATGCCTTCCTCCTACGGTTAGATTTTAGACTAATGTGGCCGCCAGTGACTGTCACATTATAGGTTCCAAGACCACTGATCTCAACTCATGACCAAATGTTATCCTTCGTGATGTGTGTTTGTGTCTGCAACAGCAAAATTGGGCCGAATATCGTCCAGTGTAAAACCAGCATTAAACCAGTTAACAGTGTGTGGCAGGATAAGTGATTTAACTATCCTATTGGCTCTGCTCGGGGTGTGGCTTCGGCAGACCAATAAGGTGGGAGCTACCTGATTATTTAAGGACCCTTATTTTGTTAGGTGCATAGGTGTCTTGGTGATTCAGAGTTCCTCGCTCCCCTGGCATTTCCAGTTCCCATTTCTGCTCAGGCTTTGCTCAGGCTTTGCTCAGGCTTTGCTCAGGCTTTGCTCAGGCTTTGCTCAGGCTGTAATGAGGTGAATGTCTCAAGGCTAATTTGTTTATTTATAGTCTTAGAGCAGCACTGATGGCGCATGCGTTGTGGCGATTTGGCGCCGGACATCGCGTTCAGTGATCACAACATTATCCAGTGGCTGAATGATATGTATATGTATGTCGAGCCGCAGTACCTGTGAGTAATCACACAACTTCGCGTCTGGTGTTTGTTCAACCCAGTGGTAAGTACACCTCTCCCTTTTTCACCGTGGGATTTGGTAGATTTAGTTTGACACTCTAATCTTTGTATTAAGGTGAGAGTGGGGAGTTGAACATCTAAATCTTCTCTAAGGCAAATCCCTAGCCGAAGATGCTACATGTGACGCCACTGCTGTTTTTCTTGATCGGTTCTTGTTTTGCTTCACCTGATTTGTTTTGCTGTACGGTGATTTTCTTGATCTGTTTTGCTTCAATGTCATTTTCTTGATCTGTTTTGCTTTACCGTTATTCTCTTCTCTTTTTTAAATACTTTTCGTTGTGCTATTGTCTGTTTTGTTGACTTCTTAGTTTTGGATGTATTTTTGTTTTGTTTTGCAACTACATGTAGCATGACAGGCTAATTAGTAAATGAGTATTTTCCAGCCTCTAACCTGTTCTTTCAGTGTTGTTTCTCCACATAACCACCTTACTATTGGTGGGGTGTATGCTATGCCTTACTGTCTCCATGCTATAGTGGCTATATGTTCCATTTTGTATTGTTTACCATAATTCTGGTTCTGCTTAGGTGCTGTTAACTGCCTCTATTTCGTGTGGTGGAGTGAGTGGGCCTGGGTGTTATAGCCTCCACACCACAGTGCCTGTAATATTTGTCTTTTATTGTTTAGTGTTTGTGTAATTTTGGGTTAACTGGTGTTTTCTTTCTCTCCAGGAGCCAGTGAGTCTTGGTGGAATGGGGAGGCTAGCTGCATTTTTTTCGGTGGTGTGTACTTCACAGCGTGCTCAGTGTGCCAGCACAATGACTTCCTTATGGTGTAGGTAGTGTGATTTTTGGTGTGACTTGAGGTGGGTTTGGATGACCTCCCGAGCTGTAGCTGGCCTGCCTTGTCCCTGCCAAGTCTGGCCCTGGAGAAGTGCTTAGTTTTAAATTCCTTATTGTGCTTCATGGGTGAGGGATTTTATATTTATGTCAAGTTTTAATGATGCTTAAATGTCATAATAAAATGTCATTTTTATATTCCTACTCATGTCTCACTCTCATGTTCTTTGCTCCAAGTGGTAAAACTTATGTGTGCCTTTATTTGTGAGTATTTCCCTGGTTCTCCCACAGGGTGGCGTAGTTGGATTTACATTTTGGATAAATGTTTCCTTCCACTTGGGAATGCCACAAGTGTTATTAACAGCGTTAACACAGTTGTGCACAACAAATCTACTCAGTTCTACAATGTCTGCTCTGTAGAAAAAAATATTAAAAATGATTGATTGGAACATAAGGAGCTCCATAGCAGCACCCGAGCTCTCTGTTTAGACAGAATTAGAGGTCTGCTATTAATCTTAAAGCATTTAAAATTGCTTATTATTTAGTTGATCCAAAAAGGTTTAAATTAAACAGACAAGTAAAATATTATGTACAGGTGCATCTAAAAAATATTTTAATATTGTGGAAATTTTTTTTTTTGATCTTTCATATATTCTCATTACACAAAGTGAAATATTTCAAGCCTTTTTTTTTGTTTTAATCTTGATTATTATGGCTTACAGCTCACAGAAATGAAAAAATCCAGTATCTCAAAATATTAGAATAAAGAATGATTGTATCCCAGCCAGCACATACGATAAGGTAACACATGCAGAGTAACACAGGCTGTACTGTATATTCACCCCGAGCTGAAACAAGCTGTTCATAAGATCCCAGCTAACTAGTAATGAGTAATGTTCACTAACTAGCAAGAGAACATGCAATCCATCTTCATGGGAATGTTTAAAACACAAAATACTCCAAATAAAAACTTCTCAGATAAAGTCCACAGATGCCAATCCTGTCAGGTCAGAATTCCACCACCAATGCCTTGAAACCCTGTGAAAACCCATGAAAAATTCCTGTCCATTTCAGCTCTCTCATCCACTGACTGGGTTTAGCTAGAGTTCATGTGCTTTTTTCACCCGCTGTTCCTAATAATCCCTCAGGTGTTTTATGAGAATGAGGTCTGGGGAACTTTATCCAGGGGTCAGGGGTCATTATACACTCAGTGTAGAATCGTGTGCAGTCTGATTCACTGTGCATGATGAACACACACTTCTCACATCTCTGAGTCTGTTTAATGTGTTATAATTAAATGAGTGATGTGTTTATAAATGTGTTCTCTATTCCCCAACAGTGAAATGCAGGAACACCAGAGTCTTCATCACACACACAGATGTTCATCACACCCTGAATATAAAAGAAAAACATGTGAATTAATAACCACAAACTGGACTGTGGTACCTCATGATCAACATGTAATCATCTCTGCTCCAAGAGAAACATCATCATCTCCTGTTTATAATTAATCATTCTACATTTCTTCATTCTTACTAACATCTGTGTTATAACATTTAGCGAGAACAAATGAGAACTTCCACAAGTTCTAACAGGAAAATGAGCAGATATTTACCCATCACATCACTGCTCTTATCCAATCACAGGCTTTGGAGTTTTTTAAATAATGAACACTACTGTGTCATTTAGCTCTTGTTCTACATTTATATTTAAGTGCAGACTTTAAGAAGAAGCCGAGGGGAATGTTAAAGGAAAGACAGAAGACACGGTGTGGAGGTAGGGTGCTGGAAGAAGTGTCAGAGTGAGTAAAGTGGCTGCTTAAATCAAATATCTGTGTCATAAAAGATTATCATTTTAATGAGCTTTAATGAGAGTTGAGAAGAAAGTGTGCTGCTTATCAGAAACAGGGAAAAGCAGAGATCATCTTGTTCAGACAAAAGCAGCAGTATGAAGTCAGAGATAGCAGGCTGTCACAAGGAGACCAGGTGTTCATTTACAATCACTCTCATGTACTCGTTTGTGATATTTTGTAGACTCTGTCTGACTCCCTGTCTTCTACCTTCACATGAATTTTAAATCAACACACTTTACTGAACACAAAACAGCATTAAAGCCAATTGTTAGAAAAAATCTGTTGAAACAGAATATAGTGACATTTCTAAAACTGGTTTTATTTCCTAACCTGGTAATCTGATATTTATTGGAACTAAAGAGACATGTACAAAAGAGGTTAAATTAATAGTCTTTTATTTTTTCACAATTTATCTAAAAAGGTCATTACTCACCACAGTGTCTGTAGTTTGTAATATTCATCATCTTTAAGAGCAGAGAGACTCTTCACTCCTGAGTCTCCTACATTATTCCAGGACAGATGCAGTTCTCTCAGGTGTGAGGGGTTTGATCTCAGAGCTGAAGTCAGAGCAGCACAGCCTTCATCTGATACACCACAACCACGCAACCTGTAGAGAGACACAATGACACACTCTCAATCTTAAGCAGAAGAACAACAGCACTGACTTTCCTCTGGTTTTAGACAGTTTCTCTCTTTGCGGACTGAGTAACACACGCTAGATCTTAAGAAATGTTTTAGTAACTTTTCCCTTCACACATCTCAACAAAATCTCTTTTTTAATCAGCGTTCACATGAACAGATCTTTCTTGAGAAGATCAGACTGTCTGTAATCAGAAGATTAGAACATATTTTATTATTAATGATTTAAAATATGATCTTACCTCAGTATCTCCAGTTTACAGAGAGGATTCTCCAGTACAGCAGAGAGACACTTCACTCCTGAGTCTCCTACATTATTCTCAGACAGATTCAGTTCTCTCAGGTGTGAGGGGTTTGATCTCAGAGCTGAAGTCAGAGCAGCACAGCCTTCATCTGATACACCACAAAAACACAACCTGTACAGAGACACAATGACACACTCTTCAACAACAGATTTTTTATCTTGGTTTAAGAATTACTTTAAAGATGATGTGTTTGTAAAATGATTTTATTATTCAGAATGACCTGAGGATTTAATATCACCTGCTTATTATAATTAACAGTGTAATTAAAATGATCATACTGAGTGTTATATTAAGTTTCTCTCATCTAATATCTCTCTATATATTTATATTATTACAGACTGAAGGAAGTAAAAGTCTGAATCATCATGAAAAACAAACACTGTCATGAATTAAATGATACAATGGATAAATCATAATAGTATAAAACATTAATTCTGAAGAGGATTAACACTCATGTCTTTTCAAAACCAGATTACTCGCTGATAATTTATTGTTAAATTAAAATAAACAATCTTCCTCCTCAGGGCATTGATGATGAACCTAAAACTTCTGCTTCAGTCACTATTAGAGAATGTGTCTTACTGAGGAGCAGGTCATGTGACTCTCAAAGAGATGATCTTACCTCAGTGTCTCCAGTATAGAGAGAGGATTCTCCAGTACAGCAGAGAGACTCTTCACTCCTGAGTCTCCTAAATTATTATAGGACAGATTCAGGTCTCTCAGGTGTGAGGGGTTTGATCTCAGAGCTGAAGTCAGAGCAGCACAGCCTTCATCTGAGACACCACAATTATACAACCTGTACAGAGACACAATGACACACTCTTCATCAACAGACTTTAATCTTGATTTAAGAATTACTTTAAAGATGATGTGTTTGTAAAATGATTTTATTATTCAGAATGACTTGAGGATTTAATATCACCTGTTTATTATAATTAACAGTGTAATTAAAATGATCATACTGAGTGTTATATTAAGTTTCTCTCATCTAATATCTCTCTATATATTTATATTATTACAGAATGAAGGAAGTAAAAGTCTGAATCATCATGAAAAACAAACACTGTCATGAATTAAAAGATACAATGGATAAATTATAAAAGTATAAAACATTAATTCTGAAGAGGATTAACACTCATGTCTTTTCAAAATCAGATTACTCGCTGATAATTTACTGTTAAATAAAAATAAATAATCTTCCTCCTCAGGACATTGATGATGAACCTAAAACTTCTGATTCAGTCTCACTATTAGAGAATGTGTCTTACTGAGGAGCAGGTCATGTGACTCTCAGAGAGATGATCTTACCTCAGTATCTCCAGTTTACAGTGAGGATTCTCCAGTACAGCAGAGAGATTCTTCACTCCTGAGTCTCCTACATTATTCCAGGACAGATTCAGTTCTCTCAGGTGTGAGGGGTTTGATCTCAGAGCTGCACAGCCTTCATCTGAGACACCACAACACTCCAACCTGTAGAGAGACACAATGACACACTCTTCATCAACAGATTTTTAAATTGGTTTACTTGCTATGATGATGATGTGTCTTTCATGTTACACTTTCTACTCTCTCGACCAATCACAAGATATATTTATCACTGACCAAAACATTGACAAACTGTGCAGGATTTTCCTATAGGGATTAGGATGGAGCAGTACAATAGAAACATGCAGGAATTTCCAGCACACTCGCTGCACAAGGGAAAACTCCTGCAGGATTTTATAATTCCTGAAGGACTGCTGCTCACCTCCTGCAGAAATAAAATAAAGATCCCAAGTACTTCATCTATCCTGCAGGACGACTTCTTATTTCATTTAAGTTAATTTTGTTTTTATCACAGTTAAAATGACTTTGTTTTGGCGTTGCCCCATGCACTCTTCAACCAACTGCAGTTCTGTTCTTCATCTCTCAGATGAGTCCAATCTCCACTCTGACAGCGTGCTCCAGTGTTAACACAAACTGAAACACATCTCATCTTATTATATCCTCTGATTACAGTGTACGAGAGTCAGGGGGAAAAGACACGGTGTGGAGTCTGTTTCAGAGAAGATAAACTCTTTATTGAACTAGTCTGTTACATGGATACACACCACGCAGAAATGATACTGAGCAACGTCACTCAATGCAGCTTCTTAAAGCAGCAGCTCCTAGAGAGTGAGAACTGATTTTATAAAACATTCATTCTGAGGAGAATTTACACTCATGTCTTCTCTAAACAAGATTACTACTGATAATTTATAGTTAAATAAAATATTCCTGGATTATAAAGCTAATGCAGAATAAAAATTTCTGCACATTGGGTTCATCAGGTTCTACGGGTTTAGGATGTGAAATTCGCAGTTAATGAAATTTCTACAGAAGAATAACATGAAGACAGAGGGACAGATGTGCTGAGATTTTTGTGCATTTGAGGAAGAATCTCCCAAAAAAGTGCAGAAACATTGGAAGTGTAACTGTTACATATTCTGCTCAATTTAATAAATATTGTGAGATTAGCAGTCATCAGTTTTATACGCTATTTTGTCCTTCTCTCGAAACCTGGTGTAAATTAGCACCATGTGTGTTGTTGGAGCGGTTGCCAGGTCCCCGGTTTTAATGAGGAATTGAGCTACTTTTGACTCACCAGCATGGATTGATTTCTTTGGCTGTGGATTGGAGTTTGGACATTTTTACATACATTATTTTAATCATATCTGTATATTAAAACATACAGTAGTGAGCATGCACTGTGATTTCCTCTCATACACACACCTATTGATCCTGTTCTCAACTTCAGCTCTGTGTTACTGTATGAATGTATTTGAGTCAGTGGGTTTCATCATAGACTTTATTTATCACAAAATGTGGAGTAATACGAGACCATTGTAGGACCTTAATGAAAGAACAATTGAGGAAAACTGCATGGTTTTAATACCCTATTCATAACAGCTAGACAGAGACGTACTGAACGAACATTCACTCACAGAATAAACACTATTTCAGCTTTAAGAACAATAAAAACAACAATTAAAGGATTGTTGCTGTAGCTTGAAATTTTTGTAAGTGCCTTTACCTCACTTTTTTGTTTTTATTAAAGAATCTAATTAGATTTATTTAACTGTTCACCTTTTCAGTCGTATGGCATTAACTTCTGATTTTAGTTACAAATTCTATTTTTGAGATAATTTCCATTTCACTGCTGCTTTTAAACCCTGCAGTTCACACACAGTGCATTTAGTTTGTGTCCCAGGTGCAGTTTGTGTGATTAGTTACAATGTTTTAGTAAATTTCACAGTAATTTCAGACACATTGCAGTCGCATCAAGTCACGTTTTGTGTTGCAGCTTCTCACATACGTACATCTGACCCAAAGACACTCTGACAAATCATCAGTGTGCAGTGAAACGAAACAATCTTCCTCCTCAGGACATTGAGGATGAACCTAAAACTTCTGCTTCAGTCTCACTATTAGAGAATGTGTCTTACTGAGGAGCAGGTCATGTGACTCTCAGAGAGATGATCTTACCACAGTATCTCCAGTTTAAAGTGAGGATTCTCCAGTACAGCAGAGAGACTCTTCACTCCTGAGTCTCCAACATTATTATAAGACAGATCCAGCTCTCTCAGGTGTGAGGGGTTTGATCTCAGAGCTGAAGTCAGAGCAGCACAACCTTCATCTGAGACACCACACTTATATAACCTGTAGAGACACAATGACACACTCTTCATCAACAGATTTTTATCTTGGTTTACTTGCTATGATGATGATGTGTCTTTCATGTTGGTCTTTCTGCTCCCTCTTGATCAATCACAAGATATAATTATTACCGACCAAAACATTATCACTGTTCAGTGGCTCCCTTAAAAAAACTCTACAGGAATCCTGCAGGATTTTCATTTTTCTGCAGGATGTTTGCTGGAATCCTGGAATGATGAAATCCTGCAGGACACATTGACAAACTGTGCAGGATTTTCCTATAGGGTTTAGGATGGAGCAGTACAATAGAAACATGCAGGAATTTCCAGCACACTCGCTGCACAAGGGAAAACTCCTGCAGGATTTTATAATTCCTGAAGGACTGCTGCTCACCTGCAGAAATAAAATAAAGTTCCCAAGTACTTAATCTATTCTGCAGGACGACTTCTTATTTCATTTAAATGAAAAAAAATCTGCAGGTTATGTAGTCGACAAAATTAATTTAAAAAACAGCTGATCTAGTCTGAGCGGGAAAAACACGCTGCTTAAACACTCTTTTAGTAGATATGTAGGCCTGATCATTTTAGGATAATAAGACGCGTTTTAGTTGAGCAAATGATTCAATGAGTCACAACACACAGAAAGATGATCACTTTTCACACGTATTGGTGTAACGATGTAATTTACAGAAAGGGCCAGTAAATGAATGTTTTTCAAGAAAAGATTTGATTCACTGAGATGACGTCACTCTTTGGCACTGCATTCACACAGGTATTCAAATTCACAAATTCAACTGTCACCAACCGCCGTGTGTCTGTAGAGGTACAGTGGCAAGAAAAAGTATGTGAACCTTTTGGAATTTCATGGCTTTCTGAATAAATTTGTCATAAAATGTGATCTGATCTTAATCTAAGTCAAGGGTATTGACAAATATAATGTGTCTAAAATAATAACACAAAAAATTCTGATCTTTCATGTCTTTATTGAGAACAACCAAAAAAGCCTCATAGTGCTTGTGGAAGAAGTATGTAAACCCTTGAGTTAATGACCTCAAAAAAGCTAATTGGAGTCAGGTTTTAGCACACATGGAGTCTCGTTAAGAAAATGAGTTTGGAGGTGTTGACTACAGCTACTTTGACTGATAAAATCCCCTCAAACTTTTGGAGTTTGCTCTGCACAAGAAGCACACGCTTATGTGAGCCATGCCTTGCCAAAAAAGAGCTTTAAGAGGCTCTATGATCAAGAATTGTTAATTTACATAAAGCTGGTTAGGGTTACAAAGTGATTTCAAAGACTTTAGAAATTCACCAGTCTACAGTTAGGCAAACATTCTACAAATGGAGACACTTTGGGACTGTCGCTACTCTACCAAGAAGTGGGCACCCAGTCAAAATTACACCAAGAGCACAACGAAGACTCATCAATGAGGTAAAGAAACAACCCTGAATGACAGCGAAAGATTTGGAGGCATCATTGGAATTGGCTAACATCTCTGTTCATGAGTCTACGATACGTAAAACATTGAACAAGCAGGGTATCTACGGCAGGACACCACGAAGGAAGCCACTGCTTACTAAAAAGAACATTGCTGCACACCTGAAGTTTGCAAAAGTGCACATTGACACTCCACAGCGGTCTTGGCAAAGTGTTTTGTGGACTGATGAAACTAAGATTGAACTATTTGGAAAACGGTGCTTAACTGGTAACATTTACAGGCCTAGCAGTTCAAACATTTTTTTATTCAACATAATGTTTTTTATAGGTTATGATGTTAAATTGTGAGGGAACATCCAACCAATGATATTAAGACAAAATAATGCTTCAGAAGAAACCGATAAATCAGAACTGTTTTAGCTAAGATTTATTTAAATTCAGAACCATTACAACTGTCGGATTATTATTTGGTTGTGGTGATATTCAAAATAATTTTATTCAACTGATAATTTTAACAGAAGAAATAGTCAGAATGGACCACTGCCCCATCAGATTTTTATTAAATAAATTCATTCAGAAAGTATTCAGATTTTGAGTGAAAAAAGGAAACCAGGCCTACTCTAATTCCTGTGATTAAAGATGACGTGTACAGACACAGACATCATTTTGTTTTTATCACGGTTAAAATGACTTTGTTTTGGCGTTGCCCCATGCACTCCTCAACCAACTGCAGTTCTGTTCTTCATCTCTCAGATGAGTCCAATCTCCACTCTGACAGCGTGCTCCAGTGTTAACACAAACTGAAACACATTGCATCTTATTATATCCTCTGATTACAGTGTACGAGAGTCAGGGGGAAAAGACACGGTGTGGAGTCTGTTTCAGAGAAGATAAACTCTTTATTGAACTAGTCTGTTACACGGATACACACCACGCAGAAATGTTACTGAGCAACAGAGCAACTCAATGCAGCTTCTTAAAGTATTGCTGGCTTTAAAAGTAATGAGTCAGGTTTTGTAGAAGGATCTCTGTTTATCTCTATTTTTAATGCACATGTATCTAACTGTAAGTACATTTATTTATTTATTTAAAGCATGAATTATTCTGGGGAGAAATTATTATCACTTAATGACTAATCTATTTGTTCTGCATGTTGTACTGTTACAGAAAATTTCATGTTATAAACAACATTGTATACAACTGCTGCTTTTAGTGAGTTATTGTGACTCTCAGAGAGATGATCTTACCTCAGTGTCTCCACTTTACAGTGAGGATTCTCCAATACAGCACAGAGACTCTTCACTCCTGAGTCTCCTAGTTCATTCCCAGTCAGATCCAGTGTTTTCACAGTCAGATGCAGTTCTCTCAGATTGGAGGTTTCTGAGCTGAGCGCTGAGACCAGAGCTGACCAACTTCTCACTCCAAGTGAATCACACCTGATACTGAAGGAAATAAAATAATCCATAATGAACTAACACCACTGCAAATTATCAAACAAGTCCTCAATGCTATCACTGAACCTTCTCATTTTCATAAATGCTAATAGTACAAACACCAGTTAGAGCAGGGGTGTCCAATCTTATCAGGAACGGGCATCCCTGGGGATGTTTACAACAGATGTATCGATGGTTAAAATTTTAGATGTTGGCTGGAGTGTCCCTTTAAGCATATTGCGGATAAGACTGGACACCCCTGAGTTAGACAATATGCTTAAAGGGATACTCCAGCCAACATCTAAAATTTTAACCATTGTTGTGAGAACGCTATCCGACCATGGTCTGAAATTAACTTTGTTGTCCACCTGCCAAAGTGGCTGGTAATTCTCACCTGCATGTAATTAGTCAAAGTATCTTTGTGTTTTCATTTGCAGCCCGTAAAAATGAGATTGAGTGAAGGTGCGTTCACACATACAGTGATTTTATTTCTGCAAGTCACCAGACACTGTACAATGATGTCGCCGGTAGTCCTTCCTATTACTGGTTGCCATAGCAACATATGTGTCGCAACTAGCATTCCACTTTTGACAACAAACCAGTTTCCTTGCCGCTAAAATAAAACATTCTGTAGGGAGAGTGTTTGTATATAAAATCCACCAGTGTATATATGCATCATATCCTATAAGATGAAGAAGAAGCAGTGTGTGCTCTTTGCCATTGCTGCCACCTATCTGCAGAAAAAGCGCAAGCAATTAGCTTAGCTTAGCTTAGCTTATGGCCTTAGCGCGTTTAAAATAAAATAATAATAATGAAATACTCTGCCAACAATTCACCCTCATTTGGCAGGTGCTAATTTCATACCCTGAATTCGACCAAACAAACCAATGAACCATCCTATATAACAATGTATGATGTGAACTACATTACGTAAAAAGCGTTTGTTTTTCTAATGGCTCGCAGTCTGAAACTTTAACTTGGACCAAAGACGAGGTAAAATGCCTCAATGAAATTTGGTCTAACAAACATGTTTCTGAACAACTTTAAAAAACTCATAAAAACACAGAGGTTTACAAGGTGTTTAGCGAGAGTCTCAAGGAGATGGGCTTTAATCACTCAATGGATAGATTGTAATAACTACAGCTAAAAAGAAAGCTACAATAAGCTTGCGGAGCTGGCATCTTGATGGACGACCGTTATGAGCGGAACCTCGGAACAAAAACAGGTGCAAATCTGACCAATGAGAGGACAGTTTACTCACATGTGACTTGTATAAACACATTTTTGGTACAGTTGCCTTGTGAAAGCTAGCTGAGCCAAGGACAAAATACAACATTGTAACAATTTAAATCCCCGTTTTGGAACAAAGCACAGATCTACAGGTCTGAAAATGCCCTTAAAGCACCTGCTGCTAACGTCTTGGTGCCAGATACCCCAGCACACCTTCAGAGGTCTTGTGGAGTCCATGCCTCAACAGGTCAGAGCTGTTTTGCTGGAACAAGGGGGACCTTCACAATGTTAGGCAGGTGGTTTTAATATTATGGCTGATCAATGTATGAGACAAGTAAAAGCTTTTTGGTAAACATGATGCAGGTACAATTTTTACTACTTAATTTCTTCCGTTCTTTCTTCTAATTGACTTGTTTAGAGAGTTCACTCCTTGAGTATATAGATTTCTATTCATTCTGTCATATAAAATAGTATCATTGGCATAGGTGGTGGCCCCTGACGAAGTTATCACTTAGGGTCCCCAAATGTTCAGAAACGGCCCTTAAGATCATTGGGTAGGAGAGGAATGGGGGGGAAGGCAGGGTATGGGGCGAGAAGGGAGAAATGGGGTGGTACTCACTAGATAATGGTATGTTCAGGGAAGTGAGATAGTTAGCGGCCTACTGCTAATAATCAGTTACGTAGCTTAGTATGCAAATAATTGTGCTGGAGCGAATGGTTCACTGAAGAGAGAGAAATGACTCAGTGAATGAGGATGTTTTGATTTAGTGTTACACAGTGACCTCCATCCATACATGTTCGAGACAGAATATACAGAAGAAGAACTGCACCAGAGAGAAGAACAACAGGAGGAAGAGAGCAGCTGTAGATCTTTCACAATTACACTGAGACAAATAACCTGAGTTAGCAACAACACAAACAGCGACCATAATGTTAGCTAGCAATGTTACATGATTATTTACCTTTGCATTAGTGACCTTACTAGTCATCTTACTAGTAGTTACATGGGTAAATCAAGTAGGGTTAGCCAATTTGCTAACAGATATTAACAAGTTCTCTTTCAGTTACTTTACTTTTGTTCTGGACATGGAGCTTCTCTGCTTTTTACTAAATACAGACAGAATCTCTGTTTTCCAAAAACGGAAAATGTTTTATTCTCTAATTTATTTATTTTCCAAAGTAGATGTTTGTCAAAATGTTTTCAGTTTCTCTCGTTCTAACACTGTAACAGTAGAACAGTTATATTCAGCTTTACTTACATTGCTTTTCTGGAGGCTGCAATCACAGGCATCATCTTCAGAAGAACAGTTTCTGTTATCTTATCTGTACTGATATATTTATTCAGGTCAAATTCTTCCAGATCCTGTGCTGATGTCAGTAACACAAACACCAGAGCAGACCACTGTGAAGAAGAGAATTCACTTTGTTTTCCAGATTTCAGGTAGTGTTGGATTTCCTCCACTAGAGAATTATCACCCAGTTCATTCAGACAGTGGAACAGATTGATGGATTTCTCTGTAGGAAGATCTTCATCACTGATCTTCATCTTAATGTACTGAACTGTTTCCTTTATGCTCTGGGAGCTACTTCCTGCCTGTGTTACTAAGTTCTGTAAGAGTTTCTGACTGGACTTCAGTGAGAGACCCAGAAGAAAGCGAAGGAAAAGATCCAGATGTCCAGTCTGACTATCTAAAGCTTGATCTACAGCACTGTTGTGTACATTTGAGATCTGCCATCCAGAGTACTGATTCGGTTTAAAAACATTTCTCTTTTCCATCATGAATGTCAGGTGCACATACAGAGCTGCGAGGTGCTCCTGAATGCTCAGATGAACAAAGCAGTACACTTTACTCTGGTGAAGCCCAAACTCCTCTCTGAAGATCTGCGTACACACACCTGAGTACACTGCTGCTTCTCTCACATCAATACCACACTCTCTCAGGTCTTCCTCATAGAAGATCAGGTTCCCTTTCTTCAGCTGCTGAAAAGCCAGTTGTCCCAGTTTAAGAAGCATTTCTTCATCACTCTCCTGCTTCTTTGAGTACTTTTCTCCTATGATGTTTCTCTGAATGATGAGGAAGTGTGTGTGCATTTGAGTCAGAGTCTTGGGGATCTCTCCACTCTCTGCTTCACCCAACATTCTCTCTAGAACAGTGGCTGAAATCCAGCAGAAGACTGGGATGTGGCACATGATGTAGAGGCTTCTTAATGACTTCAGGTGTGTTATGATGTTATTGGCCAGGCTCTGATCACTGATTCTCTTCCTGAAGTACTCCTCCTTCTGTGGGTCATTGAACCCTCGTACCTCTGTGAGTCGATGGACACACTCAGAGGGGATTTGATCAGCTGCTGCTGGTCGAGAGGTGATCCAGATGAGAGCAGAGGGAAGCAGATTCCCTTTGATCAGGTTTATCAGCAGCACATGCACTGATGCTGATTCAGTTACATCACACACTCTCACTGTGTTCTGGAAATCTAGAGGAAAACGACACTCGTCCAATCCGTCAAAAATGAACAGAACCTTTTCCAAACTGGACATTTCTGTTTCTTTTGTTCCCTTAAAACAGACATGAAGGAGCTCCATCAGACTCAGTTTCTGGTCCTTCATCAGATTCAGCTCTCTGAAAGGAAGTGGAAATATGAGGTGGACGTCCTGATTTGCTTTCCCTTCAGCCCAGTCCAGAATGAACTTCTGTACAGAGACTGTTTTTCCGATGCCAGCGACTCCCTTTGTCAGCACAGTTCTGATGGGTTCGTCTTGTTCAGATAAGGGCTTAAAGATGTCGTTGCATTTGATTGGTGTGTCCTCTGTTGTTGTTCTCCTGGATGCTGCCTCGATCTGTCTCACCTCATGTTCTTTATTGACTTCTCCACTGTCTCCCTCTGTGATGTAGAGCTCTGTGTAGATCTCATTCAGGAGTGTTTGGTTTCCCAGGTTTATTATCACTCCATTCAAACACTCAAACTTCTTCATCAGGTTTAATTTGAACTTTTTCTGGAATTCATTCACAGCAGCAGATTCTGGGTCGTGCCTGTGAGATGGTGAAGTAGGAAGATGTGGTGAGACATGGGGTCGGACTATTAGCTATAATCTAATCACTCTGTAGTTAATAACTGCAGAGAGGTTTATAATACCAGTGTGTCAGTGTCACAGTCATGTTGTTGGTTCTGATCTTACCCTGTATCTGTGATGATGTTCTTTTCTATTCTGTCTCCTGCTCTCTGTGGAACACTGTGAACAAAAACTGTAGCTGTTAAAGAAGATAACTTCCATCACTTAAACACTATAGTCTAAACCTTTACCTTAATTTTGCTACAATAATTATTTTTAAGTGCATTAACATTCAGAAAACACAGTGCTCATCTGGCCCTGTTTTAATTCTAGGTATTCTAGGTTATTTCCTGTAGGCTGTTAATGATGTAACAAATCAATATGAATGAACAGGTAATATTTTCTACAGAGATAAATACAGACACAATTTTGTATAAAAACTTATTTTGGAAGACGTTTTTCAGAACCACAGACTCCATAGCCAGGACAATGATGATATTGACGTGCACAGTGTGTGTCTGTTATTCTCTGTCCCATAGCACTGATTCAGATTCTGATTCTCTGCTATTTTTTATGAAACTGGTTTGATTTTATTCACTATTATTATTCTCACCACTGTGTAGACTTAGTTTATGTATGAAACGATGGGTATAAAAAAGAGTGACAAATCAGGTCACATATTAACTCAATAAAGGATGCAGCATTTTTCTTTTCAATACAGGACAATCCTGTTTATAAGTTGTGGATGGTTGCCAACCCTAGATAGACTGAATAGTTTACTCAAGTGAAAGAAATTACTCAATGAATGAAGTGTTTTTGAGAATGAAGTGAGTTTGAGTGTTTTTGAGTTGAGATCATTTCCGGTTTTGGTTGACAGGGTACGCTGGCACGTTTTGCTGCCGCTCCTGTTACTGTTTTGTTTGTTTTCGTTTGTTATTTTAAGTCATATTGTATTAAATAACTGTGAGTTTTTTTAAGTTATATTGTTTTTAGTGCCGTTAGGATTGCGATGTGGTGTTGCCATTTTATATATTTTGGACTATTGTTTTTATTTCTATGCTCCACCTGGAATAACCTGCAGCGTGCGATGCGGAATCAACGCCTCGGTTCGGTTGCGTGTGTGGATTGTATGACTTTGTGCTCCCAGTGCGCTACGGAGTTTCAACGCCTTGGCCTTGTGAGTGTGCAGTCAATGACCATGGCCCTAAGGTACACTACACGCCAGCTTTTAAATTTAAAACAGAGCTCTTATTGCCTAGCCAGAGACTCTTACAGAATCAGTCGAGACGCTGGATTGCCAAAAGATGGCATTTTTGTCTGTTTTGGGGGTACCTGTGTTCAGCATTGATTTGTTTTGTGATATCACACACCACAGTAGTGGTTAATGGCTCATATGAAAGTAGACACTTCAGACTTTAAGAATTAGCAGTTATTTCAAGTATTTCTTCTTTTACCTAGCCTACCTGGTCCAATATATTCAGAATGATTTTTTTTTAATTATACATTTTTTTTTTACTTTTAACACAAATGTTATATTTTCACAGCAAATGTTGATATCAACCCCATTCCTGGTCTCAAACATGCCCCAAGTACTTGTCCATGAACACCCAAAATATGAGGAAGTTATCTCTAACCACTAA
Organism: Ictalurus furcatus; assembly: GCF_023375685.1. Taxonomy (NCBI): domain Eukaryota; kingdom Metazoa; phylum Chordata; class Actinopteri; order Siluriformes; family Ictaluridae; genus Ictalurus; species Ictalurus furcatus. The sequence continues at coordinate 4,791,779 of NC_071273.1, forward strand.
TATTGTGTGTAAGGTTATCCAAACACAGTTAAAAACCTCTCCAAAATGGCACAAAATGTCTCCAAATGGCACCAAATGTCTCCAAATGACATAAAACCTCTCTAAATGGCACAAAGCTTATAAAAATGGCACAAAGCCTTTAAAAATTGCAGACTTCTAGAAACAGCAAACATTTTTTTTTAGAAAAGGCACAAAATAACCTCTCCAAAAGGCACCAAACGTCTCCAAAAGGCACCAAACCTCTCCAAATGGCACAAAATGAAAACAAATGGCAGTAGCATGAACTCTGTTACACAATGTGTAATTTCACACACACACAAAAAGTCCGAATAGTCCTGATAGTTTCTCTGCACAGCCCTGTAGTGCTGTGCTGATTGCCCTGTACCCGCTGACACACAACTCAAGACCAATGGATGCACACGTAAAAGGTTTGGTTGTGCTGATTACGCGGTTGATTTTCTCAGCCTCTGAGTGGTCAATCATGTCGAGTTTGGGCTTGTTCGAAAGTTAGAAGTAAATCAAGTTAGACTGCCCGATTAAAATTTAGGAGGCGGGTTGTTCAGCATAGCCAAAGCAGATTAGCGTTTTTTAGATGGTGTCTCAGTTCAGTTTATGGCTAATTACTAATTTCCAGAGGAGTGGGATATCAGAACACTTAATGCATTTTGAAGAGGACATTTGTGACTAAATATGGAGCATTGCATTCGTTTTCTTCAATAAAGCTGATGGACTTTATACCGATGGAAATGTGCATGATTTATAAAACCGCAAGCGAACTGGATTTTCGTCTGTGTAGGTAATGTAAGGTAGTAAACGTTTATACAAGTCCGATATTGGGTTTAAATGTTATAATTTTATTGTGGCAGTTGTACACGGTGTTTTACTATCAAAAAAGCTTTAGTCGTGCTCTCCGATTTATCTCTGTCTCAATGTTTTCGTGGAGAGGTGTGAATTGTTTTGCCCAGAGGGCAGCTCAAACTCCGCCCATTTCCCATCCCCCTGCTCACTAGCAGTTAAGCACACAGACATAAAACCGTACACATAGAAAGCCACAAGTGTCCTGACTAATCTTGTACCAGAACTGCGGCGATAAAATAATTCATTTGTTTATACTAATTGAAAATGTCCGATAAGTCGTTTTCCATTCCGCCGGCGGAATGAGCGCAAGTGTCGGGGCGAAAGGGGTTAAACCACTGTCGTCTCCGCTTCAGAGCCAGGCCTATGCCGCATTATTCAATGCGCGGTCCGTGAATTACATGGCGCTGCTTTTATCGGATTTTCTTACAGATAAAAAGCTGGACTTGTTGTTTTTAACTGAAACCTGGCATAAAGAAAATGAAGGACTCCTGTTTAACCAGATCTCTCCAGCGGGCTTTGGAGTATTAGATCTCCCGAGGTTATCTGGCAGGGGCGGAGGCATTATTATGGTTTACAACCTGAAGTTCAACATGAGCTCTCTGTCCGTTCCCCAGTTTTGATCATTTGAATGCCTGGTCTTGAGTATTTCCGCTCCTATATCTACCATCACCGCTACAGTCTATAAACCACCTAAGGCTAAGACACATGCAGCTTTTATGTCAGAGTTTGCTGACTTCCTGTCAATGTTGAGAATGAAGTTTGACAGAATTCTAATTGTGGGAGATTTTCACATTCATGTGGATCGGAGTGACTCTGTGGCGGCTAAGGAATTTCTGTCGCTAATTGATTGTTTTAACTTCACACAGTTTGTAACTGACCCAACTCATAACAAGGGCCATACGCTGGATCTCGTGATTGCAAACGGATCGTTTGTATCGCAGTTTTCATCTGTTGACATTGGACTGTCTGATCATTCAGCTGTCTTCTTTAACCTGGAACTGTATCATCCAAGTGAGCCTACCATCCCAACAGTAACCTTCCGGAAGTGGAAGTCTACTGATCAGACAGTTCTATCCAATTCTGTTGTTTCCACCTTAAGCGATCTGCATCCCTCATCGCTGGAGGAGAAAGTTCTGCAGTTAAATTCTGCTCTAATCTTGACTCTTTTGCTCATCTAAGGTCAAATACGGTCACATTCGCCGGCTCTGCTCCCTGGTATAATGACAATCTGCGCTCTAGAAAGGCTGCTTGTCAGAAAATGGAGTGCAAATGGCGCCTTACTGGACTGAATGTCTACTATCAAGCGTGGAAGGATCTTCTGGGTGATTATCGAGCACTAATGGAGACTGAAAGATCCTCTTACTTCTCTCAGGCTATTGTAAACAATTAAACTAATCCCAGACGATTGTTCCAAACCATAAACAGATTGCTTCAAGTTAATACTGTTACCACTTTTCCTGTTTCTCATCAGCTATGTAATTCTTTTCTTCAGTTTTTTAATTCTAAGATTGATAATGTTCGCAAAGAAATTCCTGTCACACCTGACTCTGCCTCTTCACTCCTTCGTCCATCTGCGTTCACTGGTGTTTCTTTCACTCATTTCTCCCTGCTTGAATCCGAGGCTCTCACAAGGGAGGAATCCAGCATGAAATCAACCACTTGCTTGCTGGATCCAATTCCCACAAACCTATTTAAATCGTGCTTCGATGTTTGGTGCCCTAATATCCTCAGCATTATAAATGAATCATTGGAGACTGGGGTCGTTCCAGCAGTACTAAAGACTGCTGCTGTTACACCTGTACCAAAGAAAGAAAATGTTTACGTGTCTGATTTGAACAATTTTCGTCCCATTTCAAATATTCCGTTTTTGGTAAAAATGCTTGAGGCTGTTGTTGCCTCTCAACTGTGTAATCATCTTACAATTAATAACCTCTTTGAACCCCTTCAGTCAAGTTTTCGTAAATTTCACAGTACTGAAATGGTGTTGGTCAAAGTTACCAATGACTTGTTGATGGCCTCTGATTCTGGAGTACTTCCATTCTTATTCTTCTTGATCTTAGAGCTTTCGATACTGTGGATGATGGTCTTTTACTTATGTGCTTGAAAGTGTTTTTGGTTTGTCTGGGACAGTTTTAAACGGGTTTAAATCCTATTTTACTGACCGTTCCCAGTTTATTTCTATGGGTGACTACAGGTCTGACACTAGCTCTGTGCTCACTGGTGTTCCTCAGGGTTCAGTTTTAGGCCCTTTACTTTTCAATATCTATCTATCTCCACTTGGGCATCTGCTGCGATCGCTCGGCCTCCATTATCACTTTTATGCTGATGATACCCAAATCTACATTCACTCAAAATCTGGTGAAAACCTTGATGTTTGTTTCCTTTCTGACTGTATTTCTGAGATAAAAACGTGGATGAATAATAACTTTCTGTGCCTGAACAGCGGGAAAACCGAAGTTGTGCTTATAAGTTCCCGTCATCAAATTCACAAAGCTGGTCCACTGTCTCTGTTTGTTGATGGCTCTGTTCTAGAGACCCAAAGTAAAATGAGGGACCTTGGAGTAATTTTCGATACCAGCCTCACATTCGATTCTTTTGTTCAGAGCACAGTTAAAGCATCCTTTTTTCACCTCAGAAATATAGCTAGACTGTGCTCAATGCTAAACTTCTCTGCGGCTGAAAAGTTGATTAAATCATTTGGTGTCACACGGCTGGATTACTGTAATGCCATTTTAGCCAGAGTTTCTAAATCCACAATTAACAAATTGCAATATGTTCAGAATTCTGCCGCCCGGATCCTGATGGAAACCAGGAAATGTTATCATATTACTCCTGTTTTGAAGTCCTTGCGCTGGCTCCCGGTCAGGGTCCGTGTCGATTTAAAGATCATGATGTTGACATACAAGGTATTACATGGCTTGGCTCCGCAATACTTATCTGGCTTATTAATCCCTTACACCCCAAATCACAGACTACGCTCCTCGCAGTGTAATCTGTTAACTGTTCCACAAACACACCTAACATCTATGGGTGACGGGGCTTTTTCTGTCTACGCTCCTTCACTCTGGAACTCTCTTCCTCCTGAACACTGGGGAAATCAGACTTTAGCATTTTTAAAGCTCAACTTAAAAGACACACTTTTTTAAACTTGCATTTGACTGCTGATGCCTTTTTTAAAATAATAATTATTATTTTATTGTTATCATTATAAATTTTTGTTGTTCTTATTAACTTTTATGTTTTATTTTTTATTTTTTTTTTGTGTACTACTTATTTTGTGTACAGCGCTTTGAGAAGCTGTTTTTAAAGGCGCTTTATAAAAAATAAAATAAAGTTTATTATTACTGTTACACAGTGGCATTCAACCATACATGTTCGAGCCAGAATATACAGAAGAAGAACTTCACCAAGAAGAGCAACTGTAGATCTTTCACAATTACACTGAGACAAATAACTGAAGTTAATAACAACACAAGTAGCTACCATAATGTTAGCTAGCAATGTTACATGATTATTTACCTTTGTTTTATTTTTTTAATGGAATTTCCCTTTAACTGTGACTTTAGCAGTAACATTAACAGTGAGGAGATGTTACCTGTGTAGAGGTGAGGAGTCTCCATCTGTAAACTCCAGAGGAAGATCCCTAGACTCATCACTCTTCATGGAGATACAGCTGGGTGCTGGTGATTCTGATCTCTTTCCCTGGAGTTTACTGCACAACATTATAGACAGTCCTTTAGTCATTTATATACACTCTTTACAGTTCTTAACTAACTTGTTCATTTAATGAGGACTTAATTTTACTTACAATGAACTGAATCTAACATTATTTCATACTGAGTGGAGACTGTTAGCTTTTCATTAACAGTAAAACATTGCTTAAGTTATTCCTTTCATATGTATTCAGTAAATAAATTAGATAAGGGATAATGCTAGGCTAGGTGTGCATTGCATCATTTCAATGCATGCCGTGGAGGCAAAGAACCACCTGACACGAAGCGGAGTGCATAAAATCGTGTAATACACTCCTAGCTCTGGATTTTCCTGCTTATAACATATACATATACATACATATATATATACATACATATATATATATATATATATATATATATATATATATATATATATATATATATATATATATATATACATACATAAATATAAATATGTTATAAGCAGGAAAATCCATATTTTATATTCACAGCAAGTATATTTTGTATATAAGTTTTACAAAATAATGTTTCACTGGATTGATCCTGTGTATAAGCCTGAATGATACTTCCTTAACTTCCACACAATGTTGTCTGTAAAACAATTTCAATATGAACATACATAAGGCAAAAATATAATATCTCCTTGAAATAAAACTCTTATGGATTTGTTATGGGAGTGAAAGGAGAACAATATTTTACCAACATATTTACTATTAAATAGTACTTATAACTTACTAAATAAATTATATTAGGCAGCGACCATTGTTGAATCTGACGTTTACACAGCATACACATTTCAAGAGATATTTCATAAAAATATGTTGCATAGTACCCTGGTGTTACAGGGATATTGTAATGGGCCAAAAACTCATCAAAAGTGAGAAAAATCTATTTAAATAAATAATTTATCCACCAACATAATGCCGGTCATGTAAGGTGAACGCAGGACATTACTTCACATCATACAAAGTTCCACAAAGGTTTAAATACTCAAACTAATCAAAGCGGGAAACAGAAATGGCTGTGGACAATGATGACACATGAGGGACACAACCAATCACAATACATGGGTGGAGAAAGGACAGAAACCAAAACAAAAAACAAACAAAGCAAAAGTAAAAAATAGTGATTATTTTTTGTTAGCTATTATTATGGGTCATTAGATCTAGAATTTTGGCTGCTCTAAATCACACACAGAGACAAAGTAGTTCGATAAGATTACAATTATTTGAATGAATTATAATAAACAGTTATTAGACAGAGAGAAAAAGATGGTATGTGTGTGAATGTCCTGTTTAGGACATGTTTACAATAACTGTCTCACTCTGTATGCAACTGTAACTGCATGTAACTATGGTTACAATTGTTTATAGGCAGTGCATTAATTTAGAACGGTGATTAAACTGACTGGAACTATCTGTGCATTCAACGTAGGGGAGGGCGATCTTCCCAAAAAATCATATCATGATCTTTACAACACACCGTCATGATCCACAATCTGAATTGTGATCTTCTTCCCAATTTTGAGATGTATTATGGAGAATAACCAGACCGGAATAAGCCTATGGACTTATCTATTTGCACAATTTAAAACACAATATTGCATTAATCTTTCATTTTATTTTAAAAATTGAACCTTAACTTTTATTGAGTTAAACTTCATTTTAAATATTAACATTATAATCAGTCAATAGATAACACAACCATTAAATACAAAGATTTTTCTAGTACTCTGAATTCAACTACAAATAATTACAGTAGTAAAATGTAAACAACACAAAATGCACTTTTCAAATTCTGACACCTTCACACATTCTAAGAAAACTAAACATTCAGTTTCAACTTCAAGTTGTAATCCTTAAACATTTTTGCCGTGCTTTATTTGTGCAGCAATCGGCATTCGCTATACGTATGAGGAATGGCAGTATGAGAAAAATATTTGTGACTTGGCAGATCATACCGTGCATCTAAAGTGTGCATCAGTCTCTTAAATCCCACGTTGTCCACAGCTTTGAACAGCACCATATTCTTAGATAGATAGAATGTGACACCTCAGACACCTCTTTCCATCATTTGCGGCTTTTATCGTATTTTTCGACTGCTCTAATGCGTCTGTCAGTGCTAACTGTTTATGTTTCGTGATGAGTGGGGTTGTTGTACCGGCCTGAGTGAAACACTTGTGGCATGTTCCTTTGGATGCTTCCTCTTAAGGTGGTTGAAAAGATTTGTCGTATTACAGAAGTGCTGACCGTTGCCCGACAAAGTTTACAGATAACTTTGGTTTGAGAAATCTCTGACTGTGCATAGCCAAACCATTGCCACATTATTGACGTCGAGTCGTTTTTTTCACACCAGCTCCTTATTCGCCTGCTGCTAGCTCATGTTGAATTGTTTTTCAAATACGTCTGGCATGAAAATAGATATGTCACGAGAACCAATACTTCGGTACCACGTCGGTACCAACATTCTTAAAATGTGACGGGACTTGTTTTTCTGCACTATCGTTGGAACCGGTTCTAATGGAGGTATCGAGGTTGCAATTCTTCTGGACCTGATGGGGGCAGCAAATACACGAGTGTTTTAGTCGGTCCACAAGTGGCGAAGAAGAAGAACACCTACAAGCACACGGGAAAAACTACAGAAGATTAGCTTAGCTTAACAAGTTTAGCTCCGCCCCGACTCGTTCAGAGGAAAAGAGAGGAAAGCTAGTATCGGTTTTCGGTGTGCAACCAATGCTATCGTTCATTTCAAACAAAGTGAGGAAACACCTGGAATTTGGCAAAGCACCTGAAAGACGGTCCTATATTATATTTGTTTGAGGCAGCTGAATTTTAGCCGTAAAACCAGCTAACGTGTAATGTTTGCGATAACCAGCCATTTGTTAACTACGCTAACGCATTGCAATGTTATAAACTACCTCCTAATGGGCCACCATGCATCGCCATTCAGCCCGTGTCCTGTCAGCTAAATGTAGCCTAATGTCACTAATAATTATTCAAATGTTCATGCTTTCAATAAATCGTTTTGGCCTGCCACCATCAGTGAATTTAAACTAAAGCTTGCATTGAGAGTATAAGGTGTGTGTGTGTGTGTGTGTGTGTGTGTGTGTATACGCACGCATTTAGGAGTGCACGTCCACTCATTGTCAGACAGTGTTTGATAAATAAAATAACCGCCCCCCCGCCCTCTGTCTTTTTGCCAGTATCAGCCAGAGGAGGATGTCCTCCAGGAGAGTTTTTTTATTTTCTTTTTTTAATTTTATACCGCACCCTGGTATCGACTTTGGTATCGAGTACTTTTGGTGGTATCGGTACCGGCTACTAGGGTTTTGGAATTGTGACATCCCTACATGAAAGACACATGATAGAGACACGTGATATAGTGTAGGCAATCGATACAGCCATCTAGTAGGCAATCATACTGTTGCAGTTTTAACGTTATTAAAACTGGACAAGTCTCTACATTCGCTTGAAAAGTAGATTGTGGACGTCTTCAAGATCGATCACGATACAAAATCGCCACATCACCCACCCCAAATTCAACAGTTTGAATGCACACCTTCCAGGCAATGAGAATCGAGTATTCAGACAGACCATGGTATAAATATGAATATTTAATGACTAGAATACAATGACATGGTAGGTTACCTGGTTTTTGAGTGTGGGGAAACATTATCTGTGTCCAGATCAGGAGTCTCCATCTTTGAATATTAGTAAAGTTTGCACAAACACACAGTTGAGTCCTGAAGAGTCTGATCTCTTCTGCTGGAATGGACACACTCCTAAAAAACACAAAAACAGATATGCAGTTAAACTTCAGTTTTCACTTTTTGTATAATTTTTAATACTGGTGAGCCTAAAAACTTTTTTGACAGGTGCATTAAAATCACAAGCTCGCCATTCATATATCTGAACTGTCTGGTTATATTATGGTGCAGACAGTATGTGCACATACTGTATGTGCATAAATACACTTACAGTTACAATTATTAGCACCCTTTTAGTCAATACTTTGTACTACCTCCCTTTGCCAAGATAACAGCTCTGAGTCTTCTCCTATAACGCCTGATGAGGTTGGAGAATACATGGCAAGGGATCTGAGACCGTTCCTCCATACAGAATCTCTCCAGATCCTTCACATTTAGAGGTCCACGCTGGTGGACTCTCCTCTTCAGTTCACCCCACAGGTTTTCTATGGCTTTCAGGTCAGGGGACTGGGATGGCCATGGCAGGACCTAGATTTTGTGGTCAGTAAACCATTTTTGTGTTGATTTTGATGCATGTTTTGGATCATTGTCCTGCTGGAAGATCCAAACGCGGCCCATTTTAAGCTTTCTGACAGAGGCAGTCAGGTTTTCATTTAATATCTGTTGATATTTGATACACTCCATGATGCCATGTATCCTAACAGAATGTCCAGGTCCTCTGGCAGAAAAACAGTCCCAAAACATTAAAGATCCACCACCATATTTAACCGTGGACATGAGGTACTTTTCCATATGGCTACCTCTCTGTGTGCGCCAAAACCACCTCTGGTGTTTATTGCCAAAAAGCTCTATTTTGGTTTCATCTGACCATAGAACCCGATCCCATTTGAAGTTCCAGTAGTGTATGGAAAACTGAAGACGCTCGAGTTTGTTTTTGGATGAGAGTAGAGGCTTTTTTCTTCAAACCCTTCCAAACAACTTGTGGTGATGTAGGTGACTTCGGATTGTAGTTTTGGAGACTTTCTGACCCCAAGACGTAACAAACTCCTGCAATTCTCCAGCTGTGATCCTTGGAGATTTTTTGGCCACTCGAAACGCCCTCTTTACAGTGCATTGAGACAATATAGACACACGTCCTCTTCCAGGTTGATTCATAACATTTCCAGTTGACTGGAACAGCTTAATTATTGGCCTGATTGTGGAAATAGGCATTTTCGGATGCTTGTGTTATTTTCTTATAGCCACGCCCCATTTTGTGAAGCTCAACAACCTTTTGCGCACATCACAGCTATGTTCCTTGGTCGTACCCATTGTTATGAATGACTAAGGGAATTTGGCCTATGTGTTACCTCACATTGATGCCCCTGTGAAACAGGAAGTCATGTTTGAACAATTTCCTGTTCCTAGTTACCCAGGTGTACTAAAATATCAATAGGATTATAGTTTAAATATATTTCTCATATGAATTCATAGGGGTGCCAATAATTGGTGCACACCGATATTTAACAAAGATTTTTTGTTGGATAAACATGTGTTCTGTTTGCAATTGTTTGATACACATGAGAGTAGATTATATTTGTGATTTTTTTAAACAAAAGATCAAAAGATTAAACAATAAGGACAAATTGTCACATCCTTCATATTTACCAAGGGTGCCAATATTACTGGAGGACACTGTGTATATATGTTTATCATTGAACACTCAGTGGCATTAAGGAAGTTAGTTATAAACCAAACATTAACTTCTCTTTAACTGAGAGATAATCCAAAAGAGTAATCCAAAAAACAGGTAAGGGTCTATAACACAGAATATTAATCACAGAGAGTTGATGCTCTGATCTTAAATGCATGTTAACATTGGCACTTCACAAAATCTATTTGAGAAAATGTGCGCTTATTGACAGCTGCAAAGAAGTCAATTTTGAACGGATGGTTTGAATCAGATATTTCCCTTTTATCAATGGTCAATAAAACTTGGATGTAGCCTGTTCCAGGATAATGTCTTCCAGCATAATGTTCTAGGATAAGGACATCATCCTGGATCAGGCTACATCCAAGTTTTATAAGGCCAAACCATGTGCAATTCAGAATTGGACAGTTACTGTTAGCTTTGTCAGAAACCTTGTACATTAATGAATGCTGTGTCGGTGTGTCTTTGGCTTCATTTGTTTTGTATCAGAAATTTAATTGTGTTTGGGTTATGTGTAGTTATTGTGTTGCTGTTGCTATTGGTTTTATCAGTTATATGAAACAAATACAAATGTTATTCATAAAAAAAAAAGAAATTGTGCACTTATCACTTTAACAAGTGCACCATTAAATACTTGTGCAAAAAAAATATTTTTTATGCTAATTCTGTAATGAAACAGAATTTCATAGATGTTTTTCAAATTCACCCTTTAGGTTATGAGTTATGGACATCTACCAGTCCATACAGGATTTTGTGGATTTTTATTTGTGATTGTTACGGCCAAAAAGCTTGATTTTGCTGTGACATTTTTCAAATTCTGTGGTGCAATTTGTGAAGAAAACTACTTCAACTGGAATAGAAATTGCAATTTCACTAAATAGTTTTGCAAGGTTTTTCACAGTGATGTATGTTGGGAAATGAGACCTTTTAGCTGTACTCATGTTCGATGCATGTGAATCGAAGAGGGCTTTCACTGAATGCACGTTGTGATGACGTCACATGGCGCATCTTGGCCCAAAACTGCGGAAAATCTGTGGTAATTAAGAAAAAAATTTGCAAGCTCCTCTGAATATTGCAGAGTTTCCTTGATTTAGCGTTAATCTCTGCAATCACAAAATCCTGGAGGGACTGATCTACTGGCCGGTTGATTTTCCCATTTAAGGTAGCAACAGAAGCGCATATTAGGCACAATGGAGTAGTAGTATGGTTTTACTTTTGCATCTACAAATATTTTTAGGTATTTAGTCTCTCACACCTCCATAGACAGGATGAGACCATGACTATCACCTACTATAGAAAACAAACTAAAGAAAAATATACTACATATCCTATACACATGGTTGGACTTTATTCTACATATTTTCATCAAAGATTTCACAAAAGCTTAAACTGCTCAGTTTGTGAGCTTTGCCTAATTTGTTGCTCTTTCTTTTAATTAAATATGGGAAATAAACCCTTTGGACTGTGGTTCATGAGTGGGAGCTTCTCATTTATTGATTTTTGTTTTGATGCATCTTCTTTTAGATAACTGTTGTAAAGTAATAAAGCAATAAGCCCCAAGAGGCTGTGGTTTACAGTGATTTTAGAACAGCTAAGGGGCATTGTTAGGCACTACACGGAGTCCTAAAACCCCGTACCTACTAGTATCACTGTAAATCATGGCCTATCGAGGATTATTGTTTTTATAAAATGGTTACTACATGTACCTGGCAAGGTTTCATAAAGTAAACACACAGCAGCAAAAATGCAATAATTTACTGATAACAAATAATCATTCTCCGCCAAGCAATGTAGTTCTTCAGCAACATTTAGCAGAATGGATGCCAAGCAGCACACAGACGCAGCAACACACTTGGTGTGTCTGAAACCGCTCCCTATCTCCTATATAGTGCACTATATCAGGTGTCAGCCATTTTGCAGTGGTGTCCAAATTCTGAGTGAACAACTTCATTCCCTACATTCATTCACTTGTTTATACCCACAGTGCACTCTGATTTCGAGTGTACATCTGATGTACACTCGCCATCGCACTATTTCCCATACTCCAATGCAAGATGGCCATAAAACGCAAAAGAAAAATAAACATGGCGGACAGCAACACCGGAGGCGGCAATGATCTGATATGAAAAAATATATAAATAATTAAATAAATGATAATTTGGTGGATGGTACACATATATTAGTTAACACATGTATGTACAGTATTGACATATGTATTAGAAAATAATGTATTGATGATGTTTTAATTAATTTAGGGATAGATGAGGGGAATATTAGTTACTTTTAGTTGTATTGGTTTCTTACAGGAGTTGCGGTTGTTTTTTACAGGACAAGCGGTTGTTTCTGTTCTCTTTATCAACTAATACAATAAATGTGACAAATGAACAGTGAGAAAATGAACTTTTCTGTTTTACGATACAATCCATAATGTCTGTGCTAGAGTGCTCTCTGACACAGGTATTTACGTCAGCGTCCGAATTTGTGAGTGATTTTGAACACAGCTAAATCACAGCACACTGTAATTAAATACTCTTTAAAATCTGGTATACTACAGTCCAGTAGGTGGCGATAATGCACCTTTCAGCTTGATGTTTTTTAGTTATTTAGTATTATTAGCATAAAAAATGCAAACAAAAACTGACATTTTGAAACGATTTATTTGGCGCTGTAATACTGATGTAATGAGGTCACAGGTGTGTGTTTATAAAGTAATTTAAATGGCTTTGAACACGGCTCAGCCAATCGGAATAAAGGATCGGAAGTATCTGTTTTAAAATAAAAGATAAACTTTATCTTGATTACTTGTGAAATTGTTGATAAATCCTTCCTAATGTAAAACTCCTGCTGATGTAGTGGACGTGTGTGAGTTGGCTTAACTGCACCTCCTACACTCCAAGACCCTTCTTTCCTAGAAGACCGTAAACACTCTGCCATATGGGATTTACTCTCTCTCTTTCTGTATATTCTCTCTCTTTCTGTATATATGAGAGTGTCAGATACACAGCACAGAATGAGTTCTCTGTCTCTCTCACACAAACTGCTATCTTCAGAACTCATCACTAACTCAGCATTATATAAAAACATCCTTTGGAATCAGATTATATAACATGTAATATAATAGTGTTTATACAAATACTATGTTTTAAATGTCAAAAATTATATAATTTGCAATTATACTATACTATAAATCACATCCTTGGGTTTATAAAATGAGATTTTACACAATACATTGTTGTATTCACTTGAGAGAATTTTCCCCACCATAAAGAAACTGCTGTACATAATAAAACTCTCCCATCCACTCTGTACTAGTCACAAAACTAAAGATATCTTTCTTAAAACACTATTGTGCATCCCAACTGAGTGTTTGAATGTAGAAAAGGTGCTTTAAACAACTTTGAAACCATTTAATTCGAAGAGCACAGAAAAATACCTACATATCCTCAGAGCTTCTAACTGATGCTTCACCATAAATATGACTAATAAATGAAGCTCCGCCTCCATGAGCTCACAGCTGTGTTGTGATTGGCCAGGACTGAGTTCTATTAGAGACTTCTCCTTTACTTTTTCTGAGTATTAGTGATGGGAAGTTTGGATCATTTTAACGACTCGGATGTTTGAATCTTGTTCAGCAAAATGAACGAATATTTTTTCGAGTCATTTTGTTCCTATCAGCAGAATATAATTAAAATGTTACACGTTAAATTCCCCAAAACATCTAGTACTTACGCAAACGTTGATCACATTTATAATAAAAAATAAACTATAGGCTAATGCAGCCAAGGCCGAATTATGAGGAAGAGAAATGATTAATTAATAGTTTATCTGGGTCTTCAGGCTATGCAGTCTGTTAGTTCACCTCACTTCCTGATCCGAATCGTTCTTTATTTTGTCACGTCACATTTGTCACGTCTGTTCCCTGGAAACAGAAATGATTATTTCACTGCTCGAGTCTTCGGATTCAAGTCATTCGTTCATCACGTGACCGGCCCATAGTCTGAATGGAGAGGGGATGTGAAATGATGAACGAACGACTCGAACCTGAAGACTCAAGAGGTGAACTAATCATTTCTGCTTCTATAGGACATAAAGTGTAATCGATGTGTGTAACTACAAAATTTACTAATGTTTGGATATGTTAATCAGGTATAATCTGGTATGTTTACCCAACAGTTAAGAATTACTTGTGGGAAGCATTATCTAAATTCATAGTACACTTGTTGATCGAGTTATAAGTGTGTATGGAGTTAGAAGAATTCAGTGTCTTACTAAACAGTAGGCCTAATTGTTTTCTGTGTCAATCCGTACCTCTGCACAGCAGGCATAATCTAAAACTATAAAACACTTCTAACAAGTGGTATTCTAAGTGTGTACATTAAGTGCTTTGTGTTTGTCTAAAGCAGCTTCACTCTATGACAGTAAATTAAGAACCTTGTGTTTGTCTAAAGCAGCTTCACTTTCTGGCAATAAAAAATCAATTAGACACATTCCACAACTGGGTTTCTAAACAAAGCCCTCTAAGCTTGCAAATCAGTGTCAAAAGAAAAGATAAGAATTCCAGGAGGAAAAATACCCAAATGAGACTATAGGGTAAATTATGTGACAAAGTAAACACCCTGGTCTGGTAAAACTTTTAAAGAAAATACAACTGACTACGCATGCGCCACAAATATAAGGTATCATATGGACATGAATAATTAGTTAAGGCAGTGGAGATTGGTTTGTTTCTAGAACAAAAAGGTGAATTCCCCACCTAGGGATAATTTTACTGCTTCAGAGAGGTATATAAAGACATGTTTGTATATGTACAATTCAGACCCTCTGCAGTCTGTCTCACTTAATTGTTTCAATAAAGTTAAGTTACTTTTTGACATCTACAAACCCTCTGTCTGTGAAGTTTTTTGACTTAGGCTGGAAAGATTGTTTTCCACTACACTTCCTGTACAGAACCTATGGGGATGTTACAGCGCATGCGCGGTCAAAAATGACCGAATCACTCTCTGACACAACTCGTTGTTCCGAGTCATATTAAAGATTCGTTCAAAATGACCGAATCGTTCATGAACACGTCACTACTGTGTATCCCGGATGTTTTTTTTCTGAATCGCTCGGTGTTAGTTTTTAATTTGAAGCTGCTTGAATTTTTGAAAGCTTGAATTTGCACATTTTCCCCCAAGCATTACAAATTGAGGTTCAGGTTCTGCTGACTCTGATTTCACTCCACACAACACCTGTTTACAGCCTTTAAACACACCATGACTTCTGCTTCCAGACCGCTAAATGTGACCAAATATATTTTAAAAACACATGATGTTTGTTCCACACTGATAAAATTATATTCCCCAAACATTCTGAATGCTTAATAAATGAGAAATTAAAGAGAGGAAGTTGAAAGAACTATATAGTACATACGCCATAAAAACCTGTTTTACAGGTAAGGTCACACCTGAACCTCACGCGCTGCAGATTTCCTACAGCTGACTTTAAACGAGTTTTATTTACAATATATCATCATTCTTCTTATATAGTCGTTTATAAAAAATTTAAAAAAAAATAAAAAAAAACAATAAAGCACTCACCCTCAGTCAGCAGTCCTTGTTGAGTGACATTAATAACACCGTTTCTGCCTTAAAGATTTGTTTTAACTTCTCCAACCGCTCCACAAAATGTAGTCGAGTCTAAGGGAGAAACACTTTCACTTTAGGAAGGAGGATTCATTACAGGTGATGAGTCGAGCGGGAATGAGTCGACTCTTTGAGCCGGATCTTTTTTGCTGAGAATTCATTAGTATTATGTTTTCATGATTCTCTAATGCATTTAATCACATACAGTACGACATACTAGCAGTAATTTATGCACTGAAATGAAAATTCTTGGCCGAAGCCGAAGACGTTTTTTTCGCGTTTTATTTTACCATTTTTTTCACAATTGCATAAATTAAATAGTCAAATTGTGCTTTTTACTATTTTGTCTTGCTTCTCAAAGAAAAAAAATCAATTACAAAAACTACAATTTCAAAATATTTATTTAACACTGAACATTTTTTTTCATTCCATTGTCTGTCTTGACTACGTTTTTTGGAGTACGATTTGGATTTGTCTGTCTGCCCTTAAATAAATACATCTTTACCTGCTTCCACACTCTACTACCTTACGTCTCGCGACGTGACAGAATACTCCGGAACAGAAGCAAAAAAGTAAACATCCGAAGAGCACGTAGCTCGTGCACGTGTTCTATTTACTCTAAGTCAAAATAAATAGAGATATATTCTGTTAACACTATATAAAAGTAGCAGTTCTTTGCGATAAGTGAAAAGAGTTGTTAGATCAAATTTATACTTATAAATAATGGCAGATATTATTTGCACCTCAGTATTGTTGTACAGGATGCAGAAATAACATAGAGTGTAAACACAATCCCCAAAAGAT
The DNA here is from genome assembly GCF_023375685.1 of Ictalurus furcatus. NCBI lineage: Eukaryota > Metazoa > Chordata > Actinopteri > Siluriformes > Ictaluridae > Ictalurus > Ictalurus furcatus. Next base: position 4,808,177 of record NC_071273.1, read on the forward strand.
TTCACAATGTAATTGGTTTAAGTTAATACTCTGTGAATGACATGCTCACTTTACACAATTCAATCTGGAAAAGTGGAGGCTTGAGCCATTGATATGCAGTTATTAGAGAGAGAGAGAGAGAGAGAGAGAGAGAGAGCACGTGTTAATGCAGTAAAGAGACAGGAATCAGGTGTTGTGCCGAAAAAAGCTCCCCGTCGCAGGAACGCGCATATGAAGATAATCTTCTGCCACTCAGAGAACAATAATTATATTGCCACAAATATGGCTACAACAATAGATGAAACAAGGTTTTCATAAGTTTGATGTTTATTTCTTTGAACTGAACAAATTGGAAAGAAAAATTTTACATAGAGTATTTAATGGAAATGATAAATGAGCCCGTGGCACCCTGTCCAGGGTGTACCCTGCCTTGTGCCCGCTGCTCCCTGGGATAGGCTCCAGGTTTCCCCGTGACCCTGAAAAGGATAAGCGGTATAGAAGATGGCTGTACGGATGAGCCCCACTGAACACATATTCATCCCAGTCTACACAACACATGAGGGACAGAGTTTTACAGTTTGTGATGCAAATTTATTTCCTCCACTTGATGCATGTATACTGTGTCTTCGTTTCTCAGAGAATCTTGTTGCCATATTGATTGATTGTGATAAAGAGCCACACACACAAAGCCAATTATTTTTTGTCTCCCACCCCCAATTTGCAGCAGGAACAGACTGTGAGAAAATATAGTGTTTAGAAAGTTTAGAAATAACATTGTGCAGGTTCCCGAAAGACATTTTGTAGTTTCACACACTGCAGAGGGTAAAGAGTGGGAGCAGAAAGGTTATTGGTGCTATGTTGAAACCTTCTCTCTCTCTCTCTCTCTCTCTCTCTCTCTCTCTCTCTCTCTCTCTCTCTCTCTCTCTCTCTCTCTCTCTCTCTCTCTCTCTCTCTCTCTCTGTGTCTGTGTGTTTTCCACAGCGAAGTTGGGAGAAGCAAACCTTTTTCTTTCATTTGTACAATGTTTACTTGTTTTCACCTACAACCTATACTTTTTCATGTATACATGCTTTAAACAGCTGGTAATATTATTAAACATGAGGTGTAGTATACCCAGATAAAGGCAGCTGTTGTTGACACATTATCAGAATCAATGTCTCTTGTTTTATCACAAAACATATCTAACATACAGATATAAATATATAAAAAAAATCTTTACATACTTCTCAGCAGAGCATGTAGAAAGGAAGAAAGATCTGACTGATAGAAGCAGAATTATTATTTTATTAAACAACAGCATGCTCACAAACAATATATACAGAATAAAATGTATATTTTTATTGTGTACTGCTTTTTTCAGGATACACATCCATTTGAGCTACTCAGCACGGTCCTGATAGGTAAGCTGTACATGTCTGATGGTGGACGCAGTACAGTACATGTGTCATGGTGACTAAATGACCACAAGCCTATCCTCTCTGTACCAAAACAGTAGTTGAGGTGGTTGAATGCATAATTAAATTTACCCATCAGTTTGAGTTTCTGAAAAGGATACAGATCAAGGCACAGAGTTTGTGAATTCAGCACTTTTGCTAAAATGTTGCTAAAATATTTTAGTTGTGTTTTGATCCATGCTTCAATTACAAACATGGTTTCCTATTACAAACATCTTCACCTTCACTTAAAGAATTTCTTTCAAAACCATATTGAAAATATTGGCATAATGGATATTATAATATGTTCTTTATATTAACAGATAAACAAGAATGTATGTGCCAATTCAGAAATTAAAAGGAGCCATTGTTCACCTTACCTCCCTCAAACCAATGGACTGGTAGAGAGGATGAACAGTACCATACAAAGATGAGGCAAATGGTTGATTTAATATGAATTCATTATATACTTAATGTACATTATTGTCAGATGTACCAAATGATCTTCAATTTACAGCAGCAAATGCAAGTGGGACCATAAATATATCTTTTTGGGAGATGCCTATTGTCAGTTAAAATGAATATTTTTTTAGAACTCTTGTCATATCACAGCAAACCAGTGACTACATTTCCTATCCTGCACTGCGGCCTACAAACATGGCCACCATGGACTGCAATTCCCAGAACACTCACATTCATTCAAATCATGCACACCTGCATCCAATCTCACACTCTAACTCCACAGTATAAAGAGACCATTTTCAACCGATGTCTTTGTGAAGTCCTATTTGCAGTTGCTTAGTCTCGGTCATATTTCCAGGGCTTAGATTGTGTTTGCAGTTCTGGTTATTGACTTTGTTTACTCTGTTGACCTTGATTCTCTGCCTTGCCTAGTTTAGCCTGTTTGCCTGATCATTTGACCCTAGCCTGCCTTGTACTTTGATTTCTGCCTGACCCTTTGCAGTTCTTGTTGTTCGATTAAACTGCCATACCTGCACTTGCTTCCGTCTCAGCCTCTATTATGTGATAGCTCTCAGCAAGCTGGTAGCAAAAAAATTAAAATTGGGACGAGTACTTGGCTGCGGTCATGTTTAGGTTGTGGACCAAAAAACAAATAACAACTCAGTTCTCCCCATTCTTTGTGAGGTTTTGGTGAGAGGCTCGGTACCCAACAAAGGTGCCAGAACACTTCATGGTTAGTAAACTCATGTCTAAATATAATTTTAGGTCTATCGATACAGTGTTGAAAACATGGAATGAAAGAATGTAAAAACATGTTCACAGGTAGACAGTGTTGAGGTTGTTGTGGCTGAAAGGACATAAAGTGCCTTAATCAAATTAAGGATATTGCTCATTGGCAATGTCATCAAGCAGCAGGAGAGTACAGGAAGGTAAATGAAGCACCGTGCTCCTAAACTTACCTTAAAATGTAGGCAACCAGGTGTGGAGACAGAATATAAGAAACCAAGAGAGAAAAGGTGGCAAACTGAGGCAAACTTCCTTGGCCCTTTCACTGTGATGGCACTATAGTGGAAAAGTGAAAAATCTGCTGAGAGAAGATAGTACTGTTTTCAAAAATGTCAGTGGACACAACAGCAGCAGTCCAAGCATTAGCATTCCCTACATCCTCAACAGCACCATCCTCACCAGCAGCACCAGCCTCAATAGGCCCTGTCTCAGCAGCCACCTCACTAGCTCCAACACATGCACACACTTCAGTTGATGAATTAGGTAGTATGATAGATTTTTTTTTTTTTTTTTGAATAGTAATTTGTACAAAATCTTGTACTATAATATTGATGTTAATAATGTTGTATAGTATAATACAGCCTACTGTATTTTTTTCAGATGTGCAGGAGGCTTGGGCAGGGAAAGGTGTGCATGTACTATTTTCCAAAGTGGGCCTGTACAAACTTTTTTATTGGGATACTGAAAAGACTGATCCCAACAAGGAGCTTGAGACTGAGGTATCCCTTTTTCATTAATGTATGAAATTATCACTTTACACTGCCTAATACAAAGACCTTAAGTCATTCAAGGAAATTCAGTAACACCACAACAGTGCAGTTGATAGTATTACAGTAAAACTGCCCCTGTCTAATTCAAGCCCAATTCGTAGTTGGGATGCTGTCTAAAATGTAAATAAATGTAAATAAAAATAGAATGCAATGATTGCAAATCTCATGTACACATTATTCACAATAGAACATCGAAAACATATCAAATGTTTAAGATGCAAGACATCTCAGCCTTTATTTTGGACACTACTGTGTACAGCTCATTGTCACTTATTGTACTGAACAACAATAAACCTGTGACAGAGAATTCATGCATTCTGTGAAAACTGTCCTCTGACTGACACCCAGTAAGTTAACTATGAACAGGATTGACAGTTGGATGTCTAGAAATGACTTCAACCTTTCTTACAGCGTTCCATCACTCCTGCAGCTACTTCTAACTCAATACGTGATGTTTCAGTTTCCATCTGTTCTCACACCAATGTGTGGAGCTGCGAAAGAGCATTTAGTGTAACATCTGGAACATAAATTTGTTCTGTTAATGCATCAATAAGAACCAATTCATGTGTGCAAAGGAAGTTTAGGTTATCGAGGTCAAAGTTAGAGGCAGAATCGATGATACCATTCTCCAAAATATTTTTTTTTCCTCTCCAAAAAATCACTTCTAAACAAGTCAAGGATAATTATCTGCACATGTCTCAAATATTACATACAGCTATCATAAATAAATGACATTTTACCCTTTTACTGAAATAAAATTGTAATTTACATTAGTAAACATTCTGGTGCTTTATCCTAGCCAGCACATAAAATAAGGTAACACATGCAGCGTAACACAAGCTGTGCTGTATATTCACCCCCAAGCTGAAACAAGCTGTACACACGATACCAGCTGACTAGCAATGAGCAATGTTCACTAACTAGAAAGAAAACATGCAATCTCTATTTTCAGCAATGTAAAAAAAAAAGGAAAAGAAAAGAAAAAGCATTTTTTTCTTCCCCTCGCTTGGGCCCCAAGTGCGCATTGGCCCCTGGGCCCGTGCCCATAATGCCAATTGGATAATCTGTCCCAGCCCTGATCTGAAACAAACTGTGCATAAGATACCAGCTGAATAGTAATGAGTAATGTTAACTAACTACAAAGAGAACATGCAATCCGTCTGCATGGGAATGTGTAAAACACAAAATACAGCATCAGGGAAATAATATTTCAGTTCATCCAAAGTGAAAGTGCCACACAAATCTGTCAGTAGTTCCAAAAATTGCCTCACAGTAACAGCTGATGGGGAGAAAGAGAGAAGTGTGCTATGGAGTATTGTCCAGACCAGAATAGGAAATATGATTATGTCACCACTGAGTGTCTAGTTAGTGAAAAAAAATTAATAACTAAATGTAAAAGGTGAAAAGATTAGAATGGGTAAGGCATTTTATTTAAGTACACTCTCAATTAATAAAAAAACAGTCTACAATGTACACATGATAAAAGATTCCACTACTGACCTGCCTAAAAAGATGAGAGAGGGAAGCATATAAAAAGATACACAACAGAAAGAAGGTGCTTGTGCTCATATACACTCATTCCCAGTTGAGTCTCCTCAAAAAGGTGCACTCTAAAATTGCTGAGTTACACAGAACCCAGTTTTGGTCGATTCTGAAATCCAGCGCTGGGTACAATGTGGACCGACTCAGTCTGGACTGTTTTATCTCAACAAGGCTGGGTTATGATGTTGACTCAGCATGTTGATTTAAATTTAAGTACAAAAAGCACTTTTCTCTACAAAAACACTCAGTGGAACAATATTTTGTTGTTACACAAATTTGTTTTTGAAGAATTGTTGAACTATTATTTTGCTACAAAATTGTTAAATTTGTTAAACTGTTAAATACTCAAGTTAATTTTAAACAACAAAAATAACATTGTATTTATGTATTTTATCTCTTCAAAGTGTATTTAATTGATACAATTAGGCAAGACATTCTAAGTGCTTAAGTACAATATAATTTTAGTTATGTATCCAGCAAATCAGCTAAACAATGCATGTGTAAAGATATTAAAACATTCCAATATTAGACAAATATTAATCACATAAAACAGAAAAACTATATCATGCAACAGTTAGTTCTGGTCTATTCATTTGATTGCACAACAAAGTTCCAAGAGTGCTGATATTTAGTATAACAGCACTGCTACACTAATTAACCAGAGGACACATGACCTGTTGTGAGTCTCCTAGTGGCTTCCTCAGATGCCAATATTGTTGGGTGAGAATTCCACCAATGCCTTGAAACTGTTCCTGTCCATTTTAGCTGATCTTCTTCACACACTGAATATAAAAGAAAAAACATGTGAATTAATAACCACAAACTGGACTGTGGTACTTCATGATCAACATGTAATCATCTCTGCTCCAAGAGAAACATCATCATCTCCTGTTTATAATTAATCATTCAACATTTCTTCATTCTTACTAACATCTGTGTTATAACATTTAGCGAGAACAAATGAGAACTTCCACAAGTTCTAAAAGGAAAATGTGCAGATATTTACCCATCACTGCTCTTATCCAATCACACGCTTTGGGGCTTTTTAAAATAATGAACACTACTGTGGCATTTAATTCTTGTTCTACATTTATATTTAAGTGCAGACTTTAAGAAGAAGCCGAGGTGAATGTTACAGGAAAGACAGAAGACACGGTGTGGAGGTAGGGTGCTGGAAGAAGTGACAAAGGGAGTAAAGTGGCTGCTTAAATAAAAATATGTGGCATAAAATATAATCTTTTTAATTTGCTTTTATGAAAGTTGAGAAGAAAGTGTGCTGCTTATGTAACGAGGCTGTCTTAGGTGGTAATCAAACCCAGGTCTCTCATGTACAAAAAGTCACTGGCAAAGCTATTCCCCAAGAAATGAATCAAAGAGCAGCAGAGGAAAGGAGGCAGAGATGATCCACAATAGAGTCTTTACTGACGAAAAGAGCAACAATAAAGGAAAAAAGATATGGGGGGGGGGGGGGGGGGGCTAATGAGTAGCAGAGTTCAGCATGAGTCTGGAGAGAGGCGCCCCTGCCAACCAGGAGGGGCATCGCAGTCCAGTGAGGAGTTCTTACAGCTTATCAGAAACAGGGAAAAGCAGAGATCATCTTGTTCAGACAAAAGCAGCAGTATGAAGTCAGAGATAGCAGGCTGTCACAAGGAGACCAGGTGTTCATTTACAATCACTCTCATGCACTCATTTGTGATATTTTGTAGACTCTGTCTGACTCCCTGTCTTCTACCTTCACATGAATTTTAAATCAACACACTTTACTGAACACAAAACAGCATTAAAGCCAATTGTTAGAAAAAATCGGATTAAATAGAATATAGTGACATTTCTAAAACTGGTTTTATTTCCTAACCTGGTAATCTGATATTTATTGGAACTTAAGAGAAACAAACTAATGATAATGAGGTTAAATGATTAGTCTTTTATTTTATTTCCAACATTTATCTAAAAAGGTCATGACTCACATCAGTTCCAGCCATTTGTAATGTTCATCTTTAAGAGCAGACAACAGCTTCTTTCCTGAGTCTCCTATTTTATTATCAAACAGATTCAGTTTTCTCAGGAGTGAGGGGTTTGATCTCAGAGCTGAAGTTAGAGCAGCACAGCCTTCATCTGAGACACCACAACCACGCAACCTGTAGAGACACAATGACACTCTTCACTCTCTCATCTTAAGCAGAGGAACAACAGCACTGACTTTCCTCTGGTTGTAGACAGTTTCCCTCATTGTGGACTGAGTAACACACACTAGATCTTTAGAAATGTTTTTAGTAACTTTTCCCTTCACACATCTCAACAAAATCTCTTTTTTAATCAGCGTTCAAATGAACAGGTCTTTCTTGGAAAGATCAGACTGTCTGTAATCAGACCTAAAACAGGGTCAGACTCTAAATAACATTTGGAGAAGTTGTTAGCTCACTGGTTCATGTACTTTTTAAAAGTCAGACTGTGGATGTGTAAATAGTTTATTCAATATTGACTGTGAATATGTTTTATTTATACAGAATGTGTTTTTTTATTATAATGACTTTGATGAAGATTAGAACATGTTTTATAATTAATGATTTAAAATATGATCTTACCCCAGTATCTCCAGTTTACAGAGAGGATTCTCAAGTACAGCAGAGAGACTCTTCACTCCTGAGTCTCCTATTTTATTATCAGACAGATACAGTTGTCTCAGGTGTGAGGGGTTTGATCTCAGAGCTGAAGTCAGAGCAGCACAGCCTTCATCTGAGACACCACAATCACACAACCTGTAGAGACACAATGACACACTCTTCATCAACAGGTTTTTATCATGGTTTACTTTCAGAGAAGGTAAACTCTTTATTGAACTAGTCTGTTACACACCACACAGAAAAGTTACTGAGCAATGTCACTCATTGCAGCTTCTTAAAGCAGAAGCTCCTAGGGAGTGAGAACTGGGGTTTGTGAATAATTTTAACAAGACCACGGTGTAGCCCCTAGCAACAAGTGTGCTTTTTTTTGGTGGGCCATTCAGCTTTACAGCTGCTGTTGAATTATTGATATTAAGTGTTCTAGATCTGTAAAAGTATTGCTGGCTTTAAAAAGTAATTAGTCAGTTTTTATAGAAGGTATCTCTGTTTATCTCTATTTTTAATGCACACGTTACAAATTATAAGTACATTTAATTATTTCTTTAATGCATGAGTGACTCTGGAGAGAAATCATTATCACTTAATGACTAATCTATTTGTTCTGCATGTTGTACTGTTACAGAACATTCCAGGTGAAAAACAACACTGTATACAACTGCTGCTTTTAGTGAGTTATTGTGTTTCTCAGAGAGATGATCTTACCTCAGTGTCTCCACTTTACAGTGAGGATTCTCCAGTACAGCACAGAGACTCTTCACTCCTGAGTCTCCTAGTTCATTCCCAGACAGATCCAGTGTTTTCACAGTCAGATGCAGTTCTCTCAGATTGGAGGTTTCTGAGCTGAGCGATGAGACCAGAGCTGACCAACTTCTCATGCTGATTGTATCATATCTGATACTGAAGGAAATAAAATAATATATAACTAACAACTTTCAACATCATTCTTTCCCTGGTTACGAAAACTCAGTCATGTGGTTCTTACAAAATGTCTTCCACCACACATTCCCCATGAAATGCAAGAGTTTGTGGAGGTACAGGTGTGCGACGGGATACAGTCCTGTCAATGACAATGAATACAACTCAAACTGTACAGTTTACTGTGGAGCAGGCGACAGGTGATGATCATGTCCAAGTGGCTAAAGAGCAGAGTGAATCACTTAGTTCCTTTTACCTCAGATTTCCCCTGAGGATATGGTATGTTGTTTGTCATGTGCTTTTCTTTTTAGATATATGACTGAATGATAAGAGTTTTCTTGAATATCATTAACTGAAAAAATAGCCATAAAATAATTAGGCTCTTAGTCTAACTAGTAACAGAGGCACTCTCAATGCTGAGTTAGTAATCAGCTGAATATGATCTGGGAAGTGGGTCATGTGACTGATCACGTGGTGGAGTTTGTAGTCTGTAGTGCTGCTGGGAAATGGAGTTTAGTGCAGGTGTGTTCTGGGAGTTGTTATGAAAGCAGGTGACATAAGAATCATTTTCAGGTGCTATTAGGAAATATTTTGGGGTGCTGTCAGTGTTGGCACCAAGCTGCCAGCTGCCACTGTTGGGCACTTGAGCAAGACCCTTAACCCTCTCTACTCCAGGGGCTCTGTATCATGGCTGACCCTGCACTCTGACCCCAACTTCCTAACAAGCTGGGATATGTGAAGATAGGAATTTCGATGTGCTGTAATGTACACTGTATGTGACAAATAAAGGCTTCTTCTTGGAAGTGATACAGTTACATTTTAAAGCTCAAGTCAGCTTGACTATATTTCTCCAAGTCATGTCTAAATTATGTTAGCTATGGTTTGCTTAAAAAATTAAAAGAAGCAGAAATTTCAGTTTTGAAGTGCATTGTAATTTATTATTGGATCTATTTTATTTATGTTATTTATATGTACAATTTATTTGTTGACCAATTTCTTGAAGTTGAAAATAGTTATTTTTCTTTACCTCAATTTTTGTTCTTTCTTTCTTTCTTCAAATTTACTTGCTTCCTTGTGTATATAGATTTCTATATACAGAATATACAGAAGAAGATATGCGTTGTAGGCTGATTGGCATTTCCAAATTGTCCTCTGTGTGTGTGTGTGTGTGTGTGTGTGTGTGTGTGTGTGTGTGTGTGTGTGTGTGTGTGTGTGTGTGTGTGTGTGTGTGTGTGTGTGTGTGTGTGTGTGTGTGTGTGTGTGTGTGTGAGAATTTGCCCTGTGATCGGTTGGCACTCCACACAGGGTGTCCCACACCTTGCGCCCCAAGTCCCCTTTGATAGGTTCCAGGCTCCCTGTGACCAAGTGTAGGATATGTGGAACAGAAAATGGATGGATGGATGAAATCAGCTGGCTTCTACATATTTAATACCTGCTCCTCGGTCTAATTAAATTGTTTATACAATTTTTATTCTTTAACGTATTTATATATTGTCGCGACGGACCGACAGCCGGCGCGCAGGATAAGAAAGTCGCTCCTTCTCCGACTGCCGCGCAGGCACGAAGCGGACAGCCTCGCGCCAAACACAACGAATTCCACCACTCAGGCGACGGGGGAAGAGTATAAGAGGACACTCTTCCGCCCGTGCACGAGAGAGTACTAACTCGCAGACCACGTGCGCGTTCTTTTGCTGCCTAAAGGTATTCCGACCTCAGATACGGCTACATATTTTCTCTAATCTCTCTCTCTCTCTCTCTCTCGTTCTCTTCCCGAAGGTTCGGGTGCGGACGAAGACTCCAGCTGGTAACCTTACACACGACGGTGGATGACGGCACGGGAAAACCCCACCCCCTTCTAGGGAATCCCGACACGCCCTCGAGAGCGTCGCAACGCCAGCCACACCCCCACAAGATTAATCACTGTATCACTGCAACCACTTTCCTGCGTATCTGTGCTCCCCCCCGGGCTATTTCCCTTACAATATCTATTTGTTAGCATTAGCACCCTGTATCACCTTAAATTCAAAACATCCCAAAGGACATGTTTGTCAAAGTGAACAAGGAGGACTAGACTTCTTGGCAGCTTTTTATTTAGAGGCATCCCTGCCCATGACTTTGAAGTCGAGTTATACATGTTAAACTGTTAAAATGTGGCTGTTGTAAACCATTTTCCTGCTTCTGTAGTTAGACAAATGTGTTATTTGAACAATATCTAGACTCAGCAAAGAATGATGATTTGACATTCTATTGATTATTGAATTATAAATCCTTTTGTAAGCTGAACAAAGTTAGATAGATAAATGTCCATTATAGGCAACTCCTCAGTAAGAACATGATTGATGTAGAGCTACACAGGTTTGTTAAAGCAATATAAATTAGGCATGTTAGTTTACTAGCAAGCTAAGCCTGTTAAATTCTTAGCACAACAATTTTTTATAGTTAGCTGCTTAGCTGAGATGAAATGTGTGCTGCAACGATAGAACAACTCGGACCAGAATTATTCCTCCAAACTGCCTGTAAAAACAACCATCTTCTGTTGGCTTGGAAAGTTTGATAGTATTCACAATCTGAGATTTTAGACAAAAGATTCTGGCATTTAAAAATCACTAAAGTCCTGCTATTTCTTTTTTGTAACTCAAGTTTCCACAAGTTATTATAATTCCACTGTGTTTTGTTTCCAAGAATGTACGTCAGAGGGAGACATCAGACTGATGTGTCTCACTCAGAGGTCCAGATTGGTTGATCACAGTAGGGATTCCCAATGGTTTAATTACATATTGGTGTATTGCAAAATAATGAATTCTGCTAAAACACACACTAAGTGATACAGTTTGTACAACAGAATACTACATACCATGATAAATAATATATTCAGTTCTAGTTTTATGCTGGAACTGTGACATTAGCAGTGACATTAACAGTGATTAGACGCTACCTGTGTAGATCTGAGGGGCCTTCAGCTTTAAACTTCAAAGGTGGCTCCATAGATTGATCACTCTTCATGGAGATACAGCTGGGTGCTGGTGATTCGGACCTTTCTCCCTTGAGTTTACTGCACAACATTATAGACAGTCCTTTAGTGATTTATATACACTCTTTACCATTTTCACTAACTTGTTAATTTAATGATGACTTAATTTTACTTACAATTAATAGAATCTAAAATATTTTCATACCAAGTGGTGACTGATAGCTTTTCATTAACAGAAAAACCTTTGGTTATATTTCAGATATTAATATTTGATTGATTAAAACACATGGACATGTGAAGTTACCGTTTTTTTGAGTGATTTTTGAGTTTATTGCGGGTCTCCATCTTAAATATTAGTAAAGTTTGCAAAAACACAGTTTAGTCCTGAAGAGTCTGATCTCTTCTGCTGGAATGGCTCGCACTCCTAGAAAACACAAAAACAAATAAACAGTTAAGCTTCACAACAATTTTCCATTTTTGTCACATTTTTAATACCGCTGCTAAAAAAATTTGACAGCTGCATTAAAATCACAAGCTCCACATTTATATATCTGAACTGTCTGGTCCTGTTACATTGGTATATATACATACATGTTTATCATTGAACACTCAGTGGAACTAAGGAACTTAGTTAGAAATCAAGGTTTATTATTTAGCATATATATATAAACATGGAGATAATCCAAAAGATAATTAAAAAAAAAAAAACAACCTTGTACATTAATGAATGTTGTGTCGGTATGTCTTTGGCTTAATTTGTTTTGTGTCTGAAACTTAATTATGTGTCATGTGTGTGTTATGTGTAGCCCCCTATCCCTCTCATTTTTTGATGATTTTTTTTTGTGTTGCTATTGCTAGTGGTTGTTATTGTTTATGGGAAACCAATATAACTGTCATTCATGCACACAAAAAGAGAAAGTGTGCATTTATCCCTTTAACAGACACAATTCAATACTTGTGCTAACTAAAATAATCAGAAAGAGATTTCATAACTTTGGCCTGCATGGGAGGTGTGCCTGGAAAAGCCTTTGCTGTCTAAAAAGAACATTAAAGCAAGAATACAGTTTGCCAATGAGCATATAGGCAAAGACCAGGCTTTTTGGAATAATGTTCTCTGGACAGACGAATCAAAGAGAGTTGTTTGGCCACAGTAACAAATGTGGGACTGAAATTGAAGAGAGGAAGTTGAAAGGCCTATATAGTACATACACCATAAAAACCTGTTTACAGCTAAGTTTGTACCTATACCTCACACAGATTTCCTACAGCTGATTTTACACGAGTTTTATTTACAGTATCATCATTCTTCTTATATAAAGTAATTTATTATGTAGAAATCACTCACCTTTAGTCAACAGTCCTTGTTGTGTGGCATTAATATCACCGTTTCCGCCTTAAAGATTTTGTTTTCACTTTTCCAACTGCTCCACACAGGGCCTGTGCTACCTATAGTCACAGTAGGTAATTTGCCTGGTGCCTCGGACTTGGAGGTGGGGCCTCCATAACCGTCACATCACTATACACTATTCCACCAATCCAGACAGGCAGGAAAAGACTAGACTCTTTGTCCATTGGATATAGATGAATTGTTACTCACCTGTAATGACAACAGTTAATGTCACCATTTCAAAGTGGGTCCCACCCTCTGAATGTATGAAGATATGTCACCATTTCAAAGTGGGTCCCACCCTCTGAATGTATGAAGATATGTCACCATTTCAAAGTGGGTCCCACCCTCTGAATGTATGAAGATGTGTCACCATTTCAAAGTGGGTCCCACCCTCTGAATGTATGAAGATGTGTCACCATTTCAAAGTGGGTCCCACCCTCTGAATGTATGAAGATATAGGGTACGATGAACAAAATACAAAAAAGCAACTTTTCTGCAGCTGACTGACTTTAAATCAGTGACTTATCATGACGCCGAAACGATCACATCCTTAAGGGGCTGCTGAATGAAAGGTTAAACAGGAACACAAAGGAAGTATGTGAGTTGTCATCATCTATTTTTGGAGTGATTGTACTGTATTCTAAAATTCCAAAGAGCAAACACAGTACAGCATTACGAAAAAGTAAAGTCAACTCTCTGTATATCTTCTAAATTCCGCTGATGTTTAAGTAACCAGGTGAAGTTTAAAAGTCTTTGATGTTTGTAAATATTAAGTGCCATGTCTAAGAGAAATTAGGTGTGAGATCCTTTAAAATGCTCCATGATGTCACATTAAGAGTAACGCGTATAGAAGGACGAAAGCGCAGTGTGGGGAGCGATGCTTTCTCTTAGGGAGATTTTACCAGGTGGATAATTGAATATTGTTCATCAATACACACAGTACATTGGTGTTAAAGTTACTCTGCAGTCTTGGTTGGTGTGTGTGTGTGTGTGTGTGTGTGTGTGTGTGTGTGGAGTTACTGCAGGTTTTCCCATGTGATTTTCCTACTAGAGGTTGTGGAGGTTAAAAACGGCTTTTTTTCAACAACAAAACAAATGTACCGCTGCAGTAGGTTTTGTTATATTGTTTCCTTAGTTGAAGGCTGTTTTTATATTGCATTTCAAGAAAAGGGATACACTTGTATTTTCTTTATCAAATGTTGTTTATTTTATTTTTGACAATCAGTAGCTCTGATTTATTAATTCCCTTGACTAAGAATTTACACAAACACGTTAAAGGAATAAACCACCCCAAACTTTATTTTGTTGGCTTGTATGTGTTTTTATTCACAGTTACATTTACATTACTGCTCTAACTTAATACTTCATCTTAGTTTTCAAATCATAAATACTCTTGTTATATTTATTGAAAAAGAAGCGTACAATTTTAAGAACAAATGAACTATTCTTTCTGCTTAGTCGAATTGTCTCTTTCACTTCCACTAGTGGTTGTTTTGTGTATATAGTGCATATTTAAGGTATTGCAGTGCAATACATAATATGACTATTTTTATAGTCTATTGCTTCAGTAGGAGGGAGAAATCCTGTCCATACCCAGCTAGGAAAAAGTGATTAAGGCACAGATGATCATTTACTGAAGTGGTGTGCAGGAAGTGTTCATCTGTAATTATTTATTGGCCTTGTAATGTCTTGTATTCTCAACACATTTTACTGTATAGAGTAGGCAAAGCTGTTCGTTATCCCAAATAGTGGGTGGGTGTGTTACTGTAAATAAATTACTGAACAAATTGTTGCACATACTAGCAGTAATTTATCCTCTCTGTGGTGCACGTACATAGGAAAGAGATTGTGGTAAAGTTAGTTTCACATATTTTCACATATTCAGATTTCTGTCTTCAACAGCTTTTGAACAGTAGCTCCAAAAGGTTAAAATGTGTAAATTATTCACAACCAAAGTTAAACTCTTACTGACTTTTAATCCATTTTTATTTGGAGGAAATATATGCAGTACTTCTCTTGAATACTCTCTACTCACTCATTACTTTGGTGAGTTTTAACTATTACAGATTTTTTTTTTTAAGTTTGGAAAAAGCTTCTAAATAGTCAGAACTATTGTTAAAACAAGTTGTGACATATTTTGCACCAGAAAATAGAATATACTACACCTCTCACTTTGGCAGGTAGCCTATATTTGTTACTGAAATGTAATAAATTTTTATTTGGGAAAAAAAACTTAAATAGCTTCTAAATGGTTTGACCAATTGACCCAAAACAAGTAGTAAAATATCTTCTCTAGAATGTACTACACTTTTCACTTTGGCAAATTTAACTGTATTGTTAATAACTTCATGCATAAATTATTTTTACTGCAATTAGTTCCTGTAACAAACCTTAAAGTTGGGGAATGAGGTGGCGAGAACTGACTGAACATAAACATAAAGTTTAATCATAAACATAACTCAAACATAACATAAAACACACAAACATAACTGCAACACAAAGCACACGTGCATCTCTCTCTCTCTCTCTCTCTCTCTCTCTCTCTCTCTCTCTCCCTCATTTTATTAAATCATTGCACGGCTGTCATAGAAAGCTAATAAACTAAGAAAGTACCAATTTAGCTGGTATAGCCATTTGAACTATCAAGTGGCTAGCTCACTATTGCTAATGCTAATCCTCATTTTGTAACAGGATCTGAGTTGTCACAATTTATCACTATTATATGTAAGCAGTGACTGACTACCGGCCATTGGATTATTTGAAAAATAATGCACACCCGAGGTGGAATCAAGTATTAAACAGCGCTGTGGTATACAATACATTATTTTCTAAAAACAAAAGAGAATACCAATGGACTCGTGTTTCATGCAGATGTGCGTTTGCTTTTTGTTGCTTTTAAGGTTTATTTATAATCTTAGTGTTATACTAAGGTTATCAATCTTTTTAGTTTCCTTCAGGCAAGTGCCACCGCAGCAGATGTTGAGAAGACTCTCACACTCCCTGCAGGTCCTCGCCTGATACTTCTCGGTATGTATACAATAACATCTGTGTTTGAGAAGAACATTCATGACTGCCTAAGACTTTTGCATATAAACATATTTGTTTTATTCAACAAAGCAATATAATATATTAAATAATGTAATATTTCAGTAAAATTAAATGAGTGTAAAACATATCTTTTTTGTGTTAAATACCTCATGTACCTGGGCATGTCATCCACACTCACTTGCTCACTCTCACTCATTCACAAACATGCTCACAGTAACTCACACTCACTAACTCACACACAAACACACTCACTCACTGTTTAGAAGCCAAAATTCAAAAGTGGTGCTGATGCTTTGCATTAATGACACAGTGGGTCCTTTTTGTTTGTGAGGGAATCCTACCTACATTCCTGACTGGGCTTGCAACATTGTTCGCAATGTTTAACTTACAGTACCAGGAGGAGGCCTCTTGTACTTTGGAGTTCATTCACAGGTAAGATACCTTGTTACTTAAATCTAACTTTCATTTTGTTTTGTTTTTCGCATGCCTCATTTCCCTACTCTAAATGTCGCCAACTGCTTTTGTATAGTGCTGTGTTTCCAGGCGCTTCAGTGGGATAAACCCAGAGCAGGGTTCAAAGTCTAGCCAGGGCGAGGTGGTCTCAAAGCAGACGGGTAAAATCATCACCAAGAAATCTCACAGTTAACCCTCGTGCCTCCATTCTCCTGAAGAATCTCATGGACTTGTCAGTGGGACTTGATTTACGCAAGCAAGTTATTACACACTCACACTAATGCACTCATTGGTAGTATTTATAAAAAATTTATAAAGAATTTGCACATATGAGAATTTGGAATTTATTATTATTATTTTTTAAGTATTTTGGTTTTTGAAGGTTTTAGTTGGATTTTACTGACCTCTGTCATACCACTGCGCTCTGTGCTGGCTGGTTGGCTCTCTCTCTCTCTCTCTCTCTCTCTCTCTCTCTCCCTCCCCCTCTATCTATAATACAAATGTAATGCAACATGTTTTACATATAAAATAGTACACCTTATTACAGCCTAGTTCTCTTGGTCAAAGTAGTTATAGTGTTGAAGCACTTTTAATAATTCATGTTCAATACCTGTCCGTTATATAATTTTATAAGTCATAAAAAGAAAAAAAAACTATCTATCTATCTATCTATCTATCTATCTATCTATACATACATATATGTATATATCTATATCTATCTATGTATCTATCTATCTATCTCTCTCTCTCTCTCTCTCTCTCTCTCTCTCTCTATATATATATATATATATATATATATATATATATATATATATATATATATATATATATAACATATTAATAAAACATATTATAGATTAGGTTATATATAAATAGATTTTAAATAGAATAGATAATCATTATAATCACTCCTGTGGAGGGGAACAATGGTCTTGAATTTCCTCCATTTGTACACAATCTATCTGACTGTGGATTGGTGGAGTCCAACTTTTTAAGTTACGGTTTGTAACCTTTTCCAGCCTGATGAGCATCAACAACTCTTTTTCTAAGGTCCTCAGCAATCTCCTTTGTTTGTGCCATGATACACTTCCACCAACATGTTATGAAGCTAAGGTTGTGTCTCAACCATCTCCCTAGGTCAGTAGTCTGGGCACAGATCAGGTAGTCGGCCATTTTTAAAGGCTGTTTCAGTTGCAAAATCTGCAAAAAAAAAAAATCTTGAAAAAATCATCTTGAAAAAAATGGGGAATGAAAATTCAGCCAACTTCTGGCTACAAATGAGTAGCTTGTTATTGTTTATGTAGCTCTCAAATGATTACTTATGTTAGCAATTTTTAACTTTATTTGACATTCTATATACAGTTTGTTTGAGTCCAACGACTTTTAAGTGTTTAATGATTTTTTTTTCTTAAATCCACAAGCTAGCCTACGATCCTACTTGACATATTATGACAGAAATACGTGTGATTAAGCTAATAAATTTATATGACATATAAAACTTAAACATATTTAAGTATTTAATTTTTGGTGACCTTTCACAATGCAAGTATGTAGTCAGGTTGTCGGAAATTCAGTTATCAGTGTTCCAATGTGTAGTGAGCCAGGGTCCTTACCAGCACCTCAACTCGTGTACACTACTACTGAACTAGGGAGCTAGTTGAGACATACCCTGAGACTTTGATAGATCTCTGGTCTTTAAATTAAACAGGATGATCATTCACACCAGATTGTCATCCCATTTATTGAAAACACCTGAATCTAATTTCACTTTCAAATTAACTGCTAATCCTAGAGGTTGACATACTTTTGGCACTCACAGATATGTCATATTGGATCATTTTCCTCAATAAATAAATTCCCAAATATACTATTGTTGTCTCATTTGTTTAATAGGTTTCTCTTTGTCTACTTTTAGGACTTCTGATCTGTGTTACACTCCTGCCGGCAGATGGCGCTGTAGCATTGAAGTGCAAAGACTGCTGCAGAGAGCGCTCATGCACTAGATTCTTATATATGGACACGCGCCTTTTGTTTGTTTTGGTTTTCCCTCTGTTTAAGCATTGGTTGATTTTCGAGGGTGTGTCTTGATTTAATCCAGGTGTCTATGTTTCAGTCTGATCATGTTTGTTATTTAAACCCCTCTTGTGGCTGCACACTTCGCGCAGTATTTACGTTAACTGAGTAAATGTAATGATGAATGCGTTACGTGTGTTAAGCGGTCTTATTGTCGTGTCCAGTTCCTGTTCCATACCTTGTATCCAGTTTTCATGTTTAAAGCTTGATCATCTGTTCCTTTGACCTGCATCTGATCATCTGTTCCGTTGACCATCTGTTCCGCTGACCTGCATCTGCTCCCGCCTCACCTCTCTGTGTCGTTACAGAATACTGCAACTACCATGCGGAAGCAGCAGGTCAACATGAGCGCCGCCGAAGGAGCAGAGTTCGAGGTGTGATTTCGCTCGTTCTGGGAACAGAGTAACCAAATAAATGAAGGATGTGTTGGATGTAAAATTAAATGCAAAATAAAACACGAGGAAACAAGGTGTGAGGAAAATGATTAGTTTATTGAAAAGTTGGGCTCGTGGGTGAGTAATCGGTAGGCGATGGGGACAATAGGGTGAGAATGGTTGATAATGAGGTATATGACCAGGTAAAGCATAGTCTGGCCTTTGGGGAGTGAAGGGAGAACCAGTATCAGAATAAGGCATGTCGTCATCGGCCCTATAACCAGATGAGCCTTCAGGAGAATGAGGGGGATCGGTCTGAGTTGAAGCGTCCACACACACTCGGGCTGGAATAAGCCTGTATCGGAGAGGTGGTGGAAACGTAGAGGTGTCAGAAGGAGTTAGCAAAGCCTCAATCAAGAGGGCCAAGTTTGCATACAAATGTGAAAGCTGGTAGTGCGTGTTGAGGTCAAAATCACACTCCTCAAAAGTAGGGAACAGCAGCCGTCGTTCAGCTTTGCAGAAAACACAGAAAAAGAAATATTCAGGCCAGCGGCTCCAGTAATGCACACACACACACACACACACACACGCACACACACACACACACACAGAACTACAGATGAAAGAACAGATAAAGAAGAGAAGTTAATCCTTAAGAATGTTAAAGTAAGCTTAAAACCCATCATAACAGAGAAAACAAGAAGCAGTCTGGAAGGTCTCTCTCTGTGGAAGTCAGCTCAATAATGACAAATGCAGACGTTGGTATTTTTAAAAAAAGGCGGCCTAGGCTGGACCAATTATAAGGGGATTTTGGGAGAGCTAAATTGCAGACCTGAGGGAGTTTTGAGATAGCTAAAATGCAGACATAAGGGAATTTTGTGATATCCAAAATGTGAACATAAGGGGATGTGGTAATGTCTGATATGCATACATAAGGGGATTTGATAAGGTCTGAAATTCATACGTAAGGGGATTTGAAAGGAAGAGGGTGGGAACTAGAACTGAAAGTGTGTATAAAAAGGGGGCCGCAATGTTGAATGGTTCAGATCCCTTTTGGGACGTCTCAGCAGTGTGGATCTCGTGCGGTGGAACAATAAACTTGGACCTGTCTTGCTTTTTCTCACTCCCTGGTTCCGTGTCTTACTTTATTTCTTCAAGGAGCTGTTGGCTGTAAGTACTAAAATTTATGATAAATGTATAAATCGTTAGAAGGTTAGTGGGCAAAATTTGTACCACATTTTGGCGACCACGAAGGGACTGGGCTAAGACCCGAAAGTCTGAGATCCCTGTCGTGGGACTTCACACTCCAAGGACCACAGAGAGGCCGTGTAGTGAGAAGGCACCGCAGACGCTTGTTTAACCAAAGCTCTGCCTTAGTTACTCTGTTGTCACGAGTGGGAAGCCCCGAGGAGGGAAGGAAGACTGAGTTGGTCTCCAGAGAGAGCCCAGTGTAGTAATTGAACAGAATGAGAACGAGGGAGAACAATGGGCTGAAAATGGAGAACAAGGAGCCTCACGCACTAGAGGAACAGAAGAAGGGGGGCTGAGATGGATGTTCCGTATAGAAGGGGATGTGGTGCTCACCCCGTACGAGACAGAGGAAGAATTAGAATTAGAAGGCAGAGTTAAGCGTTTGGAAAGCAGAATAACATATCGGGCAGGTAAAATGGATAAATTGGAAAATCTCAGATAGCAAAGACTGCAAAGAATGCAAACAAGCACCGACTGGAAGAAATGAGGAGGTTGCAGAAATTGGAGAAAGCACTGAGCCAGTCGGCAGGAAAACAGCTAAAAAGCATGAATGAGGCCTCAAAGGCCCTAACGCGGGTACACAAAGAATTACGACAGCAGAAGAATAAACAGGCGAGTTCAGACGTGGATCTGGTAGGAGAACAGGAGGGGACAGAGAGTGAGGGGACTGAGACTGGAGAAGAAGAAGAAAACGAACGGGGGATAGCAATGATGAGGAATCAGATGCCCCCCCACAACAAAGGTGGAGTCCAAAGAAGCCAAAGAATTGCAGAACAGAGCGAGCCTGAAAGTCCCATCGAGATACCAGCAGAGCGTCTCAAAGAGAGTATCGCTTTCCTGCTCCCAGTCCGAGCCCGCTCTATATCAGAGTGAGCAACCCCCAGTTCAGATGCCCCTCATGGTCAAAGGAAAAGCTCTGCATTATGCACCATGGAGCTTCATGGACCTAACTGGTCTGATCCAGTGATTACCCAGCATGTGTGAAGGGGGCAGAAATGGATTACATAATTTGAGGAAAAAACATCAGGACAGCACCTAGCAATCGGTGACATAAAAGCCATTTTCTGCAAAATAGTGGGTAAGGGACGGGCTAAAGAAATGTTCAACATGGAGACCTGATAGATGACCCCCAGGCCGACGCCATCCCTTTTGGCATATACCGACAAGAGATATCGGAAGCAGTAAGAAGCATGTATCCTGCAAAGATGGATCCTGGGAAACTTGAAAACATCAAGTTGAAAGATGAAGAGAATGTAATCACCTTTGTACAAGAGTTCCAAGACAGGTGGAGGGATGAAACGGGTGCCAAGTGGGACGAATCAGTGACAAGTGTGGGATTGTTCAAACTACTGCTGAAGAAGGCTCTTCCAGTGTAGGTGCAGAAGAAGTTGGAGGAAGTAGTTGGGCTCAGCTCAATGGAATGGAATTCATTTCTGGCACATGTGACCCATCATGTAGAACAACACAGGAGGCTAAAAAAGGAAGCTAAAGATGCCACCGAGACCCTAATGACCCAACTCTATAAAGCGCAACTCGGAGAAATAACAAGGATAGAACAGGAGGAGAAACAACGAAGGAAAGAAAGCAGTAAACAAGCAGCATTGATGGTACCTCCCCAACCATCAACTGTCCTGACTAGTGCAGCCCCTCCAACGCAGCCAAGTGGGTACAAGGCCTAACCATAAACACAAGTATCACACGTACTGGTAATGGTGCCACAGCGGGGCAACCCACCCCAGCAGATTTCATGTACCGCATGGGACCCCCGATGCATCAAGGGCCGCCCACCTGGGGAAGAGGAAGAGGATATGAATGTGGCAGGTTTCCACAAAGACCAGGTATGGCAGCTGGAGGGTGCTGGGAATGTGGAGACACATGAGAATCCCAATCACATGAGAAGGATCTGCCCGCATGTCCCAAGACTAACCTGGGGGGACCGAGTGGATAGGGCCGAGCGACAAGGCCAGGTGTTGGAACCAAAATCTCCACCCCGATGCAGGAAAATTACAGGATGCAACCCCAGTGGCAACCCCAAACCCCGGTGCCCCCAGGAGGCCCCATGTATGGCCCCTATGGGGGCCAAGACCCCAGTCAAAGTTGAAGAGGCCTACAGTGACGATCGGAAACAAATTGCAAACACCCTTTATGATCGACACTGGGGCCACCACGTATTCAAGCATAGGGAAAGAAGGCTCACAGCTCCCCCTCACATGTAAGGCAATTCAAACAATGGGCTTCTCAGGAAAAGTACAGACCTTACGTTTTACCAAGCCACAGGAACTTACACTCGATGGTGTGACAATACAAGCTCCACTGTTGTACTCACCTGGAGCACCTCTGAATTTACTAGGGCGTGATGCCCTGTGCAAGTTTACAAGTGCAAGTTAATTAACATAAAATTAAATCATATTGAATGCACAGCCAGCACTTTTGATCTGAGGCTAGGACTATTAAACATTAGATCTCTTGCGTCTAAGGCTCTTCTTGTTAACGACATCATTACTGATCAGGAATGTAATTTAATGTGTTTAACAGAAACTTGGATTAAACCAAACGAGTACATAGCATTAAATGAAGCCAGTCCTCCTGGATACAGATATGTACATCAGCCTCGTTCAACTGGTAGAGGAGGAGGTGTTGGTCTCATCCATAATAAAAATCTAGTCATGACACAAAAACCTAAGCATAAATTGAATTCTTTTGAAATTCTTTATACCAGTATAAGTTATGTAGCCACAAAAAATAAGTCAATTCCTCTAATTATTATTTACAGACCCCCAGGGCCATATACTGAATTTCTTAGTGAATTTGCAGACTTTATCTCAAACCTGGTTGTGTCTGTAGATAAAGCATTAATCGTCAGAGACTTTAATATTCATTTTGATAACCTGGAAGACCCTCTAAGATTAGCGGTTGTGTCCATCTTAGATTCAGTAGGGATTAATCAGAATGTAATCGGGCCTACTCATAATGGTGGTCACACTCTTGACCTCATACTAACATACGGACTAAATATAGAAAATATTATCATTTTTCCACAGTCTGAAGTTGTCTCAGACCATTATCTTATCTCGTTCATAATACGAATTGATCATAATATTTCCACCTCGCCTTGCTACCGCGTAAAACGTACCTACACATCAGCTACTGCACCAAGCTTCATAAATAACCTCGCAGAAACATCAATTGGATTTGGATCACCGTCAGATCACATAGAACTCGATCAGGTGACTGAAAGCTTGGAGTCAGCACTCCGCTACACGCTAGATAGAGTGGCTCCACTCAAAAGGAAAATAATTAGAGAAAAAAAATTAGCACCCTGGTATAACGATCAAATGCGAACCTTAAAACAGACAACTCGACAATTAGAACGTAAATGGCGTCAAACCAAACTGGTGATATTTCAAACAGCATGGAAGGAGAGCCTACTGAAATATAGGAAATCTCTTGGCGATGCTAGAAAAATCTATTTCTCCACCTTAATAGGAGACAACAAAAACAATTCTAGATTCCTTTTCAACACAGTAGCAAAATTAACTAGGAATAAAACCACTACAGAGAGAAACACTCAATCATTACATAGCAGTGAAGATTTCATGAAATTTTTCATTGATAAGGTTGAAAATATTAGATGTGAAATACAGGCCATTAAATTAAAACCGGACAGTACTGTAACAAACCCATTAGATGACAATGTAGCAATATCAGATCAATGTTTATA
This sequence comes from Ictalurus furcatus, assembly GCF_023375685.1. NCBI lineage: Eukaryota > Metazoa > Chordata > Actinopteri > Siluriformes > Ictaluridae > Ictalurus > Ictalurus furcatus. The sequence continues at coordinate 4,831,969 of NC_071273.1, forward strand.
GTGTTTTGCTCCGCTTAGAGAGACCGAACTAGCTACATTAATCTCTTCAGCCAATTCATCAACTTGCATACTAGATCCCGTACCTACATGTTTGTTTAAACAGATTTGTCCAGGAGTAATTGAACCACTTCTAAATATAATCAATTCTTCCCTTAGCACTGGCTATGTACCTAAATCACTTAAATTAGCAGTTATTAAACCCTTGATTAAAAAACCTGATCTTGACCCGTCTCAATTGTCCAGCTATAGACCAATATCAAATCTCCCCTTCATCTCTAAGATTTTAGAAAAGGTTGTAGCAAAGCAGTTATGCTCGTACTTAGATAGGAATAACATTCATGAAATGTATCAGTCAGGATTTAGACCTCATCATAGCACAGAGACAGCGTTAGTTAAAGTAGTAAATGACCTTCTACTGACCTACGATCAGGGTTGTGTCTCGCTGCTAGTGTTACTCGACCTTAGTGCAGCTTTTGATACTATAGATCACACTATTCTCCTTGATAGATTAGAAAATGTTGTTGGTATTAAGGGGACAGTCCTCTCCTGGCTCAGGTCTTATCTGACCGATCGTTATCAGTTTGTAGATGTAAATGGTGATTTCTCCATGCGTACTGAGGTTACTTTTGGAGTTCCACAGGGTTCTGTTTTAGGCCCACTGCTCTTTACTTTATATATGCTACCCCTAGGTCAAATTATTCGTAAACATGGAATTAGCTTCCACTGTTATGCTGATGATACACAGTTGTATGTTTCAGCGAAGCCAGAGGACAGACAGAAGCGTAGTAATGTTGAGGATTGTGTAAAGGACATTAGACATTGGATGTTAACTAACTTCCTTCTACTTAATTCTGATAAAACAGAAATACTTTTATTAGGCCCACGTGTAGCTAGAAGTAATCTTTCTGATCACATGGTTACTCTGGATGGTCTTTCTGTTTCATCATGTACAGCAGTTAAAGACCTTGGAGTGATTATTGACTCCAGCCTATCATTTGATGCTCATGTAGATAATATTACTAGGATAGCCTTCTTTCATCATATAAATATTTCTAAAATAAGAAACATATTGTCACTACATGATGCGGAAATACTAGTTCATGCATTCGTCACCTCTAGACTAGATTACTGTAATGCCTTACTGTCTGGATGTTCCAGTAGGAATATTAATAAGCTCCAGTTAGTCCAGAATGCAGCTGCTAGAGTCCTAACTAGAACTAGAAGATACGACCATATCACACCGATATTATCAATACTGCATTGGCTCCCAGTAAAATCTCACATTAACTATAAAATACTTTTATTAACCTATAAAGCACTAAATGGTCTCGCGCCACAATATCTAAGTGACCTTTTGGTTTTATATGATCCGCCACGCCTACTTAGATCAAAAGATGCAGGCTATTTGACGGTACCCCGAATAGTGAAGGCTACAGCAGGGGGAAGAGCTTTCTCTTATAGAGCCCCACAGTTATGGAACAGTCTTCCTATTAGTGTTCGGGACTCAGACACAGTCTCAGTGTTTAAGTCTAGGCTTAAAACGTATTTGTTTACTCAAGCCTACCCTGACTAGATTCTGTTCTACTACTTCGCAGTCATAATTATCTTTTTTCTCCCTCTCTCCTTTTGCCGAGCCCCACACGAATTTATGGAGATACTAGAGATCCAGATCCTTTCTGCCTCTGGATGGAGCTCAAATCTTCTTTAATTCCAGACTGCTGGGACTACGGCTGCTCCTAAGGCCATACAGACTTCATATAAATCCATAATGAACTTTTTCACACTAACTGTTGTTACCCAGATGAGGATGGGTTCCCTTCTGAGTCGGGTTCCTCTCAAGGTTTCTTCCTCTTAAAACATCTTAGGGAGTTTTTCCTTGCCACCGTCGCCACTCAGTGGTTTGCTCAGTTGGGATAAATTCACACCTTTAATATCTGTATACCATGTTGATATTTCTGTAAAGCTGCTTTGAGACAATGTCTATTGTAAAAAGCGCTATACAAATAAAATTGAATTGAATTGAATTGAATTGAAGTTAGGGGCACAAATACAGTGCGAAGCAACAGGAATGTGGGTGATGTCCCCCAAACCCATAGCCACGCAATACGTGCTCCTGCACGAACCCAACGTTGTCACCCGTGAAATGAACAAAGTGTACTGGCTGGAAGTACAGGACTTACAGCGCTCAGACCTCTGGCAGAAATACATAGAATGGAGACCATGGCTACAATACCTATGGCCCAACTGCGAAGAAACAGCTACGCCCCTACACTGCACCATCAAATATGACAAAGGAGGAAAAGATCAGGAGTACGCTCAGTTGTGGGAAGAGATGGAAGAAGGTCAAACAGTGGACATCAAAACTCTGGATGTAATAAGAGGACCCCAAGGCGTGGCAGCCATGATCAAAATCCCAAACAGAATCATGAACTGGTAACAGGAGGAAGAGATGGCGCCCCACGTCACTTTCATGGTTGCAGCGGGATTTCAACCAAAGGACCTGATACCCATGGTAAAACAAGCGAGGGAGGTAAAGGAGTGGAAGCCGACAGCAAATCCGTACTTACATAACTCCCAAGATGGAAAGTTTGTGCGAATTTCAGTAGGGGCAATCAACCCCACGGTGGCGACGAGCGTTAGCATTTGTGCAGCGTTAGGTCATGAAAGTTCCCAAATAGCAGTTATAGAAGCAAAGGAAGATCAGGAAAATGAGATACTGTTGTGCACAGTTCCAGAACAATTATGGACAAAACACTCGACAGATGTGGGGATGGTTAGATCTGCGGGATTAGCACAAATTAGGGTGAAAGAGAATGTAAGGTTACCCAATCAGAAGCAATACCCATTGTCAGTGCAGGCCAGAGAGGGAATAAGACCAACCATACAAGGTTTAATAGATGCAGGAGTGCTGATCCCCACACAAAGCCAATGTAACACCCCTATTTTTCCAGTGAGGAAGCCTGATTCAGATAGGTGGGGGTTAGTACATGATCTGCACGGCGTTAATCATGTAGTAATACCAGAGACACCAGTGTTGCCGGACCCACACACGCTTCTGTCTAATATTCCAAAAGGGACGAAGTGGTACACTGTCATAGATCTGTGCTCAGCGTTCTTTAGTGTACCGCTACACCCTGATTCCCAGTACTTGTTTGCATTCACGTACGAGGTACAACAGTACACATACACCAGGCTTCCACAGGGATACTGTGAGAGCCCATCGATATTCAATCAGGTACTGCCACGTGACCTCTCAGCCTTAGAGTGTCAAAGCACTGTATGTCGATGACCTCTTGATTTGTAGCACGTCAAAAGAACAATGCCAGCAAAAGAAATTTTGAAAATGCTGGCCGAAAATGGGCACAAGTTAAGTAAGGAGAAACTGCAATCCTGTAGAAAGAAAGTGGAATATTTGGGCCACGTACTAGAAGGGGAGAGCCGCACAATTGCGCCGAAACATGTGGAAGCCATTAGCAAGGCCCCACAACCGACAACGGTACGCCAAATGATGGCATTTCTGGGGATGACAGGGTTTAGCCGACCATTGGTTTGAGTTTGAGTTAAGAGTTCAACCGCTAAGGGAGATAATAAAAGCAGCAGACCAATCACAGCCAAATGCCCCCCTTGTCTGTACTTCTGAGGCCCTGACAGCTTCCAGGGACATAAAAAAAACGCTTTAATGACTGCGTTGGCACTGGCAAATCCTGACTATAGTCAACTTTTTCACCTATATGTGTCCGAAAGAAAGGGGTACGCATCTGCCGTTCTTACCCAACAGCAACAGGGTATGGGGAAACAGGCCATAGCTTACTATAGTATGGCCCTTGATAATGTAGAAAAAGGGATGCCACCGTGTTACTGCTCCCTGTCGGCGGCTGCCTTTGCTTATCAAAAAGCATCCTCAATTACAATGGGTCACCCAATCACATTATACACCACGCATGCATTACATGCCCTCTTGACAAGCCAGAGGTTTGTGATAAAGAACTCTCGATGTACGGGGTATGATTCTATTTTGTCAGCCCCAGAGTTAACCATAGAACGGTGTACTACGGTCAACCCAGCAGACAAACTCATGACTCTGCTCAATGGTACTCCCCATGAATGCGTCATAGAATCAGAGAGGTTTCTGAAAGCACGACCTGATCTGGAAAACCACACGATAGTGGATGCTCAGCGAACCTTTTTCGTGGATGGTTCTTGTTTCCAAGTGCGTAAGACTTTCACCACCCCCTTGGGACACATACCTCCGCCTATGGGACCGTTTAGACACTTAATGATGGATTATGTGGACATGGGGGCTGACAAGAGAAAGGAAAAGAAGTGCTACATTCTAGTGGTAGAGGATCGTTGTAGTAGATGGGTGGAAGCAACTGCGATGTCAAGGGAAGACGCCCGCAGAGCGGCTAAGTTCCTGTGTCGAGAGGTCATTCCTAGATTTGGCATCCCCGACTTCTTAAGTTCGGACAATGGCACCCATTTTGTGAATAACACAATTGAACATATCACTGCTGCTCTGGGGATAGACCATAAACTGGGATGCATATACCACCCTCAATTCCAGGGAATGGTAGAACATGCGAATGGCATTCTTAAATGTAAATTAGCGAAAATCTGTGGGAGATCAAACCTAAATTGGGTCCAGGCCCTGCTTTTAGCATTAATGAAGATGCGACTTTGGGACGCTCCAGGATCTCGACAGCACAGTAGAAGTGCCCGTAGGGCTCCACAGTCCAGGGGGGGCCTGCATACTCCCCCCTTGCACGAGCCAGATGCGGACCATGGCGTGGCTCCCACTCAATAAGCACGCTCATTTGGACAGACTGGTTATGGCCGCATGGGCCGTGGCAGTCATTGCTAGTCTCGTGACGTTTTTCTCTTTTTTTATGTTCCCAGCCCTAACCATAGTGACAGGCCTCATAACGACACCTTGTCCCCTAATGTCTCGTGCGAGGCATTTTTGATTCTGACCCCGGTTCACATCCCCTCGGCCAGGATGAAATGCTTTGTTCCTATACAACCCGGCATTTCGGACATTCCGCAGCTTCTGCAGTCGTCCCCGACACCATGGAATACACGAAGGGGCCGCTACTGCCATCCGGGCCCTCCCCGATTCCTCACACGAGTTCCTCTTGAGCAGTTCATCCCTCTCCTTCCAGATGGTATGTCATGTGCCCTGGCTCTGCTCACCACGAGTCCCTGATCCGTCAAAGCCCTCATGTGGCGTCATACTTCTTTAACCATTCCCATACAGAAATACGGGTTGGGCACCTCACGCTCGTTGGGGCTTCCTTGACCGGCTGGTGTACCTTTCGTGTATCTCATGCTGCTGCTGGATCTCTTTGCTCTGCCCCTGCAGACAGTCCTCTTCAGCTCACCTTTCGGTGTTCCGCTGGGACTTGCTCTACCTTCTGCTCTCTCTCCCACTTGACGGTGGGTCGCCCCCTCCAGTGCATCTCAATCGATGTTACGGAGGCATGTATGTTGATGAAGTTGCAGTGCTACTCTATTTCAAGTGACCACACTACAGTTACGTGCGTTCAGTCTAACATGTATCTGGCTTGGATGTTCCACACAGCCCGTTCCATAACGGACCGGTCGTGCCTGGTCTGCCATTATCGCATCAACGCCCCTCACCTGATGCTCCCTCTGGAGGACCTCGCTGAAAGCCTCGCTGAGCCTTATGCGGAGAACTTTTTGTGTCCTACCATCTGTCTGTTGGGGACTCTTTCAGCCTCCTATGGCCCCGAGTGGATGCACAATCTTAGCTCGTCTGGTGCGTTCCACCCTGTTCACACTCCAGATTCCACGACTGTTCCAGTTCGTGCTGACATCCTCCTTTCCAGTCTGTCTACGCTCGCCCTATGGGATATACCCTGTGGGAGACCTTGCTAATCGCTGCATTGTCTTGTTGTCTGTTGATGTCCTGAACATTACTACTCACTCCTCATGCAATTCTTCCACCAACTACTCATGCACCAACACGGAGTCTGTCGTGATCTCCCTCCCTGACTTTGGTGAGGACACGCTTCCCCTCGCAAATGTTTTCTGGTATTGTGGAGATGATCTGGTCCATCAAACTCTCCCAGCAGAGTGGCAGGATTGTTGCGCACCTGTCTGGCTGGATGGGAAGACTCGGGTGCTGTTGTTGTCTGACACACCCAGTGGCTATTTATAATAAATTATAAACTAGAAATACAGGCTCGCAAGGAAGGCCTTAATTTTAAGAGAAAACCATGAGGAGGCATTTATAAGGGTAGATGAGTCAAGGTGCTCCCCCCCCCGCCGCGAGATAATAGTGAGACCAAAGTCACTCGTTGTTTTGTCTCTCCACTTTTGAAGCTAATGGTAAATTGAATAGCCCGTTTTTAGAACATAATAGTAAGTTGAATAGCCCTTTTTTAGAACCTAATGGTAAGTTGAAAAACCCCTTTTTAGAACATAACAGTAATGTAGATGAGCTCTTTTTTAACCCTATTGGTATTGATATCATAGTCTTTTTGAAACATATTGGTTATCTACTGTGTAAATACAGTATAAACACCGGAGCTCAAGCTCAGGGTGTCAGATCACTTCTGAGAATTCTCATCGGTGTGGATCTCGTGTGGTGGAACGGAACCAATAAATCTGGACCCTTGCTTCTTCTCACTCACGGCTGGTGTCTTTTTTTCTATCTCCAACTGGGCTCAGAGGTAGATGTGAGTATTTGCTTCTATGTTGAATTTTAAGTGTTTTTGGGTAATAGGATAAATTTGAGCCAGCATTTGGCGACCCAGATGGGACTGGGCTAAAATCTATATGTCTGTAATCGCTCTCTAAGCAACAGATAGGCCGTGTAGGAAGAAGGCATTGCAGACGCCTGTTATTTCAAAGCTCTGTTTTAGTGGTCTGTTGTTACGATTGGGAAGCCCCCGGGGTGGGAAGAAAGACTAAGTTGGTTCCAAAAGAACCTTGAGTGAGTGAGAAGAGGTAAGAGAAGTGCGAACTGATTGTAATTTTGTAATTGTATAAGGGCTATGAATAGGGTTCATAAGACTGTGTAATGAAATTGTAAATGTGTTGTGTGAGTGAAAGTCCTGCAATAACGCTGGTGAAAGATTCCAGGGCTACAATAGAGACAGGTGGAAATGAGGCCTCAAACCCCAGATACCGGCTACTAGAGGTGGCGGCTGCTTTGGTGGGGACCCCTAATACCGCGGGGAAAAGATAGATTCCAGGTCTGGATAGAGAGGGGAATAAATCCTGGGCCCAGGTCCGTGTCGCGCAATACAGCGTGCCCGGTGTATGAATGCATTGTGTAATAGCAAATGTGTGTGCTTATAATATATGTGCTTGTAATATGAGGGCGGTGTGAGAGCGTGCAAGTTTTGGAGACAAGGAAAAATGTATTTATTAGTTTTCTGAACATGAGCTCCATACATAAAGAGATATGTGTGTTGGATAAGCTTTAAAAATTTGTTTCGGGGAAAGTTGGATTTAATTTATATGACTGTAAGCTTCATACATACAGAGTTGGTGTGGAGGTGCTTTATACTCTGAAACCTCATGTAATAAAATAAATAGGTGTAATAGTGTGGAATACAATGTGTGTATGTGAGCATGCCGGCGTTGTTGATAGAAAGGTGTGTATGTGTGTGTTCCTGTCTGTTCTTATCTGCACGTCTGTGTGGAAGGAGGAAAAAAAAAAAACCTGTGTATGTGTGCTCTTCAGAGTGAGCTTGGTAATGCAGAGCGCAGAGCATTGTGAGATATCTTGCGGTCTTCGAATGTTGGAATCCGGTACATACTTTCGGCGAGTTGGCGAGACAGTGTGTGTTATAATTAATTTGGTATCAATAACTGCTGTATGAGTGTTTTTAAAAATTGGGGAGCATGTAAATATTTTAGACATCTATCAGATTACCCATTGTGTAAATAAGAACTACTAGACCTGTAATATATAACAACATATTCCCAGATTGTGTGATCCAATAAAAGGAAGACTGAAGGTGGGGAAAAAGTGTGTATTGTCAGGCCATTATTGAGAAATGACTGCCACAGGGCCTACACAGATGATGTCCCCAACTTAGGACGGGGAGAGCAGCCAGCTGCGGCATCCACAGGAAAAACAATGGAGCCCGTATAGTGAGGATACAAAACTCCACAGGAGCAAATGAAATATTAACCTGGATAAAACGGGGGGCGCAAAAAGAGGCGGGTACTGGGATATGGCGCAGTGTAGAAGGGTTGTGTATAGCCCTAGTCAGCCACCTCCCACTCTTGATCAAAGAAGCCTATGGCTTGGATCACGCCAATAAGGCCGAAATTATCTGGAAAATCCGTCAGGAATGGTGGTCCCCTCAGCTGGCCCCCCAGGTGGACCAAGTGTTGAAAACATGTGATGTGTGCATCAACTACAACGTGCGAAAGAACCTTACCACCCCTTAGGACATATTCCCCCGCCGACGGGACCGTTCCGGCATATAATGATGGATTATGTAGACATGGAAGCAGACAACCGGAAAGAAGGGAAGCGCTACATTCTAGAAATAGTAGACCGCTTCAGCAGGTGGGTGGAGGCAACTGCGACTTCCAAGGAAGACGCGAGGGCCGCGGCTAAATTTTTATGTCGCGGGGTCATTCCCCGGTTCGGTATTTCCAGATTTTCTGAGTTCGGACAACGGCACCCACTTTGTGAATAACGTCATCGACAATGTGCATCTGCATTGGGGATAGATCATAAGCTAGGCTGTGTATATCATCCTCAATCCCAGGGCATGGTGGAACGAGTGAACGGTACCCTAGTTAATAAACTGGCAAAAATATGCGAGAGCTCTTGCCTAAACTGGGTACAGGCCTTACCACTGGCATTGATGAAGATGCGTTCACAGACCAATTGTATGACGCACTTGACTCCTCATGAAATGCTTACTGGGGCGCCCAGTGCCTATGGCGTTCACCCGAGGTCCATACACAGGGCCGTCTTTGGCACAGTTGGAGGACGAAATGCAGGATTATGTGCGAACCCTCACCCAAATCCATAGACATTTGTATTCACAGGTTCGTGAGGCAGTCTATGGAGAGAACGAGGTATGGGAGGACATGCGTCTAGTGGCACCGGGGGACCAGGTATACATTCGTGTTTTCAAGAGAAAGAGCCCCCTTGCGGGACGTCGGGAAGGACCTTTCACCATGGTTGCTGCAACCCCCACGGCTGTGAAAGTTGAGGGGAGGAATTACTGGTAACACTTGAACCACTGCGGCCGCGACGAACCAGGTAAGGGACCGCTACTGCAAGACACTACCGACGAACAACCATTGACCTCAGGTCTAGTCAGTACAAGGCAGCCCATTGGGGCAGTGGTGTTCACTAATAGTGACAGTGATTTGGATGCATCCCTGAGCCCTGCCTACGGCACTCGAGCCCAGTCTAAGCGGCGGGCTGTGGAAAAACTAGATACACTGTCTCAGTCTGATGCCAGTAGCCCAACCGGCCCTCTGCTTCTCTCCACTCCTTGCTATGATATGGACCTTGTTCTCTCGCCCCGAGTAGAAGTGACGGGTGTCGTAGTTACCAGCCCACAGGAATTTGTAACCCCAACGGAGGAGGATTTTCTGTCTACGCTTGCCACTCTCTGTCAGGACCTTGACGACCCCGCTTTGCCTCTGAGCCTAATTGACTCGGATACGCTGCAGTCCCTAGAAGCACAGTTGAACTTACCTGAGCTTACTCCTGAACTTCAGTCTCCGCATGAATCCTTGCACACTCCCCTACCACCGGTTCCGGAGGGGACCGGTGGCACAAGCTCCACAGAATAGTAGCACATATGGGGTAGGGTTGATTTTTTGCAGCAGGGTAATAGCACTCTTTTTCTTTTTCTATGACCCAATGTTTAGAAGGACTATTCATACCTTCAATAATGCCCTGGATTCCTATCACACGTTACGCCCACAAGTGGCTGCTACTATCCCGCACAGCCCCCATCCCCCGTTTTAGGCATTTCGATCCTGGACGGCCCCTGGCTTTCAACTGTAGGTTCACATAGCTCGATGTGCGCGTTAGCTTCTCCTTTAGACTCGCCCATGAAGAGTCCCTGATTGGCCAGAAGTCCCTATTTGGCTCATTCACTTTCTCCCAAGCTCGATCTGTGGAGATTTGCGTGGGACATCTTAGAATTACTGGTAAGGCACGGATGAGTAGGTGCTCCTTTCAGCTGCCCACTATTGGCCCCCTGTGGCTACCGTTCCTTTGCTCGGCTATGGCGTGTTCTTACCATGATAGTACAGGGTCACCTTTCGCATCCCGGGCTCTCCACCCCCTCTTCATTGCCCCGATGTCAACTCCGATCGCACATAAATTAATGAAATTACAATACTAATTCAATCTCCACCGATAGCACCTCGCTTACGGAGGAGCAGAGTAACATGTATCTGGCATGGATGGTCCATTACTGCTCGATCTGTGACGGATCGCTCGTGTCTCGTATGTCATGATCGTAGCCTCACCCCATTTTATGCTGCCTATGGGGAACCTCACGGAATGCCTCACCACCCCCTATTCTGTTGATTTTTTGTTCCTACTGTGTGCCTCCTTGGGGCCCTTTCTGCTGACTTTGGTCATCGTGGATTTTACAATGCAAGCTCCTCATGCTTGTTTCACCCTGTATCCACTCAATTGTCGACTTTTGTCCACGTCCAATCGTCTCTGCCCTTGTTCTTTTCCCATCTGCCTCTGCTCCTCTGTTGGCGTATATCCTGTGGGAAACGTGTCTGCCCGATGTAATGTCTCCCTGTTCGCTAATGATTTGCAAATTGAGAACCCTCTCTTTCTGTGATTCATTCCCCATGGCACCCCCAGTGTGACAATTCCCCTACCTGATCTTAGTGTTGGTACTGTTCCCCTTGTGGATGTTTTCTGGTTTGTGGGGGCCAACGTGTATGCCAGACTTTGCCTGCAGAATGGCAGGGATGCTGCGCCCCGGTTAGGTTGGACGGCTATGTCCGTGACGCTGGTGCAGCAAAACTATTCTGACTGGGCCGCTGATGAGACCATCCATCTTGACTTTGGGGGCGTTTCCTGCTCGCTACAGAGCCATGGAGGCCGTTGGCAGTGGTGTTAGGTCTATTTTGCTCCCCGGCCGTGCAGAATCAACCGCAACGTGGCATGGATTAATTACATGTTGGTACAACGAGCAACGCTTCATTAACTACTCAGTGGAGTGCTCTCGGACTAGTTCGTGATCAGCTCTATGCCACTTCCCTCATGGCTGCTCAGAACCGTTTTTGTCCTCGACCAGATGTGGGCCCCGGAAAAGGGTGTTGTGCAATGATTGGTCCCGAGTGCTGTGCTGCAATCCCTTTGCACACTGGTTCTGAGGGTGCTCTCTCCAAGGTCCTGGGTCAACTACAGGCCCTCCAAGCGGAGCAAGCGGCTAACTCCGGCTTTGGGTCTAGTGTCCGCCTCCCGCCGTGGCTTCTCCTGGTTTCTTCTGGAGATTGGACTGCTGCCCTGCCCCGCTTGGGAGTGTCCCTGTATCGTCATCCTTCTCCTTGTGGCTCTGGTGGCCTGCTGTGTGAATCCCCTGCGCATGGCAGATGGTGATGTCCTCCGCCTCCTTTTTCTGGCCAGTACATTGTTATGGGTGAGGCGTTACCGCCTCAACGGGGGGTGGTGATCGAGACCATGCGACGGGAGACAATGACAGCGACAGCAGCAACTGACGGGAGACAATGAGCAGTGACAGCAGCGACACCAACGAGACCGGGGGGGGTCTACGAGAACATGAGATGGGACATTGAGCCAGGATGACGAGGATAGCACAAGGGGCGCAAGGACCCGTTTGTACAAGGTAGTGGCCAACTGGGCTTATCCGAGGAAAAACGGGACCTATTGGTGTTTTCTATGTGTTCATCTGTGTTGCAGAATTACTGAACCCTGAGGGGTGAGAGGAAGATGTGATGATCCATACCCTGGGTGTAAGTGCTAGCCTAACCTCTCCCCAAAGGGTGGTTCTCTACAGTACATAAAGTGCTTGAGCCGAAGACAACCGGAATACAGAGGGATACTGCCGATAGAGACTGTCATGTCGATTGTTATAAAATGTTGTGATATGTGATATGATATGTAATGGGGTTTGACCTGTGATGTGCAACAAAGTGTGACGTAATCAGGCACGAGAAAAGTATAATGGTGCTGTCGAGCACGTAGTGCTGACAGGGTGGGAATTTTTCCTCATAGGAGGTTTTTTCGCCCACCCCTGACTGCGAAGGATTGGTGTTTGTTTTTTGGGGGGAAGCAAGACTCTGCAGGTCCCGACAAATATAAAACTGTGGGCTGACAGGCCTAGTTGAGAAAGATAGGGACGTGTAGATCCAATCAAGTAGTTACTGTAGTGGCCACTCATACGTAAACTAGTGACGGCAGTAGTAGTAGTAATGAATGATTAGGGGAACTCAGTTAATCACACTTATAATCGATGTAGGCAAACAAACGTATAATCAAGGTAGTTAGATTCGAAATAACATATATATAGTTGAAAGGAGAAGTAAGTTAAGGGTTAAGAGTTATGGCTAGGTACATCTACATGGGTCCGAAGCAAAGTGGACGTAGGGGGGTCCTAAGGCCCATTCTCCAGCTGCCAATCTACTATGAGACCCCGGGGCGCACAATGCTAGCACGTCTCCCACCAGGTCTACAAAACCTCCTCAGCTCCTATTCTGTTAGTGTAGTGTAGAAGTGGTTACTGTAAGGGACCCATTTGATTACGGGGACGGGCGCAGGATTATGGCTTCGTTAGAGTAATCCTCCGACAGCTAGCGGGGGACGGCCATGGGGTGCGGCAGAACCAGTTCCTTCACAGACACCAGCTTAATTAAGGTAGTGTATGAGGCTTTATAGCCTCAGAGGGGGAAAGGTTGTGGATAAAAATGTCATAAAATAAACATGAGGGAGACCTAGTATCCAGTAAAGGGGAGAAGAAGAAAAGACGGGCACCAAGACACACAGAAGCGGTGTGAGGCAGATATTGACGAATTGGATTCACACTTTAAAGATCTTAGATCTTTAAGAGTAATACACTATGGTTTATTAGTCAAAAAGTCAAAAAAAGTATACAAGCTGAGGAGTGCTAACACACACACACACACACACACACTCTCGTACAGTCAAGGGCGGGCATGTAGACATAACACACACACACTCTCTCTCTCTCTCTCTCTCACATACTACTATAACTTTATAAGAAATAAAAAGGAATATTAAGATATTATAAGGGTAGTATCTTATAATAATAATAATAATATATATACTCTTTATAAAAAACAGAATAATAGGATATGTAGGGCAGTAGAAGGGTAATATAATGATATTATGAAGTAGGAAGTACAGTAAACCATTTTTCAAGCAGTATAACTACATATAACATAGAGATATAGAGCAAATATGAAAATAAATTATAAACTAGAAATACAGGCTCGCAAATTTTAAGAGAAAACCATGAGGAGGCATTTATAAGGGTAACTGAGTCAAGCTGCAACCCCCCCCGCCCCCCCCCCCCCCCGCGAGATAATAGTGAGACCAAGGTCACTCATTGTTTTGTCTCTCCACTTTTGAAGCTAATGGTAAATCCGTTTTTAGAACATAATAGTAAGTTGAATAGCCCTTTTTTAGAACCTAATGGTAAGTTGAAAAACCCCTTTTTAGAACATAACAGTAATGTAGATGAGCTCTTTTTTAACCCTATTGGTATTGATATCATAGTCTTTTTGAAACATATTGGTTATCTACTGTGTAAATACAGTATAAATACTGGAGCTCAAGCTCAGGGTGTCAGATCACTTCTGAGAATTCTCATCGGTGTGGATCTCGTGTGGTGGAACGGAACCAATAAATCTGGACTCTTGCTTCTTCTCACTCACGGTTGGTGTCTTTTTTTCTATCTCCAACTGGGCTCAGAGGTAGATGTGAGTATTTGCTTCTATGTTGAATTTTAAGTGTTTTTGGGTAATAGGCTAAATTTGAGCCAGCAGGTGTGCACTATGATAGGCCCTGAGTGTTGCGCGGTGATAACTTTGCACATGGGTGCCCGTGGTGCCGGACTCGTGTTCTGGCCTGATTGAAATCTCTGCAGGAAGAACATGTAAGTAACTCCGGTTTTGGCACCCGCTCCGCCTCCCCTCGTGGCTGTCTTGGCTTCTTTCCGCTGACTGGGCGGCGACGTTGACCCGGCTGGGGATGACCATACTGGCCCTTGTGTGCTTTGGGGCTCTCCTACTTTGCTGTCTCGTTCCCTTCAGCAGGAGGCTGGCCGTGTCTGCCGTCACCAATGTTTCAAGCCAGTTCGTCTTGTTGGGTGAGGCGTCTCCACCGTAACTGGGGGGGTGTTAGGACCGGTGCACGACGTGGACGACGCCTTTGCCACTAACACACAGTGCGATGACTGGATATATGAGCCTATGATCTGGCGGGACAAAGGGTTGCCACTGGGATACGGGGAAAAAGGTAGCACACCGGACGAGCGAGAACAGGAGATGGTCCTTTAAGCTGGGTAATAGACTACAGCATAGGTAATAGACTCCAGACAGGTTATAGATTACAGTACAGACTTGTGGTTCTTGTGGTTTTGCGTAAGGGCCCTCTATATACAAGGTAGAGGTCATATTGATGGCCTATCCGAGAAAAACAGGGCAGACTTATGGCAGTTTATTGGTATGTGGGCCCGGCACAGCCGGAAAGCCGACCACTGCACTCTGCTCTCCACTTACCGTGCTATTTCAACATGAACAGCACCAGCACATGGGTGCACCTCGAGCCATGGGGTGCTCAGGAATTACTTACCCGGCACCCAGGACAAGCGATCGTGGAGGTCGGGTTTGACGCAGAGGACGTAGGGTTGGAGGAGCTGGAGGCCGGCAGCGATGGGGATATGTGAGTTGTAAATACCGCAGGTCTCGCTGGAGGAGTACAACATCAGGATCAGCTTTCTTAGCGGAAGATTTTCCAATCCGTCTTCCTTCATATCACTGGGTACCTCAGGGCTGGCTTGTTCCCTTTTTTCTTCTTGGATCTCTTTTTCTCCTGACACAATTGTATTTCCCGAGCTGTCAAGGTTGAGAGTCTTTACATAGTTTAGTCATAACACATATTTCAAGGCAGTTATAACATATAGTATTAACTTGACATATTATATCAGCTTGTATTTACATTAAGCAAGAAATAAGACACAATAACGGCAGGATTGAGACTACAAATTTCTGAGATCCAAATCTCCTAGAACAACAGTGATTTTAGAACAGCCAAGGGGCATTGTTAGGCACTACACGGAGCACCTAAAACCCCATACCTTCTAGTATCACTGTAAATCACGGCCTATCGAAGCTTTTATAAGTCTGTTATTACATATACCAGGCAAGGTTTCATAAAGTAAACACACAGCATCAAAATGCACTAATTTATTGATAACAAATAATCATTCTTCTGCCAAGCAATGTAGTTCTTCAGCAACATTTAGCATAATGGATGCCAAGCAGCACACAGACGCAGCAACACACTTGCTGTGTCCGAAACCGCTCCCTATCTCCTATATAGTGCACTATTTCAGGTGTTGGACATTTTGTATTGGTGTCCAAATTCTGAGTGAACAACTTCATTTCCTACATCCGTTCACTTGTTTATACCTACAGTGCACTCGCCACCGCACTATTTCCCATACTCCAATGCGAGATGGCCATAAAACGCAAAAGAAAAATAAACATGCGGACAGCAACACTGAAGGCGGCAACCTTTACAAATTTATGTGTAACTTTTTATTAATTAATAATAATCTGTATCAATATATTTCTAAATGAAATTATACAGATTACTGATTGATTGGCACAGTATTTATTTTTAGCCACTTACTATTTTGCAATGTAACTTTTGAATTATCTGATATGAAAAATATCATATAAATAATTAAATAAATGATAATTTAGTGGATTGTACACATATATTAGTTAACACATGTATGTACAGTATTGACATACATATTAGAAAATAATGTATTGATGATTTTTAAATTAATTTAGGTATAGATGGGGGGAATATTAGTTACTTTTAGTTGCATTTGTTTCTTACAGGAGTTGGAAGGATCAAGTCTTCAATTATTTAGTTAACAGCTGGATGTGTTTTGTCTAATGTTTTCTTCCTGATAGATGGCATCTTTGAGCTAACAAAGCATGCCTTAAAGTTGTTGCGCTTTCTGAAATACGCCTTTTTTTCTTCTCCTCAGGAAAAAGAAGTTTCGGCAAAACCAAAACCAGCAAGACCAAGTACATTTTACACCAGGTTTACCTCAGGAGTCAGCTTGAGGACACTGACAAGAAACCCTGTGAAAATTAAACCCCACGAAAATTAAACCCTGTGAAAATTGTTTTTTTCTACTTTAATAGAATAAACAAATAAAATAAATGTGACAGACAGTAGTGTTTTATTGTATATTTTTTAAATATAGTAAATTTATTCATTAAATATAATAAATAAGCATAATAGTAAATAAACATGACAAGCAGTTGTTTTTGTTCCTTTATCAACTAATACAATAAACATGACAAATGAACAGTGAGAAAATTAACTTTACCGTTTTACGATACAATCCATAATGTCCGTGATAGACTGCTCTCTGACACAGGTATTTACGTCAGCGTCCGAATTCATGAGCGATTTCAGACACAGCTAAATCACAGCACACTGAAATTATACACTCTTTAAAATCTGGTATACTACAGTCCAGTAGGTGCACATTTCAGCTTGATTTTTTTTTTATTTAGTTTTTTAGTATTATTAGCATGAAAAATGCAAACAAAAACTGACATTTTGGAACAATTTATTTATTATGTAATACTGATGTAATGAGGTCACAGGTGTGTGTTTATAAAGTTATTTAAACAGCTTTGAACACGGCTCAGCCAATTGGAATAAAGGATCGGAAGTATCTGTTTTAAAATAAAACAGATTATGTGGATTATGTGTGAAATTGCTGATAAATCCCCTCCTAATGTAAAACTCCTGCTAATGTAGTGGACGTATGGGATTTACTCTCTCTCCTTCTGTATATTATCTCTTTTTCTGTATATATGAGAGTGGCAAATACACAGCACAGAATGAGTTCTCTGTCTCTCTCACACACAAACGCTATCCTCAGAAACTCATCACTAACTCAGCATTATATAAAAACACATCCTTTGGAATCAGATTATATAACATGTAATATAATAGTGTTTGTACAAATAGTATGTTTTAAATGTCAAATATAATATAATGTGTAAATATTACTATAGTATAAATCACATCCTTGGGTTTATAAAATGGGATTTTACACAATATATTGTTGTATTCACTTGAGAGAATTTCCCCCACTTTAAAGAAACTGCTGTACACGATAAAACTCTCCCATCCACTCTGTACTAGTCACAAAAAACTAAAGATATCTTTCTTGAAAATACTATTGTGTATCCAACTGCGTGTTGAATGTAGATGTCATATCACAGCAAACCAGTGACTACATTTCCCATCCAGCACTGCGGCCTACAAACATGGCCGGCCATGGACTACACTCCCCAACTCCCTTAATAAATGAAGCCCTACATCCATGACTCACAGGTGTTGTGATTGGCCAGGAGTGAGATCTATTACAGCCTGTTCCTTTACTGTTGATGAGTATCCCAGATGTTTTCACTGAATCACCTCATGTTTTTTTTTTTTTTAGTCATTGAATCTGAAACGGCTGAATTTGCACATTTTTTCCCAGTATTACAAAAGGTTCAGGTTCTTCTGACTCTGAATTCACTCATGCAAACACCTTTTTATACCCTATAAACACACCATAGCTCATCTGAAATCGCGTACTGTGACAATATATACGAATCCGATACAGTACCTACTGCAGGTCGTTGATGAAACAGTACGTACTAAACGGTATGACTACAATCCTGTGCATAGTACATCTAATGTGTTAGCATTGTCATGTGACCTTCGATGCAGGGGCGTAGGAGCGATTTTGAACTTTTGCTATGCTCCCCTGAAAATTTTTGTTTTTTAATAAAGCACTTCCATAGGTTTATTTGTTATTTATTTGTTAAACACACAGACAGATGTAAAGTGGTGACCAGTAGCATGGAAAAAAATAATAACAATGATGAAATAAAGATTGATGAGTTCTGATGTATGTCACTGAATGAAGCTCAATTTCTTCATTAATATTTCTGCCAAGGAGAACTGTTCATTTAAAACACTAGCTACTATAACAATTAAGAAAGCTGCTGGTTAATGTAGCTAAGCCACAGTACGTGTTGAGACATGAGTGCCATCCTGTTGAGGATTGCTGTTTCTGTTGATGAGTTGAAACTATGAGTATGATTTGGATGCTATTTTTCTATAGAAAAAACATCCCATTGTGCAGTTTGAATTCATGTTTTCAGTTTTGTGCAATGTAATTGTAAATGCATTTTTACATTTTTGATTCACACTTACTATTTTTCGATCCATGACCACGTTGTTTGCTATTCTGATAGCTTTGCATTTATTTTTCAAGTTTTGTACAATATACTCTACATGTGTTTTTAAATGTTTGAGTCACACTTATTATTTTTTGATCCATGACTGCAATACTTTTGATGGAAAATTAGTCCCATACTTGGTTCTATAGTTAATTTTCTTGAAAAGCAAACCAAAAAAATATACAACAGTTATTGTGAGTGGGCTGTTGAGAAGTTTTGTTAAATTGATTGTTATGTAATATAATATTTACATACATGGGGAGGAGCATGTTTACAATTCACGTCACAAAATCTCAACAATATATTTTTTTGCCAAGAATGCCAACGTATCTTCTAGAATCTCTGAGAGTGCATTTTGGATTTAACTTGATATCGAGACTGAGCAACGCATCTTGAAACCAGTTTTGACAAATGTATTTTTCTGTTTAGCAACCTATCAATGTTATTGCTGTACATCCAAGCCAAAATAACACTATTCTCACTCATGATTAGTATATAGTAAATGTAAAACTGTGACGTGATGTAAGACCATTTGGCAATGAGTCGACTCTTTGAGCGAATTCTTTTGGTGAACGTTGGGAGCTGACTTGCAAATCTAAACTCCAGTAATCTATCCTTTTGCTGAAATTCATCAGTATTATGTTTTCATAATTTTCTAATGCAATTATTCACATACAGTGCAACATACTAGCAGTAATTTATCCTCTCTGTAGTGGACTTACACATGAAAGAGACTGTGTTAAAGTTAGTTTCACTTTCACATATTGAGATTTCTGTCTTCAGTAGCTTTAGATCAGTAGCTCAAAAAGGTTAAAAACGTCAATTATTGTTATTCAAAACCAAAACTAATCAGCTACAACTTATTTTTTTCTAGTAATTTATGCTGTCCAGAGAATCTGTTCAACTCCCAACAAAAACAGACACGTTCACCTTCCCAGAATACTAATCACAATCACATGTTCCCAATCATACTCACAATCACACCACACTTTAAAAGAGACTGTTCATTCACTATACCTTTGCGAATAAACACTCAGTTGTTCTAGTCATTACTACTCCAGGCTATGCTGTGTTATTCTGGTTCTGGTTCTGTTTTGTCCTTGACTCTGATTATCTGTCTCACCTGCTCTAGTCTATTTGCCTGAATGCCTGACCTTTGCCTGTCTTTGTTGCTGATTTTGTCTTGCCGTTTGGATTATATTATCTTCAATAAAAGCTCTTAACTGCACTTGTATGCTTCCTTATCTTCATTACATCAATACTTCATACATTTCTGCTGAACATTTCTACTGAACATTTCTGCTGAAACATTTCTTCTGAACATTTCTGCTGAACATTTCTTTTTTTCCCCCCAAATATTTCATTGAAAAGAAAAACAAACCAACTAACACACAGCAACAATCATTCACAGTTTTTTTTTTTTTTTTTTAATACTAACAAAGGAAAATAAAAATTAAAAAGTACAAACACCAAAAAGCTGTAAAAGAGCAAAAAAAGTGTTGGTTAGTTGTTCGCTACAAAATATGGACAAATGCCTTTGGGCTTTAACTGAGAAATTACGCTACAGAATCCCAAATTGTGTAATTTTGGAAATGTGACCTCCACTCTCCTAATGAACAAAATGACCCTGTAGCCTCACCAGGAAAATCTAGCTGATTTGGGAATATATACTTTCCAGCCTTTTGCACCTCACTGCCAATTTATTTGCACAACCTGATTAATTTAAACATTACCGAGATCATGAAAAGCATTACAACCTACTGTTGCATTTCAAACTAACTGTTCCTCAGTGGTGGAATGAACTTCCAACCTCAACCTCAATCTCTCACCATCTTCAAAAAACGGCTAAAGACCCACCTCTTCCGTGAACACCTAACCAACCCATAAAAAAAATAAATAATTAGATTTACTCTGGTACTTACACCTCTACTCTGCACACTTTGCTTCTTCTGGAACTCAGTTAATGGATCTTGTATGGTAGCACCACTTGTATTGTTTTCTGCTTGATATATCGCTTTGCTTGTATTTTCTCATTTGTAAGTCACTTTGGATAAAAGCGTCTGCTAAATGAATAAATGTAAATGTAAATGTACTGTAACCCCATCCTCTCTTTTTGTCACGTAAACCTTGTGAAGAACTTTTGGCCTTGACATTACTGAGCTAGCGAAGCTGACTGTCTGCACCTGTAAACTTGTGATGTGTCATTCATGAACGATTCGTTCATTTTGAACAAATCTTTAATATGAATTGGGAACAATCAGTTGTCTCAGAGAGTGGTTTGTTCATTTTGTGATGACCACGCATGTGCTGCAACATCCCCATTGGTTCTGGACAGGAAAAAGAAATGATTAGTTCACCTTTTGAGTCTTCGGTTTCAAGTCATTTCGTTCTTCCAGTGAGCTCCCCATAGGCAATGCACCATGCAATACTGGTGCATTTTTTACAGCAATGGCGGATCATGGAGCCTCTCAATAGTTCTCAGAAGTTAGCATTAAAAACTAGCAGCGCAGTAGAGTTTCAGCAGAACAGACCATTTTTGAGGTACTTTTAAAAAAGTAAGGCGTTTAAAGAATAAGATCACATACTGTTAGAATCTAATTAACTTGTACATTAAAGCATGCTAGTGAAATATTCCTCAATAAAGATGCCGAGATGCAAATTAGTTTATGCTATACTCTCTATGTGCAATACATATTTTCCAGCTTTTGACTGGAATCATGTTTTTTGTACAGTCCCTATTTAAATAAACTTATAAATAAAATAGAATCAACTAAGAACATGAGATAACGGCAGGAGTCTGGGCTCCCTGTTCCTTTTTAAATAAACCTAACATTAAACTTTCCCATGGCGTGGTCTTTGGGAAAAAGTGGCAAGTATATTTAAGTATTATTAACTCACAAATTTTTGGTGTTGTAATGTTTTGTTATATTTCGATTGCTCCTGCTGATTTGAGCCAACTGTTTATTCTCCACTCCGTGTCAGTGGGGAAACCATAATTCATATTCCTTTCTCTGAGCAATTGGAGCATCCCATGTAGCACAGCAAACCATGATGGACACTATACAAGGACAACATGCAGGAAAGGACAGACAAAATGCTTGACATGCTTTTCAGTTTATTAGAAATGTGTTTATAAATCCATTGCTGTAAATAAGTGCATAGCAAAAGTCAAAATTCATAAAATATATATGATTGTGTATGAAAATGTGTTTTAAGTTGTTTTTAAAGTTTAAAGTTTTTTTTTTAAATACATTATTTATTCTATATTTAAATAAGTGCCAGGGTGCATAAGAATTGTAAACATTAAGATTAATATAATTTCACTTAATTAAATTTGACATTTCTATTATTTGCAATGGATTTTCTAAGACAACCCCATGCTTCTGCTGCTGCCAGTCCATTAACCCATTGTGCAGTGAGTTGATAGTCTCCTGTCTCTTGTCCTATCTGAATGTCATAAAGATGACATTAGTGATTGCCCTTGACTAACTTACAAGTTTAAGAACATAAAAATATTCATTAAAAACAACAGCAACACGGTCTTTAACCCTTAAAGACCTAGACTGATTTTTGGGAAATCTGACGCTCCTGTATTTAGTTTTCTAACCTATTCTAGCAGTCAGCATTGAGTGCCATATATCATTTTAAACAGGAGCACTTTAATTTTCAATCTACCTCATTTAAAGTCCCAATTTTATTATTATTTTTTTTGTCTGAGAATGGAAGATTTATCCAAAAAATTTTAGAAACACGGCAGGAACAATTTGGTGTTTTTTTTCCCTGTGAACTCAAACAAAACAAAAGTTATACCTGGATGTTTTAGACTACTAAATGATTTTTTTTTCTTCATCTAACATTCCATAGCAAGTTATAGCAATTTATTTACAATATTATTATAGACATTTTTAATGAAAATTCAATTCTGCAGAATGTGATAGCATAACCATGACATATGTGCATTCACCACTGAGCATATGAGTGTCCAACTGAGACAAATGTGATATCCAGGTGCATAATAATATCAGGTGTGCATGTGGTTTTAATGTTATGGCTGATCGGTGTATCTTAGGCCCAATAATGTGCACCTTATGGTGCTGTGGTCCACATTATAACTCTTGTCTCTTCTGAACTCATGCATGCATTCAGGGCCTGTTCACTGGATAAACTTTTTGTTTTATTCTTAATTTGAAGGATGCATGAAACTTTTTAAACAGCATTTTATTGATGTCATTAAGAATAAATGATTCCTTAAGGTGTAAAACCTGTAATTTACAGATAAGTGCTTGGTTTTGCTTTGTTTTTTTTTGTTTGTTTGTTTGTTTTTATTCAGCACTGTTGTAGGCTACTTAAGAATACTGTTGTGTCTAGTCAGCGTGTACTGTCCTGTGAACGGATTGTGGTGGTGTATTTGTTGTATAGCTTATGGTTTTCCACTGTTATGTATTTGCACTTTGTGTAGATGTGTATGGTTGTTTCAGCATTTCACCACTAAAGAAGAAGTGGCATTTCGTTGTAATGAGCGATGCTTGGTGAAAGATAATGAAAACCGACTTAATTTGATTTGATTAACTGAGCCACAAAAAAGCAGAAAAAGTAGACACAGACACACACACACACACACACACCTGACAATGCACGCACCTTAAAGAAAAGTGTGTGTGTGTGTGTGCGTGCGTGATTTTATATCTTAGTGGGGACTGTCGTGGCAAACAATCTTTCCAGCCTAAGTCAAAAACTTCAGAGGCAGAGAGTTATTAGATGTCAAAAAGTAATTCAACTTTACTGAAACAATAAAGTGAGACAGTTTGCAGAAAATCTAAAAAAAACAAAACAAATTGCAAATACACACAGCCCGTTTTCAAACCTTTCTCCACAGGGTTTTGCCTTTCTTCAGACCAATCTTCTTTGTCACAACTAAATATTCATGTCTATATGTTATCTTAAATTTGTGGAGTATGTGCAGTTAGTTATTTATCTTGAAAAGGTTTTATGAGGACAAGATTTTTTAAAAGACTCAGACAGAGTCCTTGTTTTGTTTTGTTTTTTTCCCTGACCTTGATCAAACACTCCCTTCTTATGTATCAATGAGCATCTGTCTGTTTCTATCTGCTGTCCAGTCACTTACAAAAGTTACCAATCACTTACAAAAGTGAAAATCTAATGCCAATTTATTGCTTGGAGAAAAGTGCTGGCTGATACAGAAGAACAATTATTGTACAGTAAAACACAGAATTAAAAGGTGAAAAGGTTAGGATGTACAAGGCATTTTATTTAAGTACGCTCTCAATTATTCAAAAACAGTCTACAATGTACATATGAAAAAAGATTCCACTACTGACCTGCCTGAAAAGATGAGAGAGGGAAGCATGTAAAAAGATACACAACAGAAAGAAGGTGTTTGTGCTCATATACACTCATTCCCAGTTGAGTCTCCTCAAAAGGTCGACTCTAAAATTGCTGAGTTAAACAGAACTCAGAAACAGAAATTTATTTTTGAAGAACTGTTGAAAAATTATTTTGCTACAAAATTCCTGTGAAATTCTCAAGTTAATTTTAAACAACAAAAATAATAGCATTGTACAGTTATGTATTTTATTTCTCAAAAATATATTTGATTCGTACAATTAGGCAATACATTTTAAGTGCTTAAATACAATATAATTTTAATTATGTATCCAGCTTTACTATGAATGTGTAAAGATATTAAAACATATTACAATGTTAAACAAATATTAATCACAAACACAGAAGAATCACAAACCATTAAAACTATATAATGCAACAGTTAGTTCTGGTGCATTAATTATAATGTACAAGCAGCTTTCCAAGAGTACTGATATTTAGTACAACAGCACTGCTACATTAATTAACCTAAGGACAAAGTGATAAATGTGATTATAGTGAGTCTCCTAGAGGCTTCCTCAGATAAACTCCACAGATAAACTCCACAGATGTCAATTCTGTCAGGTGAGAATTCCACCAATATCTTGAAACTGTTCCTGTCCATTTTAGCTCTCTTTTCCACTGTCTGGGTTCAGATTGAGGTCATGTGCTTTTTCACCTGCTGTTCCTAATAATCCCTCAAGTTTTTTTTTTTTGTTTGTTTTGTTTGTTTGTTTTTTTTTAATGAGAAGGAGGTCCAGGGAATTTTATCCAGGGGTCAGGGGTCATTATACACTCAGTGTAGAATCGTGTGCAGTCTGATTCACTGTGCATGATGAACACACACTTCTCACGTCTCTGAGTCTGTTTAATGTGTTATAATTAAATGAGTGATGTGTTTATAAATGTGTTCTCTATTCCCCAACAGTGAAATGCAGGAACACCGGAGTCTTCATCACACACACAGATGTTCACCACACCCTGAATATAAAAGAAAAACGTGAATTAATAACCACAAACTGGACTGTGGTACTTCATGATCAACATGTAATCATCTCTGCTCCAAGAGAAACATCATCATCTCCTGTTTATAATTAATCATTCTACATTTCTTCATTCTTACTAACATCTGTGTTATAACATTTAGCGAGAACAAATGAGAACTTCCACAAGTTCTAACAGGAAAATGAGCAGATATTTACCCATCACATCATTGCTCTTATCCAATCACAGGCTTTGGAGTTTTTTAAATAATGAACACTACTGTGTCATTTAGCTCTTGTTCTACATTTATATTTAAGTGCAGACTTTAAGAAGAAGCCGAGGTGAATGTTACAGGAAAGACAGAAGACACGGTGTGGAGGTAGGGTGCTGGAAGAAGTGTCAGAGTGAGTAAAGTGGCTGCTTAAATCAAATATCTGTGGCATAAAAGATTATCATTTTAATGAGCTTTAATGAGAGTTGAGAAGAAAGTGTGCTGCTTATCAGAAACAGGGAAAAGCAGAGATCATCTTGTTCAGACAAAAGCAGCAGTATGAAGTCAGAGATAGCAGGCTGTCACAAGGAGACCAGGTGTTCATTTACAATCACTCTCATGCATTCGTTGTGATATTTTGTAGACTCTGTCTGACTCCCTGTCTTCTACCTTCACATGAATTTTAAATCAACACACTTTACTGAACAAAAAACAGCATTAAAGCCAATTGTTAGAAAAATCGGATTAAATAGAATATAGTGACATTTCTAAAACTGGTTTTGTTTCCTAACCTGGTAATCTGATATTTATTGGAACTAAAGAGAAATGTACAAACTAATGATAATCAGGTTCATTTATTAGTCTTTTATTTTTTCACAATTTATATAAAAAGGTCATGACTCACCACAGCGTCTGTAGTTTGTAATGTTCATCATACTTAAGAGCAGAGAGCAGCTTCACTCCTGAGTCTCCTATTTATTATCAGACAGATGCAGTTGTCTCAGGTGTGAGGGGTTTGATCTCAGAGCTGAAGTCAGAGCAGCACAGCCTTCATCTGAGACACCACAACACTCTAACCTGTAGAGAGACACAATGACACACTCTTCACTCTCTCATCTTAAGCAGAAGAACAACAGCACTGACTTTCCTCTGGTTGTAGACAGTTTCTCTCATTGTGGACTGAGTAACACACACTAGATCTTTAGAAATGTTTTTAGTTACTTTTCCTCGCTTCTCACATCTCAACAAAATCTCTTTTTTAATCAACGTTCACATGAACAGATCTTTCTTGAGAAGATCAGACTGTCCGTAATCAGAAGATTAGAACATGTTTTATTATTAATGATTTAAAATATGATCTTACCTCAGTATCTCCAGTTTACAGAGAGGATTCTCCAGTACAGCAGAGAGACTCTTCACTCCTGAATCTCCTACATTATTATAGGACAGATCCAGTTCTCTCAGGTGTGAGGGGTTTGATCTCAGAGCTGAAGTCAGAGCAGCACAGCCTTCATCTGACACCCCACAATTATACAACCTGTAGAGAGACACAATGACACACTCTTCATCAACAGATTTTTATCTTGGTTTAAGAATTATGTTAAAGATGATGTGTTTGTAAAATGATTTTATTATTCAGAATGACATGAGGATTTAATATCACCTGTTTATTATAATTAACAGTGTAATTAAAATGATCATACTGAGTGTTATATTAAGTTTATCTCATCTAATATCTCTCTATATATTTATATTACTACAGAATGAAGGAAGTAAAAGTCTGAATCTTCATGGAAAACAAACACTGTCATGAATTAAAAGATACAATGGATAAATTATAAAAGTATAAAACATTAATTCTGAAGAGGATTAACACTCGTCTTTTCAAAACCAGATTACTCGCTGATGATTTATTGTTAAATAAAAATAAATAATCTTCCTCCTCAGGACATTGATGATGAACCTAAAACTTCTGCTTCAGTCTCACTATTAGAGAATGTGTCTTACTGAGGAGCAGGTCATGTGACTCTCAGAGAGATGATCTTACCACAGTTTCTCCAGTTTACAGAGAGGATTCTCCAGTACAGCAGAGAGACTCTTCACTCCTGAGTCTCCTAGTTTATTCTCAGACAGATTCAAGTGTCTCAAGTGTGAGGGGTTTGATCTCAGAGCTGAAGTCAGAGCAGCACAGCCTTCATCTGACACCCCACAATTATACAACCTGTAGAGAGACACAATGACACACTCTTCATCGACCGATTTTTATCTTGGTTTACTTGCTATGATGATGATGTATCTCTCATGTTGGACTTTCTGATCTCTCTTGACCAATCACAAGATATAATTATCACTGACCAAAACATTATCACTGTTCAGTGGCTCCCTTAAAAAACTCTACAGGAATCCTGCAGGATTTTCATTTTCTGCAGGATGTTTGCTGGAATCCTGGAATGATGAAATCCTGCAGGACACACTGACAAACTGTGCAGGATTTTCCTATAGGGTTTAGGATGGAGCAGTACAATAGAAACATGCAGGAATTCCCAGCACACTCGCTGCACAAGGGAAAACTCCTGCAGGACTTTATAATTCCTGAAGGACTGCTGCTCACCTCCTGCAGAAATAAAATAAAGTTCCCAAGTACTTAATCTATCCTGCAGGACGACTTCTTATTTCGTTTAAATAAAAAACATTCTTCAGGTTATGTAGTCGACAAAATTCATTAAATGGTAGATCTGCTCTGAGCGGGAAAAACACGCTGCTTAAACACTCTTTTAGTAGATATGTAGGAACGCTCATTTTAGGATAATAAGACGCGTTTTAGTCGTGAATGATTCAGTGTTTTAACAAATCAGTTGAGTAAATGATTCACAACACACAAAAAGACGATCACTTTTCACATGTACTGGTGTAATGATGGAATTTACAGTAAATGTATGTTTTTCGAGAAAAGATTTGATTCACTGAGATGATGTCACTCTTTGGCACCGCATTCACACAGGTATTCAAATTCACAAATTCAACTTTCACCAACCATCGTGTGTCTGTAGAGGTATAGTCCCACTTTTATTAAATAATTTCTTTAATCATTATGGTGTACTAAATTACTGTTCTGTTATGTATTTACACACAGCGGTTAGCGTAACGTTAGCTCACTTACTATCAAACATGGCTAATTTTATTATTTACAAAAAATGTCTTACGTTTCTGACCAAAACTTTACCACTGTTCAGTGGTGAGGCCAGAAATTGAACAGAGAGGGTGGGCCTGGGTAAAACAGGGTGGGCACAGGTTTGAAAATAAAACTCAAAAGCCAGCAGTCGCTCAAAAGAACTTATGTGACTGCAAAAAGTGGCCAATGTGGTGAAAGTCTTTTACTCAAGAGGTTTGTTCATTTGGTCACTTGTTTATGTAGCACACACACACACACACACACACACACACACACACACACACACACACACGCACGCATGCACACACACACAACAGAATATCACAACATGAAACTGGTTGCAGGCTGATAAAATAAGAGATGTTTGTACTGCTGAGGGAATATCTAACCACTGATATTAGGACAAAATATTGTTTCAGAAGAAACCGATAAATCACATGAATTGTTTCAGCTAAGTATTCTTTTAAATCTATTAGGAGAACCATTATAACTGTCGGATTATTATTTGGTTGTGGTGATATTTAAAATAATTTTATTCAAGTGATGATTTTAACAGAAGAAATAGTGAGAATGGGCCACTGCCCCATCAGATTTTTATTAAATAAATTCATTCAGAAAGTCTTCAGATTTTGAGTGAAAAAAGGAAACCAGGCCTACTCTAATTCCTGTGATTAAAGATGACGTGTACAGACACAGATATCATTTTGTTTTTATCACAGTTAAAATGACTTTGTTTTGGCGTTGCCCCATGCACTCCTCAACCAACTGCAGTTCTGTTCTTCATCTCTCAGATGAGTCCAATCTCCATTCTGACAGCGTGCTCCAGTGTTAACACAAACTGAAACACATCTCATCTTATTATATCCTCTGATTACAGTGTACGAGAGTCAGGGGGAAAAGACACGGTGTGGAGTCTGTTTCAGAGAAGGTAAACTCTTTATTGAACTAGTCTGTTACATGGATACACACCACGCAGAAATGTTACTGAGCAACGTCACTCAATGCAGCTTCTTAAAGCAGCAGCTCCTAGAGAGTGAGAACTGATTTTATAAAACATTAATTCTGAGGAGAATTAACACTCATGTCTTCTCTAAACAAGATTACTGCTGATAATTTATTGTTAAATAAAATATTCCTGGATTATAAAACTAATGGAGAGTAAAAATGTCTGCAAATTGGGTTCATCAGGTTCTACAGGTTTAGGATGTGAAATTCACAGTGAATAAAATTTCTACAGAAGAATAACATGAAGCCAGAGGGACAGATGTGCTGAGATTTTTGTGCATTTGAGGAAAAATCACAAAAAAAAGTGTAGAAATATTGGAAGTGTAACAGTTACATATTCTGCTCAATTTAATAAAGATTGTGAGATTAGCAGTCGTCAGTTTTACACGTTATTTTGTCCTCCTCTTGAAACCTGGTGTAAATTAGCACCATGTGTGTTGGAGCAGTTGCCAGGTCCCCGGTTTTAATGAGGAATTGAGCTACTTTTGACTCACCAGCATTGATTGATTTCTTTGCCTGTGGATTGGAGTTTGGACATTTTTACGTTCATTATTTTAATGATATCTGTATATTAAAACATACAGTAGTGAGCATGCACTGTGATCTCCTCTCATACACACAGCTATTGATCCTGTTCTCAACTTCAGCTCTGTGTTACTATATGAATGTATTTGAGTCAGTGGGTTTCCTCATAGACATTCTTTATTTATCACAAAATGTTTAATAATACGAGACCATTGTAGGATCTTAATGAAAGAACTATTGAGGAAAACTGCATGGTTTTAATACTGCTTGTCTATTGAACTGCTTCTGTAACACAGGTCTGGCAACCCTGTTCATAGCAGCTAGACAGAGACGTACTGAACGAACATTCACTGACAGAATAAACACTATTTCAGCTTTAAGAACAATAAAAACAACAACAAAAGGATTGTTGCTGTACCTTGAAATTTGTGTAAGTGCTTTTACCTCACTTTTTTTTTTATTTAAAAAATCTCATTTGATTTATTTAATTATTCACTTTTTCAGTCCTATGGCATTAACTTCTGGTTTTAGTTACAAATTCTATTTTTTAGATAATTTCTATTTCACTGCTGCTTTTAAACCTTCAGCTCACACACGGTGCATTTAGTTTGTGTCCCAGGTGCAGTTTGTGTGATTAGTTACAATGTTTTAGTAAATTTCACAGTAATTTCAGATACATTGCAGTCGCATCAAGTCACGTTTTGTGCTGCAGCTTCTCACATACGTACATCTGACCCAAAGACTCTGTGATAAATCATCAGTGTGCAGTGAAAATAAACAATCTTCCTCCTCAGGACATTGATGATGAACCTAAAACTTCTGCTTCAGTCTCACTATTAGAGAATATGTCTTACTGAGGAGCAGGTCATGTGACTCTCAGAGAAATGATCTTACCTCAGTATCTCCAGTTTACAGTGAGGATTCTCCAGTACAGCAGAGAGATTCTTCACTCCTGAGTCTCCTACATTATTATAGGACAGATGCAGTTCTGTCAAGTGTGAGGGGTTTGATCTCAGAGCTGAAGTCAGAGCAGCACAGCCTTCATCTGAGACATAACAACCACTCAACCTGTAGAGAGACACAATGACACACTCATCAACAGATTTTTATCTTGGTTTATTTGCTACGATGACGACGTGTCTCATATTGGACTTTCTGCCCTCTCTTGACCAATCACAAGAGACAATAAAACAAAGTTACCAAGTACTTAATCTATCCTGCAGGACGACTTCTTATTTCATTTAAATAAAAAATATTCTTCAGGTTATGTAGTCGACAAAATTCATTAGATGGTAGATCTGCTCTGAGCGGGAAAAACACACTGCTTAAACACTCTTTTAGTAGATATGTAGGAACGCTCATTTTAGGATAATAAGACGCGTTTTAGTCGTGAATGACTCAGTCTTTTAACAAATCAGTTGAGTAAATGATTCAATGAGTCACAACACACAGAAAGACGATCACTTTTCACACGTATTGGTGTAACGATGTAATTTACAGAAAGGGCCAGTAAATGAATGTTTTTCGAGAAAAGATTTGATTCACTGAGATGACGTCACTCTTTGGCACCGCATTCACACAGGTATTCAAAGTCACAAATTCACTGTCACCAACCGTCGTGTGTCTGTAGAGGTATAGTCCCACTTTTATCAAATCATTTCTTTAATCATTATGGTGTACTAAATTACTGTTCTGTTATGTATTTACACACAGCGGTTAGCGTAACGTTAACTCACTTACTATCAAACATGTGTATTTTATTATTTACAAAATGTCTTACGTTTCTGACCAAAACTTTACCACTGTTCAGTGTCGAGGCCAGAAATTGAATAGAGGGTGGGCCTGGGTAAAACAGGGTGGGCACAGGTTAGAAAATAATACTCAAAAGCCAGCAGTCACTCAAAAGAACTTATGTGACTGCAAAAAGTGGCCAAAGTGCTGAAAGTCTTTCACTCGATAGGTTTGTTCATTTGGTCACTTGTTTATGTAGCACACACACACACACACACACACACACACACACACACACACACACAGACAACAGAAAATTACAAAATGAAACTAGTTGTAGAAAATAGGCTGATAAAATGAGAGATGTTTGCACTGCTGTGTTTTACAGGAGCTTTTCTCATTAAAGACAACTACAAATCAATTTCAATGAAACACCAGCTACAGCGATCCAAAATGCTACAGCAGCCTATGTGAAATTAAATGACACATCTTGGGCAGCTTTCAATTAATAACAACACAAACATAAACAAATTCGTGTTGCACTGCCTTTCAACATTTTAACATTAGTCTACATAGACTACAACAGGTGAGGAATTGTGCAGATTCACCCTGTGAAGTGTCGTAGTTACATAAGCAGACAGAGACCAATAGGTTTATTGTGCTTAACTGGTAACATTTACAGGCCTAGCAGTGCAAACATAGAATTTTTTTATTCAAACATAACATTTTTTATAGGTTTTGATGTTAAATCATGAGGGAATATCTAAGAACTGAAATTAGGACAAAATATTGTTTCAGAAGAAACCGATAAATCACACAAACTGTTTCAGCTAAGATTTCTTTTAAATCTATTAGGAGAACCATTATAACTGTCGGATTATTATTTGGTTGTGGTGATATTTAAAATAATTTTATTCAACTGATGATTTTAACAGAAGAAATAGTCAGAATGGACCACTGCCCCATCAGATTTTTATTAAATAAATTCATTCAGAAAGTCTTCAGATTTTGAGTGAAAAAAGGAAACCAGGCCTACTCTAATTCCTGTGATTAAAGATGACGTGTACAGACACAGACATCATTTTGTTTTTATCACAGTTAAAATGACTTTGTTTTGGCGTTGCCCCATGCACTCCTCAACCAACTGCAGTTCTGTTCTTCATCTCTCAGATGAGTCCAATCTCCACTCTGACAGCGTGCTCCAGTGTTAACACAAACTGAAACACATCTCATCTTATTATATCCTCTGATTACAGTGCACGAGAGTCAGGGGGAAAAGACACGGTGTGGAGTCTGTTTCAGAGAAGGTAAACTCTTTATTGAACTAGTCTGTTACACGGATACACACCACGCAGAAATGTTACTGAGCAACGTCACTCAATGCAGCTTCTTAAAGAGATGATCTTACCTCAGTGTCTCCACTTTACAGTGAGGATTCTCCAGTCCAGCACAGAGACTCTTCACTCCTGAGTCTCCTAGTTCATTCCCAGTCAGATCCAGTGTTTTCACAGTCAGATGTAGTTCTCTCAGATTGGAGGTTTCTGAGCTGAGTGCTGAGACCAGAGCTGACCAACTTCTCACTCCAAGTGAATCACACCTGATACTGAAGGAAATAAAATAATACATAATGAACTAACACCAGTGCAAATTATCAAACAAGTCCTCACAGCTCTCACTGAACCTTCTCATTTTCATAAATGCTAAAAGTACAAACACAAGTTAGATAATATGCTGAAAGGGACACTCCAGCCAACATCTAATTTTTAAACATCAATACATCTGCTGTAAACATCACCAGGGCTGTTTCTTTCTATACGCTAGGTACTAAATTAGGCAAATACACACAGAAAAAGTAGAAACAGACCCAAAACCAGTAAAAAATAAATAAATTTAAAAAAGACTAATGAATTAGTTTGTGTCAATTTTTACACTTTATTACTTCCACTTGTTGATGTAATTAAAATGAATAAAATTAAAAAATAAAATTATTGAGTTAATACAGGATGTGATTTGCTCCGTATTCTCGTACACATCGTTTCATACATACACTAAGTCTCCACAGTGGTGAGAAACATAATAGTGAATAAAATGAAACCAATTTCACAAGAAATAGCAGGAAGAGAATATACATGTGCAGTGTGAGCTTGCATGTCAACATCATTGTTGCCCTGGTTACGGAAACTCAGTCACTCGGTTCTTAAAAACTGTCTTCAACACAAATTCCCAGTGAAACACAAGAGTCTGTGGAGGTACAGGTGTGAGAAGGGATACAGTCCTGTCCCTGAACACTCAAACTGTACAGTTTACTGTGGAGCAGGCGGCAGGTGATGATCATGTCCGAACGGCTAAAGAGCAGAGTGAATCACTTATTTCCTTTTACCTCAGATTTCCCATGAAGAGGATATGGCATGTTGCTCCTATTTAATACATTTTTATTTTATCTACTGAGTTTTCCTGAATACAATAAACTGAAAAAAATCACCATAAAAGAAAGGGTCTTAGTCTAACTAGTAACAGGGGCACTCTCAATGCTGAGTTAGTAATCAGGTGAACGTGATCTGGGAAGTGGGTCATGTGACTGATCATGTGGTGAAGTTTGTAGTTCCTTGTGCTGCTGGGAAATGGAGTTCAGTGCAGGTGTTTGGTTGTGGTGTGGAATTCTGGGAGTTGTTATGAAAGCAGGTGACTTAAGAATCATTTTCAGGTGCTATTAGGAAATATTTTGGGGTACTGTCAGTGTTAGCACCAAGCTGCCAGCTGCCACTGTAGGGCACCTGAGCAAGACCCTTAACCCTCTCTGCTCCAGGGGCTCTGTGTCATGGCTGACCCTGTGTTCTGACCCTAACTTCCTAACAAGCTGGGATACATGAAGAAAAGTATTTCACTGTGCTGTAATGTACACCAATCAGTCATACCTTTAAAATTACTGACAGGTGAAGTAAACAACATTGATAATTTTGTCATAATGGCACCTGTCAAGGGGTGGGATGCATTAGGCAGCAGGTGAGCAGTCAGTTCTCGAAATTGATGTGCTGGAAACAGGAAAAATGGGCAAGTGTAAGGATCCGAGTGATTTTGACAAGGGTCAAATTGTGATGGCCAGATGACTGGGTCAGAGCATCTCCAGGTCTTGTGGGTTGTTCCCGGTATGTAGTGGTTAGTACCTACCAAAAGTGGTCCAAGGAAGGACAACCGGTGAACCGGCAGCAGGGTCATGGGTGCCTAAGGCTCACTGATGCATGTGGGGAGTGAAGGCTAGCCCATCTGGTCCGATCCCACAGACGAGCTACCATAGCACAAATTGCTGAAAATGTTCATGCTGGCTGTGACAGAAAGGAGTCAGAACACACAGTGTATCACAGCTTGATGCGTATGGGGCTACGTAGTAGACCGGTCAGGGTCCCCATGGTGACCCCTGTCCACTGCTGAAAGCACCTAAAATGAAAATGTGAGCATCAGAACTGGACCATGGAGCAATGGAAGAAGGTGGCCTGGTCTGATGAATCAGGCTTTCTTTTACATCAATTGGATGGCCGGGTCCGGAAAAATTGAAAATGACACGAAAACATGAATTCTGCTAAAATATATAGAGTAAGTTATACAGTCCTTTATAACAGAATACTACTGTGGCAGTGGGGGCGTGGTTGAGCATCAGATGTGGACAGAGAGTGGGCAAGGAAACTGGCAGTGAACGCGTGATGCTTCTCACCTGTGCCTTGTTACCGGTACTTATGTGTGTTTCTCTGTAATTTTGTATTACAGCAATAAACATAGTTTTATATACCATGCGTCTGTGTAATTCCACTTCATGTATAACAAAAATTTTGTATAAAACCGTGAAGAAAAGAAATCTTCAAACTACAAAGATAAAATTAAAGATTCTAGATGTGAGTGTGAAATTGCCATGGTTTATTTAAATAAAAACACAAGATTTCCAAATATCCAACATAAAACCAGCATTACTGTGGTAATAATAAATCATAATATTAAGATCCTTTTTAATTAATACCTGTTCTTCACCTGTTCTTTAATCATTTGTTTATGCATTTTTTAATCTCTAATTTATCTATTTCCCAAAGTAGATGTTTGTCAAAGTGTTTTCAGTTTCTCGTTCTAACACTGTAACAGTAGAACAGTTATATTCAGCTTTACTGACATTGCTTTTCTGGAGGCTGCAATCACAGGCATCATCTTCAGAAGAACAGTTTCTGGTATCGTATCTGTACTGGTATATTTATTCAGGTCAAATTCTTCCAGATCCTGTGCTGATGTCAATAACACAAACACCAGAGCAGACCACTGTGAAGAAGAGAATTCACTTTGTTTTCCAGATTTCAGGTAGTGTTGGATTTCCTCCACTAGAGAATTATCACCCAGTTCATTCAGACAGTGGAACAGATTGATGGATTTCTCTGTAGGAAGATCTTCACTGATCTTCTTCTTAATGTACTGAACTGTTTCCTCTATGCTCTGGGAGCTACTTCCTGTCTGTGCTACTAAGTCCTGTAAGAGTTTCTGATTGGACTTCAGTGAGAGACCCAGAAGAAAGCGAAGGAAAAGATCCAGATGTCCAGTCTGACTTTTTAAAGCCTGATCTACAGCACTCTTGTGTACCTCTGAGATTGTCATTTTTTCCATCCACCATTTGGAGGCCTGATGCTGTATAAGAACATCTCTCTTTTCCATCATGAATGTCAGGTGCACATACAGAGCTGCGAGGTGCTCCTGAATGCTCAGATGAACAAAGCAGTACACATTACTCTGGTGAAGCCCAAACTCCTCTCTGAAGATCTGCGTACACACACCTGAGTACACTGCTGCTTCTCTCACATCAATGCCACACTCTCTCAGGTCTTCCTCATAGAAGATCAGGTTCCCTTTCTTCAGCTGATGAAAAGCCAGTTTTCCCAGTTTAAGAAGCATTTCTTCATCACTCTCCTGCTTCTTTGAGTACTTTTCTCCTATGATGTTTGTCTGAATTATGAGGAAGTGTGTGTACATTTGAGTCAGAGTCTTGGGGATCTCTCCACTCTCTGCTTCACCCAACATTCTCTCTAGAACAGTGGCTGAAATCCAGCAGAAGACTGGGATGTGGCACATGATGTAGAGACTTCTTAATGACTTCAGGTGTGTGATGATGTTATTGGCCAGGCTCTGATCACTGATTCTCTTCCTGAAGTACTCCTCCTTCTGTGGGTCATTGAACCCTCGTACCTCTGTGACTCGATGGACACACTCAGAGGGGATTTGATCAGCTGCTGCTGGTCGAGAGGTGATCCAGATGAGAGCAGAGGGAAGCAGATTCCCTTTGATCAGGTTTATCAGCAGCACATGCACTGATGCTGATTCAGTTACATCACACACTCTCACTGTGTTCTGGAAATCTAGAGGAAAACGACACTCGTCCAATCCATCAAAAATGAACAGAACCTTTTCCAAACTGGACATTTCTGTTTCTTTTGTTTCATTAAAACAGACATGAAGGAGCTCCATCAGACTCAGTTTCTGGTCCTTCATCAGATTCAGCTCTCTGAAAGGAAGTGGAAATATGAGGTGGATGTCCTGATTTGCTTTCCCTTCAGCCCAGTCCAGAATGAACTTCTGCACAGAGACTGTTTTTCCGATGCCAGCGACTCCCTTTGTCAGCACAGTTCTGATGGGTTCGTCTTGTTCAGATAAGGGCTTAAAGATGTCGTTGCATTTGATTGGTGTTTCCTCTGTTCTTGTTCTCCTGG
Source organism: Ictalurus furcatus (assembly GCF_023375685.1). Lineage (NCBI taxonomy): Eukaryota > Metazoa > Chordata > Actinopteri > Siluriformes > Ictaluridae > Ictalurus > Ictalurus furcatus. The sequence goes on from NC_071273.1 coordinate 4,869,008, forward strand.
ATGCTGCCTCGATCTGTCTCACCTCATGTTCTTTATTGACTTCTCCACTGTCTCCCTCTGTGATGTAGAGCTCTGTGTAGATCTCGTTCAGGAGTGTTTGGTTTCCCAGGTTTATTATCACTCCATTCAAACACTCAAACTTCTTCATCAGATTTAATTTCAACTTTTTCTGGAATTCATTCACAGCAGCAGGTTCTGGGTCGTGCCTGTGAGATGGTGAAGTAGGAAGATGAGGTGAGACATGGGGTCCAACTATTTTCTATAATCTAATCCCACTGTAGTTAATAACAGCAGAGGGGTTTATAATACCAGTGTGTCAGTGTCACAGTCATGTTGTTGGTTCTGATCTTACCCTGTATCTGTGATGATGTTCTTTTCTATTCTGTCTCCTGCTCTCTGTGGAACACTGTGAACAAAAACTGTAGCTGTTAAAGACTATAACAGACATCACTTAAACACTATAGTCTAAACCTTTACCTTAATTTTGCTACAATAATTATTTTTGAGTGCATTAACATTCAGAAAACACAGTGCTCATCTGGCCCTGTTTTAATTCTAGGTATTCTAGGTTATTTCCTGTAGGCTGTTAATGATGTAACAAATCAATATGAATGAACAGGTAATGTTTTCTAAACAGAGATAAATACAGACATAATTTTGTATAAAAACTTATTTTGGAAGACGTTTTCAGAACCACAGACTTCATAGCCAGGACAATGATGATGTTCATGTGCACAGTGTGTGTCTGTTATTCTCTGTCCCATATCAATGGTTTAGATTCTGATTCTCTGCTATTTTTTATGAAACTGGTTTGATTTTATTCACTATTATTATTCTCACCACTGTGTAGACTCAGTGTATGTATGAAATGATGGGTATAAAAAAGTGTGACAAATCAGGTCACATATTAACTCAACAAAGGATGCAGCATTTCTCTTTTCAATACAGGACAATCCTGTTTATAAGGTGTGGATGGTTGCCAACCCTAGACAGACTGAATAGTTTACTCAGGTGAAAGATTTTACTCAATGAATGAAGTGCTTTTGAGAATGAAGTGAGTTTGAGTGTTTTTGAGTTGAGATCATTTCCAGTTTTGGTTGACAGGGGACGCTGGCACGTTTTGCTGCTGCTCCTGTTACTGTTTTGTTTGTTTTCGTTTGTTATTTTACGTCATATTGTATTAAATAACTGTGAGTTTTTTTAAGTTATATTGTTTTTAGTGCCGTTAGGATTGCGATGTGGTGGTGCCATTTTATATATTTTGGACTATTGTTTTTATTTCTGTGCTCCACCTGGAATAACCTGCAGCGTGCAATACGGAATCAACGCCTCGGTTCAGCTGCGTGTGTGGATTGTATGACTTTGTGCTCACAGTGCGCTACGGAGTTTCATCGCCTTGGCCTTGTGAGTGTGCAGTCAATGACCATGGCCCTAAGGTACACTACACGCCAGCTTTTAAATTTAAAACAGAGCTCTTATTGCCTAGCCAGAGACTCTTACAGAATCAGTCGAGACGCTGGATTGCTACGTCCTAAACAATATATCCATCGTCTCATCCTCTCCTGACATCTTTGTCCCTACCTGTCGACATAAGACCAACAAACTGCTCCATACTGGTGTTGATCACAGTAATTTAATATCGGTTCCCCATGTGCAGATTAACCTCTTTTACCGGTAGCCAAAAAATGGCATTTTTGTCTGTTTTGGGGGTACCTGTGTTCAGCATTGATTTGTTTTGTGATATCACACACCACAGTAGTGGTTAATGGCTCATATGAAAGTAGACACTTCAGACTTTAAGAATTACCCGTTATTTCAAGTATTTCTTCTTTTACCTAGCCTACCTGGGGCAATATATTCAGAATTTCTTTTTTTAATTATACATTTTTTTTTTACTTTTAACACAAATGTTATATCTTCACAGCAAATGTTGATATCAACCCCATTCCTGGTCTCAAACATGCCCCAAGTACTCCATGAACACCCAAAATATGAGGAAGTTATCTCTAACCACTAATATTGTGTGTAAGGTTATCCAAACACAGTTAAAAACCTCTCCAAAATGGCACCAAATGACATAAAACCTCTCTAAATGGCACAAAGCTCATAAAAATGGCACAAAGCCTTTAAAAATTGCAGACTTCTAGAAACAGCAAACATTTTTTTTTAGAAAAGGCACAAAATAACCTCTCCAAAAGGCACCAAACGTCTCCAAAAGGCACCAAACATCTCCAAAAGGCACCAAACGTCTCCAAATGGCACAAAATGAAAACAAATGGCAGTAGCATGAACTCTGTTACACAATGTGTAATTTCACACAAAAAGTCCGAATAGTCCTGATAGTTTCTCTACACAGCCCTGTAGTGCTGTGCTGATTGCCCTGTACCCGCTGACACACAACTCAAGACCAATGGATGCACGCGTAAAAGGTTTGGTTGTGCTGATTACGCGCTTGATTTTCTCAGCCTCTGAGTGGTCAATCATGTCGAGTTTGGGCTTGTTCGAAAGCTAGAAGTAAATCAAGTTAGACTGCCCAATTAAAATTTAGGAGGCGGGATGTTCAGCATAGCCAAAGCAGATTAGCGTTTTTTAGATGGTGTCTCAGTTCAGTTTATGGCTAATTACTAATTTCCAGAGGAGTGGAATATCAGAACACTTAATGCATTTTGAAGGGGACATTTGTGACTAAATATCGAATTTAATAATAATAATAATAATAATAATAATAATAATAATAATAATAAACTTTATTTTATAAAGCGCCTTTAAAAGCAGCTTCTCAAAGCACTGTACATAAAATCACAGTCCACAGAAAAATAAAACAAATAAAAGTTAATAAGAACAAAAACAACAACATTAATAATAAAAATAAGTATAAAACAATCATAAAAAGACATCAGCAGTCGAATGCAAGTTTAAAAAAGTGTGTCTTGAGAAGAGCTTTAAAAATGCCAAGAGTCTGGGCTTCCCTGAGTTCAGGAGGAAGAGAGTTCCAGAGTGAAGGAGCGTAGACAGAAAAAGCCCCGTCACCCACAGATGTTAGGTGTGTTTGTGGAACAGTTAACAGATTACACTGCGAGGAGCGTAGTCTGTGATTTGGGGTGTAAGGGATTAATAAGCCAGATAAGTATTGCGGAGCCAAGCCATGTAATGCCTTGTATGTCAACATCATGATCTTGAAATCGACACGGACCCTGACCGGGAGCCAGTGCAAGGACTTCAAAACAGGAGTAATATGTTCACGTTTCCTGGTTCCCGTCAGGATCCGGGCGGCAGAGTTCTGAACATATTGCAATTTGTTAATTGTGGATTTACAAACTCCGGCTAAAACGGCATTACAGTAATCCAGCCGTGTGACACCAGATGAATTAATCAGCTTTTCAGCGACAGATAAATTTAGCATTGTTCTGGACTTCTTATTAACTTTTATGTTTTATTTTTCTGTGTACTGCTTATTTTGTGTACAGCGCTTTGAGAAGCTGCTTTTAAAGGCGCTTTATAAAAAATAAAATAAAGTTTATTATTATTATTATTATTATTATTATTATTACTGTTACACAGTGCCATCCAACCATACATGTTCGAGCCAGAACATACAGAAGAAGAACTTCACCAAGAAATGCAACAGGAGGCAGAGAGCAACTGTAGATCTTTCACAATTACACTGAGACAAATAACTGAAGTTAATAACAACACACGTAGCTACCAAAATGTTAGCTAGCAGCGTTACATGATTATTTACCTTTGTATTATTTTATTTTTTTATTGGAATTTCCCTTTAACTGTGACTTTAGCAGTGACATTAACAGTGAGGAGATGTTACCCGTGTCGAAGTGACGAGTCTCCATCTTTAAACACCAGAGGAATATTCATAGACCAATCACTCTTCATGGAGATACAGCTGGGTGCTGGTGATTCTGATCTCTTTCCCTGGAGTTTACTGCACAACATTATAGACAGTCCTTTAATCATTTATATACACTCTTTACAGTTCTTAACTAACTTGTTCATTTAATGAGGACTTAATTTTACTTACAATGAACTGAATCTAACATTATTTCATACTAAGTGGAGACTGTTAGAGTTTCATTAACTGTTAAACTTTGCTTAAGTTATTCCTTTCATATGTATTCAGTAAATAATTTAGGTAAGGGATGATCCATGGCTAGGTGTGCATTACATCATTGTAATGCATGCCGTGGAGGAAAAGAACCACCTGACACGAAGTGGAGTGCATTAAACGATTAAAATTTCTAGCTCTGGATTTTCCTGCTTATACTATATATATATATACAGTGAGGGAAAAAAGTATTTGGTCCCCTGCTGATTTTGTACGTTTGCCCACTGACAAAGAAATGATCAGTCTATAATTTTAATGGTAGTTGTATTTGAACAGTGAGAGACAGAATAACAACAAAAAAATCCAGAAAAACGCATGTCAAAAATTTTATAAATTAATTTGCATTTTAATGAGGGAAAAAAGTATTTGACCCCCTCTCAATCAGAAAGATTTCTGGCTCCCAGGTGTCTTTTATACAGGTAACGAACTGAGATTAGGAGCACACTCTTAAAGGGGGTGCTCCTAATATCAGTTTGTTACCTGTATAAAAGACACCTGTCCACAGAAGCAATCAATCAGTCATATTCCAAACTCTCCACCATGGCCAAGACCAAAGAGCTCTCCAAGGATGTCAGGGACAAGACTGTAGACCTACACAAGTCTGGAATGGGCTACAAGACCATTGCCAAGCAGCTTGGTGAGAAGGGGACAACAGTTGGTGCGATTATTCGCAAATGGAAGAAGCACAAAAGAACTGTCAATCTCCCTCGGCCTGGGGCTCCATGCAAGATCTCACCTCGTGGAGTTGCATTGATCATGAGAACAGTGAGGAATCAGCCCAGAACTACACGGGAGGATCTTGTCAATGATCTCAAGGCAGCTGGGACCATAGTCACCAAGAAAACAATTGGTAACACACTACGCCGTGAAGGACTGAAATCCTGCAGCGCGCGCAAGGTCCGCTGCTCAAGAAAACACATATACATGCCCGTCTGAAGTTTGCCAATGAACATCTGAATGATTCTGAGGACAACTGGGTGAAAGCGTTGAGGTCAGATGAGACCAAAATGGAGCTCTTTGGCATCAACTCAACTCGCCGTGTTTGGAGGAGGAGGAATGCTGCCTATGACCCCTGGAACACCATCCCCACCGCCAAACATGGAGGTGGAAACATTATGCTTTGGGGTTTTTTTTCTGCTAAGGGGACAGGACAACTTCACCGCATCAAAGGGACGATGGACGTGGCCATGTACCGTCAAATCTTGGGTGAAAACCTCCTTCCCTCAGACAGGGCATTGAAAATGGGTCGTGGATGGATATTCCAGCATGACAATGACCCAAAACACATGGCCAAGGCAACAAAGGAGTGGCTCAAGAAGAAGCACATTAAGGTCCTGGAGTGACCTAGGCAGTCTCCAGACCTTAATCCCATAGAAAATCTGTGGAGAGAGCTGAAGGTTTGAGTTGCCAAACGTCAGCCTCGAAACCTTAATGATTTGGAGAAGATCTGCAAAGAGGAGTGGGACAAAATCCCTCCTGAGATGTGTGCAAACCTGGTGGCCAACTACAAGAAACGTCTGACCTCTGTGATTGCCAACAAGGGTTTTTAAACCAAGTACTAAGTCATGTTTTGCAGAGGGGTCAAATACTTATTTCCCTCATTAAAATGCAAATCAATTTATAACATTTTTGATGTGCGTTTTTCTGGATTTTTTTGTTGTTATTCTGTCTCTCACTGTTCAAATAAATCTACCATTAAAGTTATAGACTGATCATTTCTTTGTCAGTGGGTAAACATACAAAATCAGCAGGGGATCAAATACTTTTTTCCCTCACTGTATATATATATATATATATATATTTTATATATATATATATATATATATATATATATATATATATATATATATATATATATATATATATATATATATATATATATATATCTCTCTCACACACCCCCCAAGGCTGTAGTAGATGAGTTTTCCTGTTCGGGAAAACTTCGCGTTTCCTGTTTCCATCTAAAGTGTGCATCAGTCTCTTAAATCCCACGCTGTCCACAGCTTTGAACGTCACTATATTCTTAGATAGATAGAATGTGAAGCCTCAGACACCTCTTTCCATCATTTGCTGCTTTTATCGTATTTTTTCGACTGCTCTAATGCGTCGGTCAGTGCTAACTGTTTGTTTCGGGATGAGTGGGGTTGTTGTACCGGCCTGAGTGAAACACTCGTGGCATGTTCCTTCAGATGTTTCCTCTTAAGGTGATTGGAAAGATTTGTCGTATTACGGAAGTGCTGACCGTTGCCCGACAAACTACAGAAATCTCTGACTGTGCATAGCCAAACCCTTGCCACATTACTGACGTCGAGTCATTTTTTTCACACCAGCTCCTCATTCACCTGCTGCTAGCTCATGTTGAACTGTTTTTCAAATACGTCTCACATGAAAGACGCATGAAAATATAATTTAGGCAATCAAAAATCGTCAGATCGCCCACCAAATTCAACAGTTTGAATGCACACCTTCCAGGCAATCAGAATCTAGTATTCAGACAGGCCATGGTATAAATATGAATATTTAATGACTAGAATACAATGACATGGTAGGTTACCTGGTTTTTGAGTGTGGGGAAACATTATCTGTGTCCAGATCAGGAGTCTCCATCTTTGAAAATTAGTAAAGTTTGCACAAACACACAGTTGAGTCCTGAAGAGTCTGATCTCTTCTGCTGGAATGGAGCACACTCCTAAAAAACACACAAACAAATGTACAGTTAAACTTCACAACATTTTTCACTTTTTGTATAATTTTTAATTCTGGTGAGCCTAAAACCTTTTTTGACAAGTGCATTAAAAAAAATCACAAGCTCCCCATTCATATATCTGAACCGTCTGGTTATATTACAGTGGTATTACATACAGTTACAATTATTGGCACCCTTTTAGTCAATACTTTTTGCTACCTCCCTTTGCCAAGATAACAGCTCTGAGTCTTCTCCTATAATGCCTGATGAGGTTGGAGAATACATGCTGGAAGATCCAACCACGGCCCATTTTAATCTTTCTGGCAGAGTCCATGATGCCATGTATCCTAACTAAATGTCCAGGTCCTCTGGCAGAAAAACAGCCCCAAAACATTAAAGAGCCTCCACCATATGTAACCGTGGGCATGAGGTACTTTTCCATATGGCTACCTCTCTGTGTGCTCCAAAACCACCTCTGGTGTTTATTACCAAAAAGCTCTATTTTGGTTTCATCTGACCATAGAACCCGATCCCATTTGAAGTTCCAGTAGTGTCTGGCAAACTGAAGACGCTCGAGTTTGTTTTTGGATGAGAGTAGAGGTTTTTTTCTTCAAACCCTTCCAAACAATTTGTGGTGATGTAGGTGACTTCGGATTGTAGTTTTGGAGACTTTCTGACCCCAAGACACAACTAACTTCTGCAATTCTCCAGCTGTGATCCTTGGAGATTTTTTGGCCACTTGAACCATCCTTCTCACAGTGCTCACACAAACCACTATCCTCAGAACTTTTATCACTAACTCAGCATTATATAAAAACACTTCCCTTGGAATCAGATTATATAACATGTAATATAATAGTGTTTATACAAATACTATGTTTTAAATGTCAAATATAATATATAATATAATGTGTAAATGTACTATACTATAAATCACATCCTAGGGTTTATAAAATGGGATTTTACACAATACATTGTTGTATTCACTTGAGAGAATTTCCCCCACCATAAAGAAACTGCTGTAGATGATAAAACTCTCCCATCCACTCTGTACTAGTCACAAAACTAAAGATATCTTTCTTAAAACACTATTGTGCATCACAACTGAGTGTCTGAATGTAGAAAAGGTGCTTTAAACTATTTTGAAACCATTTACTTCGATGAGCAGAAAAAATTACCTACATATCCTCAGAGCTTCTACCTTCTACTTCAGGGGAACTGATGCATCACTATAAAATATGACTAATAAATGAACCCCGCCTCCATGAGCTCACAGGTGTGTTGTGATTGGCTAGGATTGAGTTCTATTAGAGCCTGGCTCCTTTCCTTTTTCTGAGCATTTCTGAGAGATGTTTTCTCTGAATCGCTCAGTGTTTATTATTATTTTTTTAGTCATTGAATTTGAAACTTCTTGAATGTCTGAGAGCTTGAATTTGCACGTTGTTCCCCAAGCATTACAAATTCAGGTTCTGCTGACTCTGATTTCACTCCATACAACACCTCTTTACAGGCTATAAACACACCACAGCTGCGTCTGAAATCGTGTACTGTGACAGAGACACACTGCACAGCTGTTGAAACAGTACGTACTAATCAGTATGTGTGTGTATTATGACTACAATCCCGGACATACTACCTCCACCATGTTAGCACTGTCCTATGCAGTTGGTTCCTCTGAGCCAAACAGGAACAGCTGTTGCTGCTTAGTGGCGTAGCAGCAGGGGGTCACATGGTGACACATAAAACCTCAGGACTGTCCCTACTGAATCCAGTTCTGGTTGTTATATTATGTAAATACTTCTCATATAGTTTGTGAAAATTATATGCACCAGTTCTTCATTTGCACCTAGTATATTTCTCAATTTGTATTTGTGAATATCATTTGCACTGTTTGTATTTTCGCTGCACAAGACAGTTTTCACTACTTGTTATACCGTTTGCATTTGTTCATGTTCTTTTATGGACACATCTACATTTTCAGTAAATAAAATACCCTTTTTCATTGAAAAAATTCATAGAATAATATTGTAATAAATGGCTATAACTTGCTAAGGGAATGTTAGATGAAGACAAAATTTCATTTGGAAGTCTAAAACATCCAGGTATAACTTTATAAAGAAAAAAGGTGGTTTTGTTTGAGTCCACAGTAAAAAAAAAAAAAAAAAAAAAACAACACAAGTTGTTTCTGGCATTTTTCTAAATATTATACTAGATAATTCAATCATTCTCAGAGATTTTTTTTTTTTGGCACTTTAAATGACCTAGATTGATAAAAAAAAAAAATGTATCCTGTTTAAAATGATATGGCACTTGATGCTGACTGCTAGAATATGTTAGAAAAACAAAAAATACAGGAGTCAGATTTCCCAAAAATTGATCTGGGCCTTTTAAGGTTTAATACTTGAAAAGAGCCGGCACGCATTTTCCCAACACAATTTTTTTTTCTGAGCTTGTCCGCACCAGCCCATTGCATTATGGGAATGTTTGATTCACGTAGTGTCCATCAGTTGAAATTCACTAAATTCCAGGGGTTTCAGTATCGCGACGTACAATTCCAAAAAAGTTGGGGTGCTGGGTAAAATTTAAATAAAAAGACAATGCAATGATTTGCAGATCTCTTGAACCCACATGTTATTCACAATAGAACATAGAAAACATATCAAATGTTTAAACTGAGTAAATGTACCAATTTACGGAACAAAATAAGGTAATTCTGAATTTGCTCCAAAAAGTTGGGAAGGGGCAACAAAAGACTGGAAAAGTAAGTGTTACTTAAAAAGAAACAGCTGGAGGTTAGTTGGCAAGTGATCAATAACATGACTGAGTATAAAAAGAGCATCTTAGAGAGGCAGAGTCTCTCAAAAGTAAGGATGGGATGGAATCTGGATGGAAGCAGATGTTGCTCTAAAACCTGTATATACATTTCGGCAATGATGTCGCCTTTCCAGATGTGCAAGCTGCCCATTCCACAGGCACTAATGCACCTCCATACCTTCAGAGATGCACTGATAAAAAAAAAGGATGGTCTCTCTCCTCTTTATTCCTCTTTACTTTAGAAGATGCTGCGTCCATGGTTTCCAAAAAGAATTTCAAGTTTAGATTCGTCTGATCACAGAACAGTTTTCCACTTTGCCTCAGTCCATTTTAAATGTGCTTTGGCCCAGAGAAGACAGCTGCATTTCTGGATCATGTTCATACATGGCTTCTTCTTTGCCTGATAGAGCTTTAACCAGCTTTGTGGATGGCACGGAGAACTGTGTTCACAGACAATGAGTTCTGGAGGTGTTTCTGAGCCCATGCAATGATTTCCATTACAGAATCAGGCCTGTTTTTAATGCAGTGCTGCCTGAGGGCCCGAAGATCATGAGCATGCAATATGGATTTTCACCCTTGTCCCTTGCGCACAGAGATTTCTCCAGATTTTCTGAATCTTTTGATGATATTATGTACTGGAGATGATGAGATATTCATAGTCTTCGCAATTTTACATTGAGGGACATTATTCTGAAATTGTTCCACAAATTGTAGACACAGATTTTCACAGATTGGGGAACCTCTGCCCATCTTTACTCCTGAAAGACTCCGCCTCTCTAAGATACTCTTTTTACACCCAATCATATTACTGCCCTGTTCCCAATTAACCTCCAGCTGTTTCTTTTTACTAACACTTACTTTTCCAGCCTTGTGTTGCCCCGTCCCAACTTTTTTGAGACATGTTGCAGCCATCCAATTCAAAATTACCTTATTTGTTCTTAAAATGGTACATTTACTCAGTTTAAACATTTGATATGTTTTCCAGGTTCTATTGTGAATAACGTGGGTTTATGAGATTTGCAGATCATTGCATTGTGTTTTTATTTACATTTTACTCCACGTCCCAACTTTTTTGGAATTGGGGTTGTAAAATGGTCATTTCTGGAGGTGTGGTGAAGACGCCCCAATACAAAAAAAAAAAATTACAGGTCACCAAACATGCACAAAATACGAGTTTTTCGATGTTTAACTATTCAAATGTTTAACTAATTTTTCGATTTTTTTTTTTAAAGAAGAAGAAGTTAAATTAACTGGTTCTTCAAACTGTCAACTTTGCTGTTTGTGTGTAAATAAAGTTGAGAATGTAAACGTGGATATTTGTGAGTTTTTAATGTTTGTTTATTGTCTTTTCTCCTACTGTGTAGTTCACCATTTCCGACGCAACCCATAACTTCCGGTTTCGAGCGCAACTGAGAGAAATGTGACGGAATATATTTTAAAACACATGATGTTTGTTCCACACTGATAAAATGATATTCCCCAAACCTTCTGAATGTTTAATTCGGGAGAAACTGAAGAGAGGAAGTTGAAAGGCCTGAACCTCACGCGCTGCAGATTTCCTACAGCTGATTTTACACCAGTTTTATTTACAATATATCATCATTCTTCTTATATAAAGTCATTTATAATAAAGAAATCACTCACCTTTAGTCAACAGCCCTTGTTGTGTGACATTAATATCACCGTTTCTGCCTTAGTTTCTTTAAAAGTTTAAAATCGCTCCACAAAATGGAGTCTGAGGGAGAAACGCTTCCACTTTAGGAAGGAGGATTCATTGCAGGTGATGAGTCGTTCAGGAATGAGTCGACTCTTTGATCCGGATCTTTTGGTGAACGTTGGGAGCTGACTCGCGAATCTAAACTCTAATCTATCCTTTTGCTGAAACTTCATCAGTATTATGTTTTCATGATTCTCTAATGCATTTAATCACATACAATACAACATACTAGCAGCAATTTATCCTCTCTGTACTGCACTTACATAGGAAAGAGACTGCGGTAAAGTTAGTTTCACTTTCACATATTCACATTTCTGTCTTCAGTAGTTTTAGTAGCTCAAAAAGGATAACACATGTCAATTATTGTTATTCACAAACAAAATAATCAGCTACAAATTTGTTAGTAACTGATGTTTAAAATCCAGAGAATTGTTGTTTACTAATGTGTTGTTTACTAATGTTTACTAATTGTTTACTAATGTTAACTAATGAGTTGTTCACTAATGTGACATGATAAGTGATTTAACTATCCTATTGGCTCTGCTCGGGGTGTGGCTTCGGCAGACCAATAGGGTGGGAGTTACCCGATTATTTAAGGACCCTTATTTTGGTAGGCGTATAGGTAAGCTGACCTGGGGTCTGCATATTGATAAAATTAAAAACAAATGTAAAAAGATTAGTAATGTTCTGAGATGTCTGTCCGGGCGAGAGTGGGGAGCAAGTAGGGCATCGCTCATAAATATATATCAGGCTCTTAAGAGGGCCGCCTTTGATTATGGCTGCCTAGAATATATGTCAGCATCACAATCAAATCTTAAAAAGCTTGATGTAGAACAGGCACAAGCACTTCGGATCTGTACTAGAGCATTTAAACATCACCAGTGACTGCATTACAGGTTGAGACAGGAGAGATGCCATTGTGTATCAGGAGGGTTAAGATCATGCTGGCATATTGGGTAAATCTACAAGGGCATAGCAGGGTGAAACACATTCTGTTAGACTGCAAAAGATATGAGGACGAAAGAACTGAGCTAGAGATGCAGATTGGAAAACAAAACATGACACTAGAGAACATGCTGGGGGAAACATCTGGGGAAATGCACCGCCCCCTAATGAACTATTTTAAAAGTACTGGTATAAGTGAGAGAATTTAGTAATCTATAGTATGAATAACTAGTATATAGCTTTTTTATCTCTTTATTTACTTTTATTTATGCAGTATTGTTTTGGTGTTATTATTATTAGTGTTTTTTTCTATTTAATTTTAGTATTATTATTATTACTGTTATTATTTATTTATTTATTTATTTATTTATTTATTTATTTATTTATTTTAATTATTTTCCCTGCCAATCTACTGCCCACACTCCAGTCCAGTAGGTGGCGGTAATGTACCTTTACTAGTTTGCCAACCGCCATTAAAAACAAAAAGAAGAAGCAAGAAGAAGGATTACTCAACGTCAGATCTAGACTAGAACAGGCTGAGACTGGTCAGAGAGTCACATTAAGAGAGCGCTGTGTTGTGTGTGTAAGGTTTATTGTACTCTCAGAGGTTTGAGCTGCACTTTGTGATTCTGTAAGTTAGTGTAGTGTTTTTCACTTTGATATCTACACTGTTTCTCTTGTTAGCTCTTTTGGTGTCACCCTCCGAGGCTCTGCACACTGGGCTAGAAGAGAGTGTTTTATTTTCTTTTCCCCCCACAATGAAAACACAAGGATTTGGTGCTGTGTGTAAAGATGTCTCTTGTGTTGAATGATGACAAAACTGCAGTTTGTAAACTCTGTAATCTCTGCACCCGCCCCGCGCTGAATTAAAGGGCCAGTACACCGTTGAAAGGTTTAAATGAAGATGACAAAAAAAGTAGTATATATTGCACAGAAAATATATTTGTAGAGTAGTATATTTCACATGCAGTTAATGAGTTAATATCAAAAAAGGTTTATATTAGGCCTATAAATTACCAGTTTGATGATCAGTGATGAAGTAGAAATGCTTTTGTTTGTGGAGAGTGAATGTGAGACTAACAGGAGGTTTTTTAGAATTCAGTCAATGTTAATATGAATTAATAACATTCAATAAATTAATAATCTTACTTTAATCTTCAGAATATAGTTAGTGTGTTAATGTTAATGTGTGTAATGTGTTTTCTGTTTATGAGACCAGTTACTGTGAAACAACTTGTTGAAATGGAGAGAATAAAGTTTTTATTTGCATTTGCTTCAGATTTGTGGAATTAATCATTAATTTAAAACAAGGTATAAAAGGCAGAATTATCGGTATTGGCTGATATCACTCTGAATAATTCGGTATCGGCTGAGAAATTTTATATCTGTGCATCTCTACTAAATACACTGCTGTCCTATTGTATGATGAGTTTAGGTATTCTTCACTAAATCTTTGTATGTAGCATATTATTTTTCTATTCACCCTTTTCTTTTTGTTTAGTTCTTGCCTATTACCTTGGTTGTCCTGTGGAAAGGCCCCCCTCTTAATCCTGTTGTATTATACACGTGTACAAAGAAGCAGTAAAATAGTAACCTTACTACCTTGGTCTCATTTTATGTCCTTCCTTTCGACCAATCATCATACAACCTCTGCATGTTATTCCTCTTTACCCTTCAACAAAAAGGGGGCATGTAGTATGTGTTTATATATATATATATATATATATATATATATATATATATATATATATATATATATTATTTAAAAAAAAAGTGCTTATTATTGCCATAGACAGGATGAGACCATGACTTTCACCTTCTATAGAAAACAAACCAAATGTGGCAAAATAAACATCCTATACACATAGCTGGACTTTAACCACTGAGCTGCAAAATGAGATTTTACATAATGTTGTATTCACTTGAGATTTTTTTCCCACCCAAAAGAAACTGCTGTACATGATAAAACATTTCCATTCATTCAGTACTAGTCATTGAAGATATCTTTCTTAAAACACTCTTGTGTTTGAATGTACAAATCGCATACTGTGAATTGACCTACTGCTCAGCCATTGACACAGAAAGTACTGATCAGTATAAGTGGGAAGCATGAATAGAATATGAATCCATGTTAACCAGTGGTCACTTCCAAGCCGTTTACAAGCTGCTGCACTGCTGAAATCCTGACTTATAACCACAATGTCCTCTGACTATCATCACACACACAAAAATATATCTCATATCCTATATCATAACAAATAAAAAGAGTGCACACAAAAAAACAATGAGATTTCAGGCTAAAACTGAAATCTCCTCAGATGGTAAGTGTTCAAATCACTTACAGTAAAATGATTAGGGTTTTTTTGTTGTTTTTTTTATTTTTTTATTTTTGTTTTTACATTTACAGTGATTTAATGGCTTTGGAGCTATTTTCATAGTAAGTACCAAGTAGATCATAGAAACCTGGCAGCTATGGTCTCTACCATCAGCCACAGCTCAGTATATACTGTATGTAAAAGTGTGTGTATGTTTCTCAGTATAAAAGCCCGACAAGACTGCAAGGGAAAAAATCCAGAAAGAATCCTCATGATCTCATCTTAAAGGTCATTTTATTCATACTGTAAGAGCCGCTGGAAATTCTTTTTAATTAAGAAAACCAGTCTGGAGGACATGCAGAAGACAGCAGTGTACAGCAGGGGAAAATAATGACTTTTGAAGTATTAAGTCATGAAATGTTTTAACACAATTGGAACAGTACACATCATTAACTGCATACTCCATTCTACCTAATAAACAATAAAAAGAAAATAGACATGTAACCTGGGGACAGTTTTCATCGACCCCACCTTCTGATTACACACTGGATAGATATTACACACATTATGTATTGGTTAGATAATGTTAATTCTATTTATAATGTAACAACTGCACTTTACAGTTATTTTCAGTCAGCACATTGAAGAGCATTTTGAAACATTTTTTCTTGTTTTGTTATGATTGCTATTAAATTAACTGATTGCTAAAATCTATTAATAAACTGAAAGAAGAAGATTATTCTTTTTCTGTGATTAAACCAAAAGTTTTCATTGAGTTCTCACAATAATTGAACACAATAATAAAGCATAGTTCCCGGTTTTGAAGGAACAGCCAGCTATGTTACCAATGTTCAGTTTTGAGATTTTCAAAATTGTACTGAAGTGATTAATGAAAATGTAAACAAAATTCCAATTAAAAACCAAGCCAACCCATTGTGTGAAGAGCACAAATGTTAATTACAGTATTTTTTATACACACAACTTGTATTTTGGCGCTTTAATTCATCTTTCATAATTCTATAACTATGGACTTTAAATATGAATTCTGTTTGTGAACTGCCTTTTTATTTAAACATGCTAAAATGTTTTTGTTTCAGATGATGACAGAGTTCATTCTAATTAAGAAAAACAGGTGTCAAAACCTGTTCCAGCCAAATGTAAGTTGTTACATGATTCACACAGCCACTAATATTACATTTTATTTACTCACCAGCTTTATTTTTGTTTTCTTTATTATGCATAATCATAAAGGCCCTAAAATGCAATAGATCAGCCTTTGCCCAAAATATGTCCTCTAGACAAGGGCTAGTAGAATATAAATCTATATATTTTATCAATATACAATATATCATTCAAAATGGATTTAAAGCAATATATTTCTCTCTCTCTCCCTGACAGACCAATGAGAAATGCCAAGGTCTGTAGGTGGAGGTTGTTGTTGTTGTTTTTTTATAAACATTTTAAATGTTTATTTACCTCTGGGGTGAATCCTCAAATCACAACAACTCAATGATTGAGTGATGTGTATATTTATATTATGTATTTTTACTATATATATATATATATAATTTTTATTGTATTTATATTATGTATTTTTATATTTATATGTGGAAATTGTTTTTTTTTTTTTTTTTTTTTGTAATGTGAATTTCTAGGGAGACCTAAGTGTTTATGTGAAGTTCTAGGCAGAACTAAATTAAGTATTGTGCCTGGGAAATTCTAAGCAGGTCATGCGAGAGGCGTGTACAAGTGTGAAACATTTGGGGTGTACTTCTTGTGTTGTTAAATGTTATGTGTGGTAAATTATTTTTGTTGAGTGATTGATCCTAACTTGGGGGCTGTACGGTCGTTGTCGCCTTTTCTTGAGTGAGCTTCTGGTGGTTCTGGTCCATCCACGGCTCTCTGTGGGCATGATCCGTATCAATCGTCACTGACCCAAGGTATTGTAAACTGCACACTGATCTGAGCAGGAGAACGCAACAAATCTGTTGAATCAGCATGCCTGATCTCTTCATTTTTGAGTGAAGTTCTCCTGTGGTAAGGTTCGTGGTCCTGTGGGGTTCGAAAACTACAGCGTTGCACGGTTGTTATACTCTCCCTAGTGAGTGCGTGGTGGAGGGAGTTGGGATTTTCCATGCCAAGCAAGATTCCACTTAGGTGAGGAACAGCGTTCCGGGAGCTTTACATTAGGAAGATATCACTCTGTTATTACATGCGACTGAACTAGAACTAGTATAAGGTGTGTATGTGAATGTGCTCCATAAATAAGGAGACAGGTGTGATTGATGAGCTCTGAAAATTAGTTTTGGAGACAGTGTGAATGTTGCATGAACCGGTGTGTGCTCTTGTCTGAGTGTGCATGCCTGCATTTGTGTGAAAGAGAAAGTGAGAGAAAAGACGAGGAAAAAAAAACACGCTGTGTGTGTGTGTGTGTGTGTGTGTGTGATCTTCAGATTGAGCTGGGTGACGCAGAACTTTGGGAGTTATTTCTGCTTTTGCATTGAGTGTTTGAGTCTTGTTTGCGTGATTACATCAGACTGTGAGGATGTGAGTCCAGTGGAACTGTTTGTATTATAATAATTGCTTTGGTATCAATATTAACTTAAATTAAAAAAAAAAAAAAGTGAAGCAGCCGGGAACTTGGCATTGTAAATATTTTGGACATCTGTCTGATTGCCCTGTGTGTAGATCACTCAGAAGTTCTAACCCTGTAATATATAAAAAATATTTCCAGAAATTGGATGCACAGGTTTTTCGGTCACATACCCACATGTAGATTGTGTGATCAAGAGGGACGACACAGCCTTTGTTGAACAATTCATGATCTGTTGCATTTCTACTAATTGAGCTTGGGTGTCACTAATTTAGTGAACTGATGTGAGGCTGATGCAAAGGAAATTAATATCAGGGAAGAAAATAAAGAAAGTAAGACATCAACATTTTTATCCACTAATCTAAGTGCCTGTTATCCCTGGTTAGGTTTTAGGGCTGGAGTTGGGCAACAGTAATAGAGAAGGGGTTAATTTAATGTCCAGATACCAGCCGCATATATTATACTTTTCAGCTCTGCATTATTGGGATTATAATTCACTAATATAACTTGGCTTTAATCAATCCGATTAGTGTATGCCACGGCTAATCCCTGCGTACCAGAATGTTCTCCATTCACCACCCGAATATTAAGAAAAGCCATACAGAAAGGCGGAAAGATTAATATCTGCCATCTGAAGTTTAATTTTTGTGGGCATAAGGTCAGGGATCACTTTGGTGTGCTGAGCATTTATGAGTATAAAAGAAAGCGTGCACATGAGAGTACATACTCATTCAACTACAGAAGCACATTAAATGAAGAATTAAAGTGTTGTATGGAAGCAGAGTTAATTACATTGCTCAAAGAAACACAGGGAGTCAGTAATCATTTCTGGAAGGAGCGATTTTATTTGGATATCTGAGGGTCGAGGCAGCCTTTAACAGAGCAAAGAAAAAACACATTTTTGGTGCAAATAACTAGCATATTAAATCTAACAGAAGTACAAGAAGAATTTCCCTATGTTAATTGGTGGAGGCTGATAGAAAATAGCTGGACATTTAATAATTTGGAAAGACCGCTAGACAAATTTTTTCAACCTGAGTCTCTGTGGTTTTTTGCCTGGGCATCCATAGCTCCCCAGGTTGAGCCATACCTCAGATTAGGGGAAGAAATAGGTTTTCAAACAGGAAGAGGGGAACCTGGACAGATTATAAGTGATCCAGTAATAGAGGCATCCCCAATACTGAGACAAGTTTATTGGGTAAAACAAACAGCAGAGGGTAGAATTGAGTCATCAGATAAACACACGACTTTAGGGGGAATTGTGGTAAAAATTATATCAAACAGATACGAGCATCATCTGTCACTCAGACTGGCTCGAGGAAGTGTTAAGATTTGGGGCAGATAAATTATAAGTTGGGGTTCCTGTGGCAGTAAAAAGGGTGATTGATTATCTAGGCTTAAGTACTTTTGTTATTTCGAAGTGTGACAGATGGTATCCACTCCTGTAGAATTGTTGGGGTCTAAGTACCCACTGTGTAAGGAGTACATTGCCAAAATCTCAGAAAAACCAGTGTTGCAGGAAGCAGTGTCCCTCGAGCTAACACTATCTTTTCCAAATTTCTATACTTTAAAAATATTATTTTTTTTACTTTTATAACATTTACAAATATCACAGATACCATTTTAGATAAAAACAATCATAACGTTGCGCTGTTGCTAAGATTTAATTGGATCTTACAAACATCCGCGACTAGCTCGTAGCCTGCTAGCATCACCTTACTGCTAGCCTTGTTTACATTTCACATTTCTCTCATTTACCGCTGTTTATGAAGGCAAATATGTCTGTTGTTTCTCCACCTTCGAATACAGTTGAGGACTCGCTCGAGCTGCACGTGGTGCTGTTGGAATTGGAGGCCATCTAGAAACAGATCCGCAGCCTACTCGACAAGCAGGCCCAGCTGCAGTGAAGAACTGCACTGGAAACATCTTGTGCTATCAACATCTTGTGCTATTCTTTTGGCTCCAACTCAAAAGAAAAATAATCAGAGAGAAAAAGCTAGCACCCTGGTATAATGATCAAACGCGTACCTTAAAACAGACCACTTGACAATTAGAACGTAAATGGTGTCAAACCAAATTGGTAATATTTCAAACAGCATGGAAGGAGAACCTCCTGAACTATAGAAAGTATCTTAGTGATGCTAGATCAGTCTCTCTCTCCACCTTAATAGAAGAAAACAAAAACAATTCTAGATTTCTATTCAACATGGTAGCAAAATTAACTAGGAATAAAACCACCACAGAAACAGGGACACAATCATTATATAGCAGCAAAGATTTAATGATTTTTTTCATTGATCAAGTTGAAAATATTAGATGTGAAATTCAGGCTATTAAATTAAATTAAATTACCAGAGAGTTTTATAACTAACCCTGTAGAAGATAATATAGCAATATCTGTAGTTTGTATTGAGTTAGATGAATTCTGTGTCTTACTGTATAATAATTGTTTTTCTGTATCAGCCTGCACTTTTCTGCACAGCAATAAACTGGCATTAGATATTTGCTGAAACTGCTTTTGTAAGTAAATAACCTTGAGGCTGGACACCAATTAATGAGTTAGGAGAGGGCCTCAGGAAGGGAGGTAGATATCAGCTAGGACAGCAGATAAAAACAAACAGAAACTCATTGAGACATAAGAAGGGAGTGTTGGTCAGAGAGAGAAAAAAAAAACAAAGACTCTCTCTGAATGAAACCTTTTTTTAAAAAGAAAACTTGTCCTCATAAAACCTTTTCAAGAAAAATAACTAACTGCACATACTCCACAAATTTAAGATAACATATAGACATGAATAATAATAATAAGATGAGTACGCTGTGGAGAAAGGTATAAAAAGGGCTGTGTGTGTTTGCATAATTTAGACTTTCTGCAGACTGTCTCACTTTATTGTTTCAATAAAGTTTGATTACTTTTTGACATCTACAATCCCTACTAACTCTAAAATATACTAACTCTCTGTCTCTGAAGTTTTTTGACTTAGGCTGGAAAGATTGTTTGCCACGTCAATGTGTAAAGATATTAAAACATTACAATTAGTAAACAAATATTATTCACATAAACACAGAAAAATCACATAAACCATTAAAACTCTATCATACAACAGTTAGTTCTGGTCCATTAATTTGATTGGATAAGCAGTGTTCCAAGAGTGCTGATATTTAGTAAAACAGCACTGCTACATTAATTAACCAAAGGACAAAGTGAAAAATGTGAATTGTAGTGAGTCTCCTAGAGGCTTCATCAGATAAACTCCTCAGATAAACTTCTCAGATGCCAATCCTGTCAGGTAAAAATTCCACCAATGTCTTAAAACTGTTCCTGTCCATTTTCTGGACATTTGGACATTTCCTGTCCACTGTTCCTATCCACAGATGTTCATCACACCCTGTCTATAAAAGAAAAACATGTGAATTAATAACCACAAACTGGACTGTGGTGCTTCATGATCAACATGTAATCATCTCTGCTCCAAGAGAAACATCATCATCTCCTGTTTATAATTAATCATTCTACATTTCTCCATTCTTACTAACATCTGTGTTATAACATTTAGCGAGAACAAATGAGAACTTCCACAAGTTCTAACAGGAAAATGAGCAGATATTTACCCATCACATCACTGCTCTTATCCAATCACAGGCTTTGGAGTTTTTTAAATAATGAACACTACTGTGTCATTTAGCTCTTGTTCTACATTTATATTTAAGTGCAGACTTTAAGAAGAAGCCGAGGTGAATGTTACAGGAAAGACAGAAGACACGGTGTGGAGGTAGGGTGCTGGAAGAAGTGTCAGAGTGAGTAAAGTTGCTGCGTAAATAAAATATCTGTGTCATAAAAGATAATCATTTTAATTAGCTTTAATGAGAGTTGAGAAGAAAGTGTGCTGCTTATCAGAAACAGGGAAAAGCAGAGATCATCTTGTTCAGACAAAAGCAGCAGTATGAAGTCAGAGATAGCAGGCTGTCACAAGGAGACCAGGTGTTCATTTACAATCACTCTCATGCACTCGTTTGTGATATTTTGTAGACTCTGTCTAACTCCCTGTCTTCTACCTTCACATGAATTTTAAATCAACACACTTTACTGAACATGAAACAGCATTAAAGACAATTGTTAGACAAAATCTGATTAAATAGAATATAGTGACATTTCTAAAACTGGTTTTATTTCCTAACCTGGTAATCTGATATTTATTGGAACTGAAGAGAAATGTACAAACTAATGATAATCAGGTTCATTTATTAGTCTTTTATTTTTTCACAATTTTACCTAAAAAGTTCATGACTCACCACAGTGTCTGTAGTTTGTAATGTTCATCATCCTTAAGAGCAGAGAGTAGCTTCACTCCTGAGTCTCCTACATTATTACCAGACAGATTCAGGTCTCTCAGGTGTGAGGGGTTTGATCTCAGAGCTGAAGTCAGAGGACCACAGCCTTCATCTGAGACACCACAATCCAACAACCTGTACAGAGACACAATGATACACTCTTCACTCTCTCGATGTCAGTCAGAGGAGCAACAGCACTGACTTTCCTCTGATTGTAGACAGTTTCTCTCATCGTGGACTGAGTAACACACACTAGATCTTTAGAAATGTTTTAGTTACTTTTCCCCGCTTCACACATCTCAACAAAATCTCTTTTTTAATCAGCGTTCACATGAACAGATCTTTCTTGAGAAGATCAGACTGTCCGTAATCAGACCTAAAACAGGGTCAGACTCTAAATAGTTTTTGGAGAAGTTGTTAGCTCACTGGTTCATGTACTTTTTTAAAGCCAGACTGCGAATGTGTTTGTCTATTATTATGACTTTGATGAAGATTAGAACAGGTTTTATTATTAATGATTTAAAATTATGATCTTACCTCAGTGTCTCCAGTTTACAGTGAGGATTCTCCAGTACAGCAGAGAGACTCTTCACTCCTGAGTCTCCTACATTATTACAGGACAGATTCAGTTCTCTCAGGTGTGAGGGGTTTGATCTCAGAGCTGAAGTCAGAGCAGCACAGCCTTCATCTGAGACACCACAACACTCCAACCTGTACAGAGACACAATGACACACTCTTCATCAACAGATGTTTATCTTGGTTTAAGAATTATTTTAAAGATGATGTGTTTGTAAAATGATTTTATTATTCAGAATGACTTGAGGATTTAATATCACCTGTTTATTATAATTAACAGGGTAATTAAAATGATCATACTGAGTGTTATATTAAGTTTCTCTCATCTAACATCTCTCTATATATTTATATTATTACAGAATTAAGGAAGTAAAAGCCTGAATCATCATGAAAAACAAACACTGTCATGAATTAAAAGATACAATGGATAAATTATAAAGCTATAAAACATTAATTCTGAAGAGGATTAACACTCATGTCTTTTCAAAACCAGATTACTCGCTGATAATTTATTGTTAAATAAAAAGAAACAATCTTCCTCCTCAGGACATTGATGATGAACCTAAAACTTCTGCTTCAGTCTCACTATTAGAGAATGTGTCTTACTGAGGAGCAGGTCATGTGACTATCACAGAGATGATCTTACCACAGTGTCTCCAGTTTACAGTGAGGATTCTCCAGTACAGCAGAGAGACTCTTCACTCCTGAGTCCCCTACATTATTATCAGACAGATCCAATTCTCTCAGGTGTGAGGGGTTTGATCTCAGGGCTGAAGTCAGAGCAACAAAACAGAGAAGCACATTAATACAGAAGTAGATTTAAGAGGAGTGAGTCCACAAAATCTAGACGAAGTAATGCATCGACGATATCTTCAATAAGAATCCGAATTCAGTAGAGCTGGAAGGCCGAGTGCAAAAAAATAATAAAAGAAAAGTAAAAAAATACTCCACTATATAGGTGATGCAGTTCACCCCGATATCAAGAGTTTATCATAGTCTCCTGCTTCCTCCGCTGAAATAAAGTCCTTCTGGACACAGTTATATGTAATGCGAAGCCGAGCTGGGTGAAGTATTCCATAGCGAGCGCCCTCAATATCACGAAGTTGATACCGAACCTGGTTAAACGCGGCCCGGGCCCGGGCTATCTTGGCTGTGTAGTCAGGGAAAACGGAGATGGTCAAATCCCTCACTTTAATCCACTGGATCTCTCTCGTACAGCGTAAAATGTCAACACAGTCACTGTGATAGTGGAATCTGCACACAATAGCTCGTGGTCGTTCACCAGGCTTGGGCTTCGGCTGAAGGGTCTGGTTGGACCGCTCCAAAACCGGCTCCTTCTCCAGACCAAACGTCTCTTTTAACAAGGCCGCTACAGCAGCAGTTGTAGATGTGTCAGCGCCCTCTGGAACTCCCACTATCCTAACGTTATTGCGCCGTGACCTCGACTCCAAATCCTCACATTTATTCTCTAATTGGGTCACGGTCGCAGTGAGAGACTCGATAGTAGTCTTCATATGAACTATGTCATCGCTGCAACCGGAGAGAGCGTGCTGCATTTTCCCAACAGTACCTTTCAGTGTTGATATGGTAGCCTCGGTAGCAACTTTATCACTAGCCTGCTGTGTTTTCACGGCCTGCAGGTCAAGCTGGATAGTAGACAGTGCATCCCTGAGAATCTCCTGGAACTCCTTTTTAAAAATATTGGCAATGTCCTTCCTCAGTGAAGCCAGCAACTCAAGCTTGAGTGCAGCGAAATCAGGGTCACCGCTCGGCAACGCGGATGCGGATTCAGGGGGAGAAGGGGGCTCGCTCGAGGCGCGCACCCTAGGCCTCAGTTGTGTCTGAATGCTACCACGGGTTTTCGTGTTCTTTCCAGACATTTTAACGAGCCACAAAGTTAAAAGTGCAAACAAGGAAAAGAAGTAGAATAAGTCAAAATATATTATATCACCAAAAAGTGCAAATTAATTACAATTTTAATCGAAATCAGCAGGAGCCTCCAACTTCACGTCTTACTCCATCGAACTCCGAATTCGAACCCCGACAAAATGTATTCTTTACGCTAGATAGAGTTGTCGGGCAATCATGTATTGTGAACACCAAAATGACTTCATGACTCCTGATTACAAGAGAGCAAGTGGTGTAGTGTGAAGTTGGCTTTAGTTTATTAGCTAGTAACCAAAGCTAAGCAGTGTTGGATGGTCACTAGCTAGCTGGCTAATTAGTTTTCACTATAGGTTTTTCATTATAGGTTTCACACATTAGATCACGGCTGCACAGTTCAGGGAAGTAAAATACAGCGGCTGACACATAAAACCTATAATGTTTGGTCATGCCATACGGCCACAATCATTAACTGTTGTAAATAAAACTAATGCTGAGTCAAGTATACAGTTGCAAACAAAATTATTCAACCCCCATTGCAAATCTGGTTTGTCAAAATTTACAGACTTTCAGCTGTTTACAATGAACAAATCAAACAAAAGCATCTGAAATAGTTTAACACAGTGAATGCTTCAAGTGGTTTCCCCAAATTCAACTGAAAATGCAACTTATAATGACTTCTCCAGTTTCAAAATTATTGAACCCCTTCATGGCAAGCATCTTTAGTACTTAGTAGAGCTCCTTTTGCTGTTATGACCTGCTGAAAATGAGATGCATAACCAGACACCAGCTTCTGGCAGCGTTCCTGAGAAATCTTAGCCCATTCCTCATGAGCAATGGCCTCCAGTTCAGTAATATTCTTGGGTATTTCATATGTTCCAGCTCAAGCACACCTGGTGCAACTAATGAAGCCCTGGATTAGTTGCATCAGGTGTGCTCGAGACAACACCTGTTTCGCATATTGTGCTGCTGTGAGGGATTCTATTCAGGGGGTTGAATAATTTTGAGACTGGAGAAGTCATTATAAGTTGCATTTTCTTTGCAATTTGGGGAAACCATTTGAAGCATTCATTGTGTTAAACTATTTCAGTTGCTTTTGTTTGATTTGAAGAGCAACAGGAGGCCGAGAGCAAATGTAGATCTTTCACAATTACACTGAGCCAAATAACTGAATTAGCAACAACACAAGTAGCCACCCTTAGTGGTTAGCACGTTCGCCTCTCACCTCCAGGGTCCGGGGTTCGATTCCCACCGTGGCCATGTGTGTGCAGCTTGTATGTTCTCTCCGGGTACTCTGGTTGCCTCCCCCAGTCCAAAGACATGCATGGTAGGCTGATTGGCATGTCTAAAGTGTCCATAGTGTATGAATGGGTAAAATCACACTTGATGACACTTTTCACACCACAGGATATGAAGTCGTCCAACAGCTCCAGATATTTAGCATGCCAAATATCTGTCTGGCATAGCCGATACCTTGGCGTTGTGTCATTGAGTAATCCACACATAATGATCGACTGCTGATTGGCGAGCGCTGACTGCCGAGTTGCCTCCAGGTTTTTGTTGGTTAGCTCAGCCACTTGCAAATCAGCTTAAAATTGTGTAGTGTGAAATAGACTTAACTAGTGTGTTGTTGTAGCTAACTAGCTTCCTAACATTAGTTAAAATAGAAGATAAGTGACAGTAACGCTTATGTCCTTTGAGACGTTAGTTAAAGTGTTGAATAAGTACTTACCATTGAAGCTTAAGTGGACAAGAGCTATAAAAACACACTGCCTGAGCAGCATCCATTACGAAATGCAGTAGAGAGAAACGTGGGTTGAATTTTAAACAAACCAGCTCAGCTGATGGAGTACTCTGATGTAGATC
The DNA here is from genome assembly GCF_023375685.1 of Ictalurus furcatus. Classification (NCBI taxonomy): domain Eukaryota; kingdom Metazoa; phylum Chordata; class Actinopteri; order Siluriformes; family Ictaluridae; genus Ictalurus; species Ictalurus furcatus. The sequence goes on from NC_071273.1 coordinate 4,894,854, forward strand.
AGCGATGATTGACAGGACAGGGGCACTTCAGGGGCCAATCAGATTTCAGCTGATGCCAGTGTCCCTCTGGCCCCACCCCTGGATCTCCAAGTGCTTGAAGAAATTGTCAATTATCTAAATTCACCTAAAAATAACCATTACAGAACATTCTGTATAAGTTCTCTTTAGATTGTTACAAATAAAACCCTCCCTGCAACGTTCTGTGTTTGCTGGGTAAAGACAGCGTTAACCTGTCAATGCTGGCAGTGACCATGGTATAAGCTTTATATTCCATGACTAGGAGTGTATTGTACCATTGTAATGCACTCCGTGGAGGCAACCACCCTCTGCTTCATGTCAGGTGGTTCTTTTTCCTCCACAGCATGCATTATTATCATGTAATGCACACCTAACTGTGGATTATCCCTTACCTAAATTATTTACTGAATAGGAAATAATGAAAGGAATAACTTAACCAAAGTTTTACTGTTAATGAAAAGTCAACAGTCTCCACTCAGTGTAAAAAAAATGTTTGATTCAGTTCATTGTAAGTAAAATTAAGTCCTCATTGAATTAACAAGTTAGTTAAAAACTGTAAAGAGTATATATAAATGACTAAAGAACTGCCTATAATGTTGTGCAGTAAACTCCAGGGAAAAAGATCACCAGCACCCAGCTGTATCTCCATGAAGAGTGATCAGTCTAGGGATCTTCCTCTGGTGTTTAAAGATAGAGACTCCTCACTTCAACACAGGTAATGTGTCTTCACTGTAACTGTCACTGCTAATGTCACAGTTAAAGGAAAATTCTAATAAAAAAATAATAATAATGCAAAGGTAAATAATCATGTAACATTGCTAGCTAACGGCACACGGTGGCTTAGTAGTTAGCACGTTTGTCTCAGACATCCAGGGTTCGATTCCCGCTGGGGCCATGTGTATGCAGAGTTTGCATGTTCTCCCCGTGCTACGGGGGTTTCCTCCGGGTGCTCTGGTTTCCTCCCCCAGTCCAAAGACATGCATGGTAGGCTGATTGGCGTGTCTGAAGTGTCCGTAGTGTATGAATGGGTGTGTGAGTGTGTATGTGATTGTGCCCTGCGATGGACTGGCACCCTGTCCAGGGTGTACCCCGCCTTGTGCCCGATGCTGGGATAGGTTCCAGGTTCCCCATGACCCTGAAAAGGAGTAAGCGGTAGAAGATGGATGGATGGATAAGTAGCTACCATAATGTTAGCTACCAGTGTTGCATGATTATTTACCTTTGCATTATTCTATTTGTTGCATTATTCTATTTGTTTTTCCCCTACCACTGGTCATCAGCGCCCTCTATTGGTATAAGTACCAAGTATTCTTTCTGTCTCTCATCATGACTAATATTTCAACAGTAATTGTTCAATCATTATAACAATAAAAATTACAGGCCTCCAGTCTTACTGATTACTGTCAATACCCATAACCAAAATAATATGGGGGGTGTCTCCTTATTAACAATTTCCTCTCACCCTCCCCTCCACAATGTAATGGTGACCCGACATACGGCACTTTCTGGACCACATTAGAAATCTTGCAAAATTACACCACAGAGGTATATACATAGACTATAACCAAATAAGAGTCAGACCAACAATACTGTACTGTAACCAGTAACCCATATAGCATTTACCTCCTGTTCATGCCATAGGTATGTAGTAGCTGTCATTGTGCACGATCACAGTCCACCACTGCCTCTGCCTTTAGCGTGGGTATCTGTATCGTTACTGAGTAAGTTCCTTTAACAACAGGATAGTCTAGCATCTTCCTATTTATACTGTGACATAACCCTGCTGATGTAAGCAAGTGTGAGGTGCCTAGTGCTAAAACAATATTAATTGTAACTTCTTCCCTATACAGATAATAAGCCCATTATGAACACAACTTATTTATAACAAAGAACAAACACATGTTTCCTATCGATCAGCTATCGTAGGCTGTCCCAATCTATGTTAAGTAAACAACTTCTTTTGTTTTTTTATTCTCAAAGGATATTTTTTTTTTCTTGGACAGATGAATGGTCAGTCTCCTCTTGGTCACTGTCCCCACATGGCTCATCTTCAATTGAGGACCTAGTATTTCCCTGTGCTGCTCCTGCCCACTCTCCTTTTCATCTGGTGGTACTAGTTGTTCTGTGTAATTCTCCCCAATCAGATGCTCATCTCTGGCCACTCCATTGTTTGGATCCAACCGGGATACGTCTGCACTCAAATGACCCTCGACCTCTTTGCTTGGCGTATGTCTGATGATACATCTCCATTCGTCCTCATCTTCTGAGTTCTCTTCTTGTTCCTTGTTCTTTTATTTTTGATGATCTGTCTTCTTTCTAACCTTTCTGGGTTCAGTAGGTGCCTTTTCCTTTTCTTAAGGTAGGAAGTCACATGACAACAGCAAGTTCCAGTGGATTATTCTAATTCGTCCTTGGCCATTCTCCAGGCTTCATACACCGGACTGTCAGGATGTATCCTCTTTGTTACCACATAGACTTGTTCTTCCTAGAATGATCTCAGCTTCCCTGGCCCTCCTTTCTCATTCATATTGCGAATTAGCACTCTGCCTCCAGGTTCTAGGTCAACACCATAGGACTTCCTGTCATTTTCACTCGTACCCCTTCCTTGCAGGCAGATTCTGAGGCTAATCTGTATGCCTCCTCCATTCGGGCTCTCCATTTCTCTGCATACTTTTGGTGGGAGGAGCTTTGATTTTTAGCTGTTAAACCAAACATGAGGTCAATCGGGAGTCTTGGGTTTCGACCAAACAACAGGAAGTTGGGAGCATAGCCAGTAGCCTCACTGTGTGTACAGTTAAATGCATGAACCACCTTGTACAGGGAAGTCTTCCAGTCTGCTTTAGCTGCCTCCGTTAGGTTTCTGAGAATAGCCAGTAGCGTCCTGTTAAAGCGCTCTACCTGCCCATTCCCTTGTGGGTGGTAGGGTGTAGTGTGGGACCCTGTGACGCCACTATATTCCTCCAGCTTGGCGAACAGTTTTTTCTCAAACACTCCCTCCTGGACATGATGGATTCTTGTGGGAAACCCAAATCTCAGAACAAAGTCTCGATATATCTTTTCAGAAGCAGTTTTTGCAGCCTTGTTCCTGCAGGGGTAGGCCTGGGCAAACCGTGTAAAATGGTCCATAATGATATCATTCCTTGCACTTCTCCAAGTGCAAAAAGTCAATGGACACCAGTTCAAATGGGTAAGTGCTTTCAATATCAGTGAGCGGAGCTCTTGTTGGTTTATTTGGTTGCTTATTTTTCAAACAGCTGCATACCTGGGTGATGTAGTGTTCGACGTCCCTCTGCATGTGAGGCCAGTAAGAGCGGTCCCTTATAAGATGCAACGCCCTCTCAACTCCCAGATGCCCCATATCCTGATGTAGTTCCTTGTAAACCAGCTCATGGAACTTTGTTGGTAAGACCAGTTGAGATCTATTTGCTGTTTTCCGATACAACAGTCCCTCCTCATCAACATGTAGTCTTTGCCTCTCTCTTATCAGTGCAGCTACATCGTTGTTGCAAACTTGTTCTCCTTGTTTGGGCCACTGTTTTGAGGTCATGTATTGCAGGACTTTATTGATCACTGGATCATCTCTCTGGCTATTCACCAATTCATGTCTGGGTATTTCTGCTATGGCTGGTTGCCACTCACTGTTGGTTAGCTTAGTCACCAGGGTGGATATGTTCACTGGACACAGCCATGGTCCACTTTCCTTCAATTGAACAGCCACAGCTTGAGTCACACTGTTCATGACCTCCCGTTGCAACCCTTCTGAGCAGTTCTGCATGTACATCTCCATATCCATGGGCATGCGCGAAAGGCCGTTTGCGTCGCCATTAACTTTACCAGGGCGATACTTGATTGTGAATTGGAAGTCAGATAGTTCGGCCACCCATCTATGTGTACTTGCATTCAATTTGGCTGTGGTGAGCACATAAGTAAGGGTGTTGTTGTCTGTGTAGATAGTGAACGGTGGTAAATAATAGAGATAATCTCTGAATCTCTCAAATATTGCCCACTTCATTGTGAGGAACTCCACCTTTCCTGAATGTAGGTTGTAATTCTTTTCAGGTGCTGTCAAAGTTCTCGATCCATATGCAATCATCACCAACTTGTTGTTTTGCTTCTGATAGAGCACTGCACCAAGCCCTTCCAGTGAGGCATCACAGTGAAGGACAAATGGTTGTTTAAAGTCAGGATATCCCAACACTGGTGGCTGAGAGATACAGTCTATCAACTGACAGAGTACCTGATGGTGTTTTGTTAACCATGTGACTGGGTGTGACGATGGCAGTTGGTCTCTGCTTTTCTCTTTTCTTCTCCCAGTCCTTGGTCTTGGATCTCCTTTCACCGACTTATCCAAGGTAAGTATGTCATGGAGAGGCTTTGCTATTTTAGAAAAGTTAGGAATGTAGGTCCGGTAATATGACAGGAATCCCAGGACTTTCCTCAGCTCTCCAATGGTTGCAGGTTTCCTTTCTTTCAATACCTGGACTGGAGTGATGTCGGCTGGGTCCAGTGTATGTCCGTCCTTGGTTACAAACCTCCTCAGAAATCTCACCTCATTCTTAAAGATCTCACATTTCCTTGGCATCAGTTTAACACCATGCCTCTGATAACGACACAGTACAGCCTTTAAGTCCTTGAGATGGTTTTCGAATGTCTTGGAGTGTACCAAGTTGTCATCCAAGTAAGGCTGGCATATTTCGTCACGGAGGCTGACGAGACAATCCTCCATTGATTGTTGAAACTCTGCAGGGGCAGAAGATAATCCAAAGGGAATTCTCACCCACTCATATAATCCCCATGGTGTGGGCAGCTTGACCCTTCCAGGAAGCCTTGGTGATATGGCTTTCCCTGATCTAGGACAGAGAACCAGGCACTTCCTTTCAGGCTGTCCAGCATATCCTGTATGCATGGAATTGGGTGGCGGTCAGGGATGGACTTCCTGTTTAGCTCCCGATAAACACTGCACAGGCGGAGACTGCCATCCTTTTTCCGCTCACAAATGATGGTACTGGAGTAGGGAGATTTCGATTTTTGAATCCAGCCCCTGTTCAGTAGGTCTTCAGGGTATTCCTTTACCTCTTTATGTAGTGGCTTTGGTACTGAGATAAATTTATTCGCCAGACAGGCGTGGAGTCGTTGAGGCAAATCTTGAGTTGGAGCGATGGAATGCTCCCAACATCATTCTCATCCCTTGCAAAAGCACTACTTTCTGCTCTCAACAGCTGTTATACTTGCTGTCCTTGCACTGGTGGGAGGTGATCAAGGTTAACTGGGAGGTCCCAGAGGTCTTCCTTCCTTTGTTCTGGACTTGGATTCGATATCTCCGCATGTTGTGCTCCCATTGGTCTAACAGCTGTAGGATATATGGCTTTGGCCCTCTGTGTTCTTCCCAAGACGGTTCGTGGAGGAAGTATGATATCATGAGCAGTGTTGTTTGTGACTGGGATTGCCAGGTGTGACAAAATTCCCCTTTGTAGGCATACTACGTTTTCTTCCATTCCTAACCCCTCTGGCCACTGTGGGTTTAACATTGGCTCAAAGAGTACATCTTGTGTTACTGGAAGCGCCCCTGACCTCACGCTACACTTCACTGCTTTAGTCTTTCCTGCTGGAATGATCAACATCTCTCACCCCATTTTGACTGTGCCTTCACCTATCCCATCATCCCTGCTCTTTATCAATTTGACCAACACTTCTGCTCTCTTGCAGTCAAAAGAGAACGCATTACTGACTGCCTCAGTAACTACACTTGGTAGCTCTATTCCCCTCTCCAATAGATGTTCGATTACATAAAAACCAATAATGGGCTCCTCTGCTACCCCCTTTTCATCAGTTATCAGTACTGGGACCGACATTACTAGTCCTGCACCCTTACCTCAAATTCTACCTCCACCCACCCAGAGAACGGTATTGGTGTCTGGTTCACTGCTCTACCATCTAGTGTCCCAGGTCCCAGAATCTCCTCTATACTTCTCACCTGCGTTTTGGGGATAGCAGGCTTACAGTTATTATGTCATTCTTCTGTGACTCTTTTGCTTTCAAATACATAATACCCTCTGTAATGAGTTTGTGGACATCTCTAGCTGGCCCCTCCTGCCTTGTCTGAGTGCCGAGTGGTGTTTCTGCAGGAGTCACTGTATTTGCTGACATGTTGACCTTGTCTGTTCTGCCTGTGGGCTTCCTCTGACCTCTGCACCCCCTGGATACATGAGCACTCTGTCCAGACTTTAAGCAATGGTCACATTGGTTTCCTTCATTCTTGGCTTTACAGTTGCTGCATCCCCACTTCCAGGTCACTTGTGCCTGCGGAGGAGATCTAGGAGCTCCCTGTACTGTCTTCCTAATTTCTTCCATTTCTCTTTTCAGTTCTTTAATCATTGCATAAAGCTCAGTCTCCTTGCTATTAGCTGGTTGTTGTGTTTTCAGGCCTTTAAAGCTTGCTGAAGGTGTCTGATCCCGTCCACCCACTGCTCCTGAGGCTTCTTGTGTGGGCTGTATTTCCCTTCACAACTCGCGTATTTCTAATTCTTTATTGCTCTTTCTGAATTTTTGATGTCTCTCCCACTCAAGGCTCACTGCTTCGTTGGTTTTAATGATCAGTATATCATCTTTGACTGTCGGGTCATCTAAATAATTCTTTAACTGATATTTGACATTATCACTAATTAGTCCAGTTCCTATTGCCCTCAGAAACTTCTTCTGAATTAAATCGGGGTTTTACTGTTCTTCTGAGCCAGGCTCCCTTGAGGAGACTAGGAGTCTCTCTTTTAGTTCTATGGCTCTAAATAAGAAGTTCTGCGGGGACTCGTTGCTGTCCTGTGTGACATTAATCAACCGATGGTATAAATCCACAGAGCTGTCCTCCTTGAAGTGGCCCTTTAGAATTGTCCGGAGTTGTGGGAGAGTGAGATCTGCTTTTATCTCCAGCATGTCCCGGAGGTGTAGCCCTGGGCTGATAGCTCTGACTACCGCTTCGACAATCTCAAGCTCACTGTGCCCCTTTTTCACTCCCAGGTCAATTTGGTGGATCAAATTTGTGCACGACAGGTTATCTCTCTGATGCCTCTCTCCAATCTGGCCATTAATTTTAAAGTCCCGCCTTATGGTCACTTCAGGAGGTTGAATGACAGGTGGTATTACTGGTTGACTAACCATGACTTGAGTAGGTTGCTGGTTTGCCAATTTATTTGTCAGCCATTTTATTTCTTGCTCAATATTCTTTGTCGATGTCTGAAAGCTAAGTTGTAGCGCTGTACACTGTTTCTGCACACTGGCTAAAACTGACGCATGTCCAGCAGCATCCTCTACGGATCAGCGTGTGCTTTCTTGCCTGATTTCCAGTAGGGACTTTTGCTTGAGTACACACCTCTTTTAATTGGTCAACTGTTAACTGCACCAGGATCTCATTCAGCTCATCCTGCAGTTCCTCCAGCTCCTTCATGGCTCGTGTGTCGACTCTGCTTCACTTTCCCTTCAATGGCACCGCTGATCCCGGGTTTCGGCACTGATATTTGTTGCACACATTAAAATGATGTTTAAAATTTATGTTCTGTAATTAATTACAAGACATATTAATGAGAGAACAGAATACATGCTGCGACCGTGCAGCTCAACACCCAGAGCAGTGATGTTCTTGCTCGGTTACAAAATCAACCTGAACAGTATGTACACAAATTAATACAGATACAAAACAATACCATTGTCTTTATGTTTTGTGACCATGCCACATTTCAACACAGATGAATACAAAACCAAACAGTCCAAGCTATACTTCTAATGCTTTTAGCTTTGCATACTTCACACTTGCTAGCCTTAGCCTATTTAGCACTGCGGCTAACTAGTGAATGCTACAACCAAAAATCTCTTACTGGGGCTTACGGCCAACTTCTCCACGTAACCCACGACTCATCTAACACACAAAACTCACTATTTCATTCTGTTCATATTCGTTTGCTTACATGTAAATAATTACAAGACATATTAATCATTAAAGAACAGAATACATGCTGCGACCATGCAGCTCAACACCCAGAGCAGTGATGTTCTAGCTCTGTGCGTTCGCGGGTGTTTTTCCCCTACCACTGGTCATCAGCGCCCTCTATTGGTATAAGTACCAAGTATTCTTTCTGTCTCTCATCATGACTAATATTTCAACGGTAATTGTTCAATCATTATAACAACAAAAATTACAGGCCTCCAGTCTTACTGATTACTGTCAATACCCATAACCAAAATAATATGAGGGGTGTCTCCTTATTAACAATTTCCTCATATATATATATATTTTTTATTGGAATTTCCCTTTAACTGTGACTTTAGGAGTAACATTAACAGTGAGGAGATGTTACCTGTGTAGAAGTGAGGAGTCTCCATCTTTAAGCATCAGAGGAATATCCATAGACCTATCACTCTTCATGGAGATACAGCTGGGTGCTGGTGATTCTGATTTCTTTCCCTGGAGTTTACTGCACAACATTATATACAGTCCTTTCGTGATTATATACACTCTTTACAGTTTTTATCTAACTTGTTAATTTAATGAGAACTTAATTTTACTTACAATGAACTGAATCTAACATTATTTCATACTAAGTGGTGACTGTTAGCTTTTCATTAACAGTAAAACTTTGCTTAAGTTATTCCTTTCATATTTATACAGTACTCAGGTAAGGGATAATCCATGGCTAGGTGTGCATTACATCATTTTAAAGCATGCCATGGAGGCAAAGAACCACACACACACACATACACACACACATACACACACACCCCAAGGCTGTAGTAAATGAGTTTTCCTGTTCGGTGTGATGTTTAATGTCCCCAACAACTTCTGTGGTACCATTTAGCTACGTTTTTTTTTTTTTTTTTTTAATCAGTTAACAAAGGTCACATGTTACATATACTTACAAACATCAACAATATAATAAAATCATTTGTACACTGGGGGAGCTTAGCACATTTCTATATAATAATATTAGTACAAATTATCAGAATTTTAATTGCCTCTTGCTTAATAGAAAATCGAACTGAGTCAATATAATGTTATATTTCTATTTTAAAAGTACATAAAGCTGGTTGCAGGAAAATTTACACTTATGAATATGGAATTTTGCCACTAAACAAATAAGATTTATCATATAAACATGACTGCATTTGCTTCTTTGATACTCAAAGAGACCAAACAACAAATGTTTCCATAACAAAACAAACTCAACAGTCTTCACAACAAATTCACAAACATTTTGCCAAAAAGGCCTAACAAATGGGCAATGACAAAACAAATGAACCACAGTTTAAGGACAACTGTCACAAAAGCAGCAACTTGCATCAATATCATCTTTAAAGTTTTACTAAATAATGTTTAACTGGGTTGATCCTGTGTATAAGCTTGAATGATACTTCCTTATCTTACAAACAATATTGTCTATAAAACAATTCCAATATGAATATACAAAAGGCAAAAATATATTATCTCTTTGAAATAAAACTTTTATGGATCTGTTATGCCAGTGAAAGGAGAAAAAGATATTACTAACATAAATACTATTAAATAGTACTTATAACTTATAACTTACTAAATAAGTTATTTTAGGCAGGGACCATTGTTGAATCTGACATTTACACAGCATACACATTTCAAGAGGTATGTCATCAAAAAATGTTGCATAGTCCCCTGGTGTTACAGGGATATTGTAATGGGCCAAAAACTCAATCTCAATGAAAAAAATCCATTTAAATAAATAATTGATCCACCAATATAATGCCGGTCATGAAAGGCGAATGCAGACGAGTGCAATTGCAGTCAAAGCTTCTAAAGAGAGGCAGGCAGGCAAATCCAAAACAATAGACAAAGGCAGAATTCAAAAACATGTTGTTTGTTGATGTACAAACAAACAACATAAACTGGGCTAAGCAAAGGTCAAAACAAGAAAATCAGAACAGGATCAAAAACTGGGAAACATACACAATAAACAAAGGCTTGATACTGTATGTCTGTCAAATAAACACAGGACATTACTTCACACCATACAAAGTTCCACAAAGGTTTAAATACTCAAACTAATCAAAGGGGGAAACAGAAACAGCTGTGGACAATGATGACACATGAGGGACACAACCAATCACAATACATGTGTGGAGAAAGGAGAGAAACCAAAACAAAAAACACACACTTGGTAACGTGAACAAAGCAAAAGTAAAAAATAGCGTTTTTGTTTTTTTTGTTGTTAGCTATTAATACGGGTTATTAGATCTAGAATTTTGCCTGCTCTAAATCACACACAGAGATAAAGTAGTTCGATAAGATTACAATTATTTGAATGTATTTTAATAACAGTTATTAGAGAGAGAAAGAGAGAGAGAGATGATATGTGTGTAAATTACCTGTTTAGGACATGTTTACAATAGCTGTCTCACTCAGTAGGCAACTGTAACTGTATGTATCTATGGTTACAATTGTCTAAAGCAGTGCATTAATTTTGAATGCTGATTAAACTGTCTGGAACCATCTGTGCATTCAACGTAGGGGTGGGCGATCTTCCCAAAAAATCATATCACGATCTTTACATCACTACAATCTGAATTGCAATCTTCTTCCCAATTTTGAGATGTATTATGGAGAATAACCAGATCGGAACAAACCTATGGACTTATCTATTTGCACAATTTAAAATACAATATTGCATTAATCTTTCATTTTATTTTAAAAGTCCAACTTTAACTTTTATTGAGTTAAACTTCATTTTAATTATTAACATTATAATCAGTCAATAGATAACACAACCATTAAATAAAAAGATTTTTCTAGACTCAGAATTTAACTAGAAAAAATTACAGTAGTAAAATGTAAACAACACAAAATGTACGTTTCAAATTCTGACACCTTCACACATTCTAAGAAAACTAAACATTCAGTTTCAGCTTCAAGTTGTAATCATTAAGTATTTTTGCCGTGCTTTATTTGTGCAGCAATTGGATTTCACTATACGTATGGGGAATGGTGGTATGAGAAAAATGTTTGTGACTTGGCTGGTCATACCGTGCATCTAAAGTGTGCATCAGTCTCTTAAATCCCACATTGTCCACAGCTTTGAAAAGCACTATATTCTTGGCCAGATAGAATGTGACGCCTCAGACACCTCTTTCTACCATTTGCTGCTTTTATCGTATTTTTTCGACTGCTCTAATGCGTCGGTCAGTGGTAACTGTTTATGTTTCGGGATGAGTGGGGTTGTTGTACTGGCCTGAGTGAAACACTCTGTCACGATTCCCCCTTGAAGCAGCGTGCTCGAAGCGTGAATGCGCGAGCATCTGCTTTTCCGCTGTTGACCGTAGGGACATTGGGACACGTGGGTTTTGTTTATATCTGTCATGTCTCCTCCCTGTTCCGTCATTGGCTGGGAAGTCACGTGTGTCCGGATTACCCTCAGCTGTTAGCAGTTGCGAGGGTAATCATGTCCGCATATATACCGCGCGCTTCCCAGCACACAACGCGGAAGATTAAGTAGTAAGTAATAAGAAGTGAATGTTTAGCTAGTGTAGTTCGTGTCATAGTCATAGTCATAGTCATAGTCAGTTCGCGCTGGATATCCGCTTCCAGTTCATCGTCATAGTTTGTTTCTTGTTTTGGTTATCGACCTAGATTCCTGCCTAGCCCCGTGTATACCTGTTTGCCAATCGCCTGACCTCTTGCCTGTTTATGAATTACGTTTTGGATCACGTTTTGGATTTGTCTGCCTGACTGTCTTCAAAATAAACACTGTTCATCCTGCGCTTGCATCCGCCTTATCTGTGCTCCGTCACGAGGTGTGACAGAATCTTCCGCCAAAACATGGATGCAGCAGGAGAACGGAGGAGACACAGAACCCGGAAGTCGACGCCAACCGTCCCCGCTATGGACTCCGTCCACTTCCCACAATGGACATTTATGGAGCTTCCGGATCCATTTGACGGATTTTTCGGTGCCCCTGAATATTTTCTGGTAGACTGTCAATACTATTTCGCCAGCCTGTTAGACCCTAAGCCAGAGGAGAAGCAATGGCTCCGATTCATGTGGTCCCGGTTCTTTGGACAGTTTGTGGGGGAATTCATGATGCAATTCGGGAGTCCGAAGGCGAAGGAGGAGCTAGAACAACTTCTCAGGGGGGTAAGTCTGGAAGGCGAACCTGCCCTGCCATTTACCCACTACTACAGGCAACGTCATACAGAGCTCAACTCTGAAATCCAAGTCAAGTCTCCAGTCCCTGAGATCCAAGCCAAGCCTCCAGTCCCTGAGATCCAAGCCAAGCCTCCAGTCAGGAAGGTCCAAGTCCCAGTCAAGTCTCACGTCCCTGAGATCCAAGTCAAGTCTCACGTCCCTGAGATCCAAGTCAAGTCTCACGTCCCTGAAATCCAAGTCAAGTCTCCAGTCCCTGAGATCCAAGCCAAGCCTCCAGTCCCTGAGATCCAAGCCAAGCCTCCAGTCCCTGAGATCCAAGTCAAGCCTCCAGTCAGGAAGGTCCAAGTCCCAGTCAAGTCTCAAGTCCCTAAGGTCCAAGTCAAGTCTCATGTCCCTGAGATCCAAGTGAAGTCTCACGTCCCTGAGATCCAAGTCAAGTCTCACGTCCCTGAGATCCAAGTCAAGTCTCACGTCCCTGAGATCCAAGTCCAGCCTCCAGTCCCTGAGATCCAGGTCAAGCCTCCAGTCCCTGAGATCCAAGTCAAGCCTCCAGTCCCTGAGATCCAGGTCAAGCCTCCAGTCCCTGAGATCCAGGTCAAGCCTCCAGTCCCTGAGATCCAGGTCAAGCCTCCAGTCCCTGAGATCCAGGTCAAGCCTCCAGTCCCTGAGATCCAGGTCAAGCCTCCAGTCCCTGACGTCCAGGTCAAGCCTCCAGTCCCTGACGTCCAGGTCAAGCCTCCAGGCTCTGACGCCCAAGCCAAGCCTCCAGGCTCTGACGCCCAAGCCAAGTTTCACGTCCCTGGGCTCACGTTCAAGCCTGCTGATCCAGTTTCCCAAGCTCTGCTCGCGCCCCAGTCTGCCGACACGCACCGCCAAGCTCCGCTCGCGCCCCAGTCTGCCGACACGCACCGCCAAGCTCTGCCCGCGCCACAGTCTGCCGACACGCACCGCCAAGCTCCGCCCGCGCCCCATTCCGCCGACACGGCCAGCCAAGCTCCGCCCGCGCCACAGTCCGCCGACACGGCCAGCCAAGCTCCACCCGCGCCACAGTCCGCCGACACGGCCAGCCAAGCTCCGCCCATGCCCAAGGGTCACCTGGTGACCTCAGAGCCTCAGCCTCCCCGTTCAGCTGAGGTCGTCGCTCAGCCCGCCTGTTCAGCTGAGGTCGTCGCTCAGCCCACGCTCCTCTCCCTGGCCTTACAGGGGACTTCGCTCTGCCTTCCAGTTCAGCTGGGGACGTCGCTCCGCTTTCAGGCTCCGACGAGTATGTCGCCCTGCTTCCCTGCTCCGCTGAGTACAGTGCTCTGTTTCTCTGCTCCGACGAGGACGTCGCTCTGCCCTCATGCCCAGCTGAGGTCGTCGCTCAGCCTCCCTGTCCAGCTGAGGTCGTCGCTCAGCCTCCCTGTCCAGCTGAGGTCGTCGCTCTGCTTCCCTGTCCAGCTGAGGTCGTCGCTCTGCTTCCCTACGCCGCCAAGAACACCGTGCCGTTTCCTGGCTCTGCTCGGGACATTCAGCCCAGGGGGCCGGGGCCGCCAATGAAGTGGGATGACTCATGGCACTCCGGGAGGAGTGCCTTTTGGGGGGGGTTCTGTCACGATTCCCCCTTGAAGCAGCGTGCTCGAAGCACCTGCTTTTCCGCTGTTGACCGTAGGGACATTGGGACACGTGGGTTTTGTTTATGTCTGTCATGTCTCCTCCCTGTTCCGTCATTGGCTGGGAAGTCACGTGTGTCCGGATTACCCTCAGCTGTTAGCAGTTGCGAGGGTAATCATGTCCGCATATATACCGCGCGCTTCCCAGCACACAACGCGGAAGATTAAGTAGTAAGTAATAAGAAGTGAATGTTTAGCGTTAGTGTAGTTCGTGTCATAGTCATAGTCATAGTCATAGTCAGTTCGCGCTGGATATCCGCTTCCAGTTCATCGTCATAGTTTGTTTCTTGTTTTGGTTATCGACCTAGATTCCTGCCTAGCCCCGTGTATACCTGTTTGCCAATCGCCTGACCTCTTGCCTGTTTATGAATTACGTTTTGGATCACGTTTTGGATTTGTCTGCCTGACTGTCTTCAAAATAAACACTGTTCATCCTGCGCTTGCATCCGCCTTATCTGTGCTCCGTCACGAGGTGTGACACACTCGTGGCATGTTCCTTCAGATGCTTCCTCTTAAGGTGATTGAAAAGATTTGTCGTATTACGGAAGTGCTGACGGTTGCCCGACAAAGATTACAGATAACTTAGGTTTGAGAAATCTCTGACTGCGCATAGCCAAACCATTGCCACATTACTGACGTCGAATCGTTTTTTTCACACCAGCTCCTCATTCGCCTGCTGCTAGCTCATGTTGAATTGTTTTTTCAAATACGTCTCGCATGAAAGACGCATGATAGAGACACGTCATATAATTTAGGCAATCAGCACAGCCATCTAGTACGCAATCATTCTGTTGTAGTTTTAACATTATTATGAGGACAAAAAAGGTCACAATCTCTACAATTCACTTGAAAAGTAGATTGTGGATGTCTTCAAGATCGATCACGATACAAAATCGTCAGATCGCCCACCCCTAATTCATCAGATTGAATGCACACCTTCCAGGCAATCAGAATCGAGTATTCAGAAAGACCATGATATAAATATGAGTATTTAATGACTAGAATACAATGACATGGTAGGTTAACTGGTTTTTGAGTGTGGGGATCTGAGTCTCCATCTTTGAAAATTAGTAAAATTTGCACAAAAACACAGTTGAGTCCTGAAGAGTCTGATCTCTTCTGCTGGAATGGATCACACTCCTAAAAAACACAAACAAATGTACAGTTAAACTTCACAACAATTTTCACTTTTTGTATAATTTTTAATACTGGTGAGCCTAAATACTTTTTTGCAAGGTGCATTAAAATCACTTATCTCCTATATCTGAACTGTCTGGTTATGTTATAGTGATATATACAGTATCTCACAAAAGTGAGTACACCCCTCACATTTTTGTAAATATTTGATTATATCTTTTCATGTGACAACACTGAAGAAATGACACTTTGCTACAATGTAAAGTAGTGAGTGTACAGCTTGTGTAACAGTGTAAATTTGCTGTCCCCTCCAAATAACTCAACACACAGCCATTAATGTCTAAACTGCTGGCAACAAAAGTGAGTATCAAATTGGTCTGCATGGTTTTCATCCCAGAAGGAAGCCTCTTCTAAAGATGATGCACAAGAAAGCCCGCAAACAGTTTGCTGAAGACAAGCAGACTAAGGACATGGATTACTGGAACCATGTCCTGTGGTCTGATGAGACCAAGATAAACTTATTTGGTTCAGATGGTGTCAAGCGTGTACGGCAGCAACCAGGTGAGGAGTACAAAGACAAGCGTGTCTTGCCTACAGTCAAGCATGGTGGTGGGAGTGTCATGGTCTGGGGCTGCATGAGTGCTGCCGGCACTGGGGAACTATAGTTCATTGAGCGAACCATGAATGCCAACATGTACTGTGACATACTGAAGCAGAGCATGATCAGTATGCAGTATTCCAGCATGATAACAACCCAAAACACACCTCCAAGATGACCACTGCCTTGCTAAAGAAGCTGAGGGTGAATGTGATGGCCAAGCATGTCTCCAGACCTAAACCCTATTCAGCATCTGTGGGGCATTCTCAAATGGAAGGTGGAGGAGCAAAAGGTCTCTAACATTCACCAGCTCCATGATGTTGTCATGGAGGAGTGGAAGAGGACTCCAGTGGCAACCTGTGAAGCTCTGGTGAACTCCAAGCCCAAGAGGGTTAAGGCAGTCCTGGAAAATGGTGGCCACACAAAATATTGACACTTTTTGGATATTTTCACTTAAGGGTGTACTCACTTGTGTTGTCAGAGGTTTAGACATTAATGGATGTATGTTGAGTTATTTTGAGGGGACAGCAAATTTACACTGTTATACAAGCTGTACACTCTCTACTTTACATTGTAGCAAAGTGTCATTTCTTCAGAATTGTCACATGAAAAGATATAATCAAATATTTACAAAAATGTAAGGGGAGTACACTCACTTTTGTGAGATACTCTACATACAGTTACAGTTACAATTATCGGCACCCTTTTAGTCAATACTTTGTACTATCTCCCTTTGCCATGATAACAGCTTTGAGTCTTCTCCTATAATGCCTGATGAGGTTGGATAATACATGGAAAGGGATCTGAGACCATTCCTCCATACAGAATCTCTCCAGATCCTTCAATTTCGAGGTCCTTGCTGGTGGACTCTCCTCTTCAGTTGACCCCACAGGCTTTCTATGGGATTGAGGTCGAGGGACTGGAATGGCCATGGTATGACCTTGATTTTGTGGTCAGTAAACCATTTTTGTGTTGATTTTGATGTATGTTTTGGATCATTGTCCTGCTGGAAGATCCAACCACCACCCATTTCAATCTTTCTGGCAGAGGCAGTCAGGTTTTCATTTAATATCTATTGATATTTGATAGAGTCCATGATGCCATGTATCCTAACAAAATGTCCAGGTCCTCTGGCAGAAAACAGCCCCAAAACATTAAAGATCCACCACCATATTTAACCGTGGGAATGAGGTACTTTTCCATATGGCTACCTCTCTGTGTGTGCCAAAATCACCTCTGGTATGTTCTGGCAAAAAACTCTATTTTGGTTTTATCTGACCATAGAACCCGATCCCATTCGAAGTTCCAGTAGTGTCTGGCAAACTGAAGACGCTCAACTTTGTTTTTGGATGAGAGTAGAGCCTTTTTTCTTGAAACCCTTCCAAAGAACTTGTGGTGATGTAGATGACTTCGGATTGTCGTTTTGGAGATTTTCTGACCCCAAGACACGCCTAACTTCTGCAGTTCTCCAGCTCTGATACTTGGAGATTTTTTAGCCACCCGAACCATCCTCTTCACGTTCTTCGTGTTGAGACGATATAGACACACGTCCAATTCCACGTTGATTCCTAACATTTCCAGTTGACTGGAACTTCTCAATTATTGGCCTGGTGGTGGAAATGGCCATTTTCAATGCTAGTGCTATTTTCTTATAGACACTTCCTATTTTGTGAAGCTCAACAATCTTTTGCTGCACATCACAGCTATATTCCTTGGTCTTACCCATTGTTATGAATGACTCTGGGAATTTGGCCTATGTGTTACCTCATATTGATGCCCCTGTGAAACAGGAAGTCATGTTTGAACAATTTCCTGTTCCTAGCTACCCAGGTGTAGTAAAAAAAATTTAAAATAACAATGGGAATATACTTCAAATATATTTCATATATGAATTCATAGGGGTGCCAATAATTGGTGCACACCTATATTCAACAAAGATTTTCTTGTTAGATAAACCTGTGCTGTGTTTGCATTGTTTGAAAACCATGAGAGCAGAGTATTTTTATGAATTTTCTTTTTCTGAAAAGATCAAACAATAAAGACAAATTTTCACAGCCTTTATATTTACCAAGGGTGCCAATATTAGTGGAGGACACACACACACACACATACATATATATATATATATATATATATATATATATATATATATATATATATATATATATATAGGGTAAATTATGTGACAAAGTAAAAAGCCCTGGTCTGGTAAAGCTTTTTAAAAAAAATACAACTGACTATGCATGCGCCACGAATATAAGGCATCATATGGACATTTAATAATTAGTTAAGGCAATGGACATTGGTTTGTTTCTAGAATGAAAAGGTGAATGCCCCGCCTAGGGATAATTTTACTGCTTCAGAGAGGTATATAAAGACATGTTTGTACATGTACAAATCAGACCCTCTGCAGACTGTCTCACTTTATTGTTTCAATAAAGTTAAGTTACTTTTTGACATCTACAAACCCTCTGTCTCTAAAGTTTTTTGGCTTAGGCTGAAAAGATTGTTTTCCACTACACTTCCTGTACAGAACCTATGGGGATGTTACAGCGCATGCGCATTCAATAATGACCGAATCACTCACTGACTCAACTCGTTGTTCCCGAGTCATATTAAAGATTCGTTCAAAATGACCGAATCGTTCATGAACGACACATCACTACTGTGTATCCCGGATGTTTTTCTCTGAATCGCTTGGTGTTAGTTTTGAATTTGAAACTGCTTTAATTTTAGAAAACTTAAATTTGCACATTTCCCCCCAAGCATTACAAATTCAGGTTCAGGTTCTGCTGACTCTGATTTCACTCCACACAACACCTGTTTACAGCCTTTAAACACACCATGACTTCTGCTTCCAGACCGCTAAATGTGACCAAATATATTTAAAAAAAAAACACATTATGTTTGTTCCACACTGATAAATCTATATTCCCCAAACATTCTGAATGTTTAATTCATGAGAAATTGAAGAGAGGAAGTTTTTATAGGAAGGCCTATATAGTACATACGTCATAAAAACCTGTTTACAGGTAAAGTTGTACCTGCACCTCACACCCTGCAGATATCCTACAGCTGTTTTTACAACATATCATCATTCTTCTTATATAAAGTCATTTATAATAAAGAAATAACTCACCTTTAGTCAATAGTCCTCGTTGTGTGACATTAATATCACCTTTTCTGCCTTAAGGATTAAAAAAAAAAAACTTTTCAACCGCTCCAAAAAATGGAGTCGAGTCTGAGGGAGAAACACTTTCACTTTAAGAAGGAGGATTCATTACAGGTGATGAGTCGTTCGGTAATGAGTCAACACTTTGCGCTGGATCTTTTGGTGAACGTTGGGAGCAGACTCGCAAATCTAAACTATGTAATCTATCCTTTTGCTGAAATTTCATTAGTATTATGTTTTTATGATTGTCTAATACATTTAATTACATACAGTACAACATACGAACAGTAATTTATCCTCTCTGTACTGCACTTACATAGGAAAGAGACTGCGTTAAAGTTAGTTTCACATTCACATATTCAGATTTCTGTCTTCAGTAGCTTTAAAAAAGTAACTCAAAAACGATAAAACGTCAATTATTGTTATTCACAAACAAAATAATCAGCTACAACTTTTTTAGTAACTGCTGTTTAAAATCCAGAGATTTTTACTAAGTTAAACGATTACTGACTGTTGGAAACTCTCTATTCCCTCAGATATGTATAAGTATGTTTAGGTTATAGTTTAATTTCTGTCTCATGAACTTTTCTGAACCTATCTGATGTGTGCATGCCATTAAAAATGTCATCATATGAACTTCCTATTTTCTGTTAAGCGAACCATACCATATATGTTCACAAACCTGAACGTTCTTGTATTGCCTAAGATGTTTTTCACGTACGTGGCCAGACAGTTTAACTGCCATATTATTTCCACACAGCAGTACGCTTACCCCGGCTATTTGTACCTATATAAATCTCTGTGAAATCTGCAATAAAGGGAAGTCTCTCTTGACTACTCTTTGTGTCAGTGTGGTTCAATCAGACTCTCTCCACATCCGCAAAAACCACAAACCACATGAGGCAAACCACATCCGCGTGGTAGCATAGAGAAGAGAAACACTCTACTCTTAACACAGAAAGGCTGAAAAAGCTGACGGAGGAAAGAGGGATATTAGAAGCTGTTATTTGCTTTATCCCTACAAATGGTGTCAGAAGTGGGATTTCTCCAAATCAGGGGTAAGTGATCATTCAGTTTGTTCACTTCCCTGGTGTGGTGAATTTCTGAAACTTTAAATGGGAGTGATTGTCTAGGTTTAGGATAATCTGTACTCTGTGAGCTCCTCTGCAACGTCACCATTGCCTTAATATAGAAATAGTATTTTTTTTTCCGTTTGTGCTTTTGTGGTTTGCCAGGGAGTGTATTTTGTGTTGTTTGTAAGTCCAATGTTAAGTGTTTTGTTTGTAAACTCAGTGTTAAGTGTTTTTCCAGGCATGGGAGGGTCCTCCTCTACCCCTGCTCATCCGTCAGCGGGAATGATTCCTTGTGATTGGGTAGAAGCCATTTCTGGGGGTTTATATACTGTTCCATATCTTGATTGTTTGAATGGATGGTCAATGGTGTGTTCTCCCCAGTTACAAATTATATCTCTTCACAGCTCTTTTGAACCTTGCGCTTCGAAAGCCACACACACAACCAGGAAGAAAAAATCTCTCTCTTCTCCGCCTCCTGATCTTGCTGCTGCCGCTGTATGCTCTCACGAGAACACGGACTGTGACTCCGTTTCATCTACTGATAGTAAGTATGACGGAGGCATCAGACCTCCGTCATATTAAAATTTAGCCTATTACCCAAAAACACTTAAAATTCAACATAGAAGCCAATACTCACATCTACCTCTGAGCCCAGTTGGAGATAGAAAAAAAGACACCAGCCGTGAGTGAGAGGAAGCAAGGGTCCAGCTTTATTGGTTCCGTTCCACCACATGAGATCCTCACCGATGAGAATTCTCAGAAGTGATCTGATACCCTGAGCTTAAGCTCCAGTATTTATACTGTACTTACACAGTAAATAACCCATATGTTTCAAGAAGACTATGATATCACTACCAATAGGGTTAAAAAAGAGCTCATCTACCTTACTCTTATGTTCCAAAAAAGGGCTATTCCACTTACACATAGAATCAAAACCAGGGGTTTCAAATTACACATAAAATCAGAACCAAGGGATTTCTAATAACCCAGAAAATCAAAACCAAGGGATTTCAGTAACCCAGAGAATCAAAACCAAGGGATTTGAATTACCCGTAAAATCAAAAGTGGAGAGAGAAAACAATCTAGAGTGACCTTGGTCTTACTGTTACCTCGCGGGGGGGCAGCTTGACTCAGCCACCCTTATAAATGGCTCCTCATGGTTCTCTCTTAAAATTAAGGCCTTCCTTGCGAGCCTGCATTTCTAGTTTATAATTTATTTTCATATTTGCTCTATATCTCTATTTTATATATAGTTATACTGCTTGAAAAATGGTTTACTGTACTTCCTACTTCATAATATCTTTATATTACCCTTCTACTGTCCTACATATCCTATTATTCTGTTTTTTTAAAGAGTATGTATATTATTATTATAAGATATTACCCTTATAATATCTTAATACTCCTTTTTATTATTCTTATAAAGTTATAGTAGTATGTGTGTGAGAGAGAGTGGGTGTGTGTGTGTGTGTTATGTCTACTTGCCCGCCCTTGACTGTACGAGAGTGTGTGTGTGAGTGTGTTAGCACTCCTCAGCTCGTATACTTCTTTTTGACTTTTTGACTAATAAACCATAGTGTATTACTCTTAAAGATCTAAGATCTTTAAAGTGTGAATCCAATTCAATATTCAATATCAGTCAATATCCTCCTCACACCGCTTCTGTGTGTCTTGGTGCCCGTCTTTTCTTCTTCTCCCCTTTACTGGATACTAGGTCTCCCTCATGTTTATTTTATGACATTTTTTATCCACAACATTTCCCCCCTCTGAGGCTATAAAGCCTCATACAATACCTTAATTAAGCGGGTATCTGTGGAGGAACTGGTTCTGCCATGGCCGTACCCCGCTAGCTGTTGGAGGATTACTCTAACGAAGCCATAATCCCTGTGCCCGTCCCCGTACTCAAATGGGTCCCTTACATTAACCACTTCTACGCAACACTGATCCGAATAGGAGCTGAGGAGGTTTTGTAGACCTGGTGGGAGACGTGCTAGCGTTGTGCGCCCCGGGGTCTCATAGTAGATTGGCAGCTGGAGAATGGGCCTTAGGACCCCCCTACGTCCACTTTGCACCGGACATGTGTAGATGTACCTAGCCATAACTCTTAACCCTTAACTTACTTCTCCTTTCAACTATATATATATCTTATTTCGAATCTAACTGCCTTGATAATACGTTTGTTTGCCTACATCGATTATAAGTGTGATTAACTGAGTTCCCCTAATCATTCATTACTACTACTACTGCCGTCGCTAGTTACTACAGTAACTACTTGGATCTACATGTCCCTATTTTTCTCAACTAGGCCTGTCAGCCCACAGTTTTGTATTTGTCGGGACCTGCAGAGTCTTGCTTCCCCCAAAAAACAAACCCAAAAAAAAAAACAAATCCTGCGCAGTCAGGGGTGGGCGAAAAAACCTCCTATGAGGAAAAATTCCCACCCTGCCAGCACTATGTGCTCGACAGCACCATTATACTTTTCGTGCCTGAGTGCGTCATATCACAAACATTTTATAACATTTCATAACAATACAACTTGACAGTCTCTGTTGGCAGTATCTCTCTGAATGCTGGTTGTCTTCAGCTCAAGCACTTTTCATACTGTAGAGAGCCACCCTTTGGGGAGAGGTTAGGCTAGCACGTACACCCAGGGTATGGACCTTCACATCTTCTCATCCTGCCTGCCACTGACTTGAGAGTTAGCAGACCCCCCCGTTGACAGCAGCTTCGTACACAGCAGCTTCGTACACAGCAGCTTCGTACCGGACCTTCACGTGTTCCCCACCATCTCGTCATTGGAGGATTGAGCATGTTCTTGTTCTTGTAGTCCGCTGCTGCCCTGTAGTCAGCATTCTCTTGCTGCTCTGGGTCTCCCACCTCCGGGTGAACACCTCCCCCCGTTGAGGTGGTAACGCCTCACCCATAACAATGCACCCAGCTCTTTTCCTGTGAATAGATAGCTTCATACATAATAGTTAGTGGTCTCATATATGTTTTTGATTCATCTGCATTTACTCCAGTGGCAGTCCTTAATAAGGAACAGACATAGACATGGGCCGACCCGTAAGCATTTCATGCGGTGTTAGATACATATTGCTGCATGTGATAGGCCATTAGTGCAAGAGGTAGAGCATCTACTGAAATATGTTTAGTATCAGCACAAATTACATCAAACACAAATCAGGGTATGCCAGACCTATCCCTGGTCAAGGAAAAAAAATAATTTTGAGCACACTTCAGGTGATCCTCCACCGTTGAGTGCAGAGTTCATAAGGTACCATCAGAATTCAATTAAACTATTTGCTCGATAAGTGGCGTTCCAACACTTTTTCTAAAACCACATTGCATTCAAACAGCTCCAAACTGACGACACAATCCATGGGCCTACACGTCAGTATTTATCTATATATTTATATATATTAACAATTCTACCCTTAACCAGGTTGCACTCTGTAGTGATAGCTTTTAATTCAGCCAATTGGGCAGAACAGGGTGTTCATAATGTTTGTGAAATTTCAGACCCAAAACTTTTAAGCTCAAGGAAATATGAATTTCGGCTGGGCAATCTTGAGTGTTCTTGGTGACTGGCTCCACAGAATTAATTACAACACTACAGTTGGTGTGTTAGGCACACTAATAGGTTTAAGAATTTCAGTTTGGGTGGTACATAGATTAACCTCATATCCCCATATCCTGTTCTTTCAAAATAGAAATGACCTGGTGTGATGAACGTAAGATCGATGTGTGAGAGAGCAATTTTCCCAATGATCCGCACCAAGAGAGCATCTCCAGCCTGGCAATCCTTGTGCCACCAAATCCAATGTTTTCAATACATAAACTACAGCCCTGAAAGCGCCCCACTCTCCTGAGCCGGGACCCCCCCCCAGCAGCGCCTAACCCTTTCAGTCACAGGTAAGACACAGTCTTTGTTGTAGTTTGCAAGCCATAGTTCAGGTGCAAAACATAAGTCCATTCAATGTCAGGCTTGTCCAAAGAACACCCGGATCTCAGGATGTTGTCCGGTAGTGAGCAATCAGTGATCCATTGCAGACCATACTTGATAACGTCCAGGAACATTTGTTGTGCTTTTATGGGGCGGAGGATGACCCCAATCATGTCCTGATGGCCTTGGGAGCATTCAAGGGAGTCTATGACCACAGAGGAGTACACCGCAGGGGAGCCCTCAGCCCCCGAAGGAGACGCTTCCAGGTGTACTACTGATCTAGGCATGTTAAGGGGAGTAACGGCCTTGAGCTCTCATATGCAGTCACTTGGAAAAAGCGCTGATTAATAATAATATCATGTGGAATGGAATTACAGTTACAGGTTACAGTTGGGACATCTTATATATATATATATATATATATATATATATATATATATATATATATATATATATATATATATATCCATATATATATATATATATATATATATATTCTATATACATCATACTATAAATAATGGTTACTGGGTGGGTTGGTTGTATTGCAAAACTTATCGCATTTGTTATCACAGCTTGCTGTAATAATGCTAGACTAAATGGGCATGTCCCTTCATCCTTTTCTGACGATTGAAGATATTGTTTACAGGACAATAGTACTGGAAACTTGAGACAGACAACTGGGAACATACAACTGCAAAACCCATCATTAAATGTTCAATTTATGCATCAGATCTAGGCCTATTAAAACGGTGAATATTTATCGTGATTTACTGTACCCTGATTTTAATAATGCAGAAAGCCATTCAAAAACAATTCGAAATGAGGAGTTCAGTTTTTAACGTATTAAGACTTCTGATGTTTACAGATCACTCAAATTGTTCGATATAAACAAATCACAAGGCCCTGATTGTGTGGAGTCTGTATTTCTAAACTTAGCAGTTGATATTATTTCATCTCTTTTAATTTATCATTTTAATCTTTCATTAGACAACGGGGTTATACCAGACATTTGGAAATCAGCTTTCTTATTTATTTATTTATTTTATTTTATTTCTTATTAAATCAGGGACATCCCACTATATTAGATCATTACGGTCCAATCCTAAAGCCTCCTGTCCCTTGTAGAAAGCCTTTTCAGTGAACCATTCACATGTTATCAGTCTGCAAAAAGTCTAAGGTCATATAAACATATCAGCACAACTGTTGTTTTGAAAGTCTTAAAACAATGTCACGGTACCCTCTGCACTTCCCTGTCTGCCGATTTATAAAAGGCTCTCGACACAGTGAATCAGGAAATATTGCTGCAGAGATTAAATAATGTTGGTCTATCAAATCCTTTAAAAATTAATAACGTAATCTCTACTGCTCTAATCAAACGAATAACACCTCTCATAAAGGGGTCTTCCACTCTCATGTTTAGTTAATCTGTAAAATAGTTCTAATCTGTTGACTTTAAACGTACAAACCCAATTGGCAAAGATACATTCTTATCCCTTCCTGATTTTCATTTACCAGAAAGATATTGAGAAAGGAAAACAAAATTCCTTTAGTCTACTAATTTGTGGTGTACACTAACCTAACATATTAATATCCCATCTGTGCCAACGAGTGATAATCCCAATAATAGAGTAAATGAGGTTGAGATCTAGATATGTAGTTACAGTCCTCTAGTCACTTTTATCCCCCTAATTTCTATTCAAAACAACCTAGTGAGTTTATTTTTATGTATACAACAATAGTGTTTAGTCTAAATGGTAGACATGCATGTACCCCTTTGTCTCTTATTAACTTATAACTGTACCACACTCAAAATATCACTCAGATCCTTCATACATGACATTTAAATGTTGCTCACTTTGGAGGAATGTGAATATGTATTTAACTTAGTCTAAAATAAAATTTATCATCTATGAACTTTGTTTCAATTTACCACCAATTTGTTACCTTTGCTGAGCGCCCAATTGTGAAAGGCATAAGATTCGTCCTATAAATGTATCCATTTCATTTAAACTGTATTTGACCATATTAAGGTAGTGTTAAATCTACTCATGTGTCACGATTCCCCCTTGAAGCAGCGTGCTCTAAGCGCGAATGCGCAAGCACCTGCTTTTCCGCTGTTGACCGTAGTGACATTGGGACGTGTGTTTTGTTTGTTTGTCATGTCTCCTCCCTGTTCCGTCATTGGTTGGGAATTCACGTGGGTCTGTATTGCTCCCAGCTGATAGCAGTTTACACGCTAATCAGGTCCGCATATATACCGCGCGCTTCCCAGCACACAACGCGGAAGATTAAGAAGTAAGAAGTCGTAAATAGTAAGTAAGTGTTTAGCGTTAGTTTAGTTCGAGCCATAGCCATAGCCATAGCCATAAGCGAGTTCGCGCTGGATTATCCGCTTCCACTCCCTCGCCTTAGTTCGTGTGTTGTTTTGTTTAACGACCTAGATTCCTGCCTTGCCCCGTGTATGCCTGTTTGCCAATCGCCTGACCTCTTGCATGTTTATGGATTACGTTTTGGATCACGTTTAGGATTTGTCTGCCTGCCTGTCTCTACAAATAAACAACTGTTATCCTGCACTTGCATCCGCCTTATCTCTGCTCCGTCACGATTTGTGACAGAATCTTCCGCCGAAACATGGATGCAGCAGGAGAACGGAGGAGACGCAGAACCCGGAAGTCAACGCCCACCGTCCCTGCTATGGACTCAGTCCACTTCCCACAATGGACAATTATGGAGCTTCCTGATCCATTTGACGGATTTTTCGGTGCCCCAGAGTATTTCCTGGTAGATTGTCAATTCTATTTCTCCAGCCTGTCAGACCCTAAGCCAGAGGAGAAGCACTGGCTCCGATTCATGTGGTCCCGGTTCTTTGGACCGGCCCGTCAATGGGTGCAGCTCAAACTGGATAAGTACTGTAGGAACCTGGACAGTGTAGAACAGTTTGTGGGGGAATTCATGATGCGATTCGGGAGTCCGGAGGCAAAGGAGGAGCTAGAACAACTTCTCAGGGGGGTAAGTCTGGAAGGCGAACCTGCCCTGCCGTTTACCTACTACTACAGGCAACTTCATGCAGAGCGCAACTCTGAAATCCAAGTCAAGTCTCAAGTCCCTGAGATCCAAGTCAAGCCTCCAGTCCCTGAGATCCAAGTCAAGCCTCCAGTCCCTGAGATCCAATTCAAGCCTCCAGTCCCTGAGATCCAAGTCAAGCCTCCAGTCCCTGAGATCCAAGTCAAGCCTCCAGTCCCTGATGTCCAAGTCAAGCCTCAAGTCCCTGATGTCCAAGTCAAGCCTCAAGCTCCTGAGATCCAAGTCAAGCCTCAAGCCCCTGAGATCCAAGTCAAGCCTCAAGCCCCTGAGATCCAAGTCAAGCCTCAAGCCCCTGAGATCCAAGTCAAGCCTCAAGCCCCTGAGATCCAAGTCAAGCCTCCAGTCCCTGAGATCCAAGTCCAAGCCAAGCCTCCAGGCTCTTATGTCCAAGCCAAGCCTCCAGGCTCTTATGTCCAAGCCAAGCCTCCAGGCGCTGACACCCAAGCCAAGCCTCCAGGCTCTGAGGCCCAAGCTCTGCTAATATCTCAGCCTAAGGACCAAATGCTGCTCACGCCCAAGTCTACCGACCCGGTTGCCCCAGTTCAACCCACTGACACGCTCTGCCAAGCTCTGCTCACGCCCCAGTCTGCCGACACACCCAGCCAAGTTCCGCTCATGCCACAGTCTGCCGACACGCCCAGCCAAGCTCCGCTCACGCCCCCGTCTGCTGACACGCACCGCCAAGCTCCGCTCACGCCCCAGTCTGCTGACGCGCACCGCCAAGCTCTGCTCACGCCACAGTCTGCTGACGCGCACCGCCAAGCTCTGCTCACGCCACAGTCTGCTGACGCGCACCGCCAAGCTCTGCTCACGCCACAGTCTGCTGACGCGCACCGCCAAGCTCTGCTCACGCCACAGTCTGCTGACGCGCACCGCCAAGCTCTGCTCACGCCACAGTCTGCTGACGCGCACCGCCAAGCTCTGCTCACGCCACAGTCTGCTGACGCGCACCGCCAAGCTCTGCTCACGCCACAGTCTGCTGACGCGCACCGCCAAGCTCCGCTCACGCCACAGTCTGCTGACGCGCACAGCCAAGTTCCGCTCATGCCACAGTCTGCTGACACGCACCGCCAAGCTCCACTCACGCCCCCGTCTGCTGACACGCACCGCCAAGCTCCGCTCACGCCCCTGTCTGCTGACACGCCCAGCCAAGCTCTGCTCACGCCCCCGTCTGCTGACGTGCACCGCCAAGCTCCGCTCACGCCACAGTCTGCTGACGCGCACAGCCAAGTTCCGCTCATGCCACAGTCTGCTGACACGCACCGCCAAGCTCCACTCACGCCCCCGTCTGCTGACACGCACCGCCAAGCTCTGCTCACGCCACAGTCTGCTGACGCGCACCGCCAAGCTCTGCTCACGCCACAGTCTGCTGACGCGCACCGCCAAACTCTGCTCACGCCACAGTCTGCTGACGCGCACCGCCAAGCTCTGCTCACGCCACAGTCTGCTGACGCGCACCGCCAAGCTCCGCTCACGCCACAGTCTGCTGACGCGCACAGCCAAGCTTCGCTCACGCCCCAGTCCGCCGACACGGCCAGCCAAGCTCCGCCCATGCCCAAGGTTCACCTAGTGACCTCAGAGCCTCAGTCTCCCTGTGCAGCTGTGGACGTCGCTCAGCCCGCCTGTTCAGCTGAGGTCGTCGCTCAGCCCGCCTGTTCAGCTGAGGTCGTCGCTCAGCCCCCTTGCTCCATGGCAAATAGCGTTCCCCCCTTCTGCTTCGAGGAGACCCACGCTCCTCTCCCTGGCCGCACGGAGACCCACGCTCCTCTCCCTGGCCTTACAGGGGACTTCGCTCTGCCTCCCAGTTCAGCTGGGGACGTCACTCCGCTTTCATGTTCCGACGAGGACGTCGCCCTGCCTTCCTGCTCCGCTGAGGACGTCGCCCTGCTTCCCTGCTCCGCCAAGTACAGTGCTCTGTTTCCCTGCTCCGCCAAGTACAGTGCTCTGTTTCCCTGTCCAGCTGAGGTCGTCGCTCAGCCCCCCTGTCCAGCTGAGGTCGTCGCTCAGCCCCCCTGTCCAGCTGAGGTCGTCGCTCAGCCCCCCTGTCCAGCTGAGGTCGTCGCTCAGCCTCCCTGTTCAGCTGAGGTCGTCGCTCTGCTTCCCTACGCCGCCGAGGTCGTCGCTCTGCTTCCCTACGCTGCCAAGAACACCGTGCAGTTTCCTGGCTCTGCTCGGGACATTCAGCCCAGGGGGCTGGGGCCGCCAATGAAATGGGATGACTCATGGCACTCCGGGAGAAGTGCCTTTGGGGGGGGGTTCTGTCACGATTCCCCCTTGAAGCAGCGTGCTCTAAGCGCGAATGCGCGAGCACCTGCTTTTCCGCTGTTGACCGTAGTGACATTGGGACATGTGTGTTTTGTTTGTTTGTCATGTCTCCTCCCTGTTCCGTCATTGGTTGGGAATTCACGTGGGTCTGTATTGCTCCCAGCTGATAGCAGTTTACACGCTAATCAGGTCCGCATATATACCGCGCGCTTCCCAGCACACAACACGGAAGATTAAGAAGTAAGAAGTCGTAAATAGTAAGTAAGTCACGTCACGATTTGTGACATCATGTCACAAACCACATTTCCCATCCTGCACTGCGGTCCACAAACATGGCTGGCTGCCATGGACTGCAATTCCCAGATCACACACACCTGCATCTAGTTCTCAGCTACCGTATAACGACTTATCAATTCACTTCACAGATTGTGCAGTATATGCTCCATTTCTCGAGTTTGTGACCACTGCTTTGTATTATTTAAATACGGCAACTCGTATACTAACTCGTATACTTTGTATGACATATCCATAGCACACCGAATAGCATATGTGTGTGTATATATATATATATATATATATATATATATATATATATATATATATATATATATATATATATATATACACACACATACACATACACATACATACCCACACCTATATATTTGATATTTACACAACTACTTTATTTTATTCATCAATCTACGGTTCCGAAGAGAACCAATTCACTTCAAACTACACTGTTGTAACGGGACTGTACTTAAGCTAACTCCCAAACTCACATCAGCACAACATGTCAGCAAAAGGAACCATTATGCAAGGCTGCCTAATCCAGATACTCGTACTCCCTGCAAAACCCGAATTCCACATTAAGTAATCACCACCTTATTCTACTGTTACGGACTCAGATATCACATCTGTAACCGGCGTACAACACCTTACAGAGCGTTAAAAATGTGCAGACTACTACTGCCATCTGATCTTACTAATTACACATCACTGGACATAACCAGCATTTAAAGAGAAAACATGCAGAAATTATTCAGCACTATGCAACATGAATACCACACGCCAGAAGAATTCACACTTACACTGCTTAACAATGTACAGACACGTACCCGTATAGGAATCACCGATACACAAATTAGTTATGGTTATTCCAGCTCTTGTTAGCCAGTCAGTTCATGAAGGTAGAGTGCTCTCTAAAACCAAATGTTTAGGCTCAACATTATCTCAACAGGGAGGATGTGACCTAGCCTGATACGGACCACATTGTGATCAGCCAGAGGCTGTAACCTCGGGTCTGTTTTACTTTTCATGGTTTTCATTTCTTTTTTTTTTTCGTTAAGTACATCACTCAAAACGAACAGGTTCACATGTCAGCTGATCGATTTTATCATTAGTCAGGCAAAGATGCCTGTGCAGAAGAAACTATGTGGCACAACCCACAACACATAAACTATTATTAAAGTTCTCTCCGGACTGATAACATCAAGAAATACTGATTGATTTTAATTTTTACCGGAATATATTTACGCTTATATATACAGGGAATCACACAGAATTCAAACTACAGTTAAAAGAATGCTGTGGAGCATATATGGAACTGTATGCGGTCAGGGGTATGATTAGTAAATTATACAATGAAGGTATGATTAGTCCTTCTGAACATCGCCATCTGGTCATAGAAAAAGAACAGGTATGCTATTAGCCCTGTGAAAAAGGTACCCTAACTCGGGTTACTCGCGGGCCGGCAGCTACGACACCCGCTTCTACTCGGGGCGAGATAACAGGGTCAATATCATCATACGGAGAGGAGAGAAGCGGCGAGCCGGTTAGGCTACTGGCCTCAGACGGGGCCGGTCTATCTAGCACTTCTACAGCCCGCCGCTTAGCCTGGGCTCGAGTGCCGTAGGCCGGACCCATAGATGATGCATCCGAATCACTGTCCCTGTCGGTTAACACCTCCGTCTCCGTGGACTGCCCTGTATTGGCAGGGCCTGGGTTTGCTGGTCCTCGCCGTCCCGTACCTGCTCCGGCGCGGACGCATTGGTTCAAGTGATACCAATGATCTCTCCCCACGACTTTCACAGCCGTGGCTGTTGCAGCGACCACAGTGAAGGGTCCTTCCCGACGCGCCCCGAGGGGGCTCTTCCTCTTGAACGTACGAATGTGTACTTTATCCCCGGGTGCCACTTGACGTACATCCTCCCGTACCTCGTACCCACCATGGATTGCCTTTCTAACCTGTGAATATAACTGTCTGTGGATTTGAGTGAGAATTTGCATATAATCCTGCATTTCGCCCTCCAATTGGGCCACAGACGGCCCTGTGTATGGACCTTGGGTGTACGCCATAGGCATTGGGCGCCCAGTGAGCATTTCATGAGGAGTCAAGTGCGTCATATGATTGGTCTGTGATCGTATCTTCATCAACGCCAGTGGTAAGGCTTGGACCCAGTTTAGGTGAGAGTCATCGCATATTTTTGCCAGTTTATTAGTTAGGGTACTGTACCCTGGATCCACCATACCCTGGGACTCAGGATGATATACACAACCTAGCTTATAATCCATCCCCAAGGCAGATGCAACATTCTTGAGGACGTTATTTACGAAATGGATGCCATTGTCCGAACTCAAAAAATCAGGGATACAGAATCGAGGTATGACCTCGCAACATAAAAATTTAGCTGCGGACCCCGCGTCCTCCTCATTAGTAGCAGTCGCCTCCACCCACCTGCTGAAGCGGTCCACTATCACCAGAAGGTAGCGTTTCCCTTCTACCTGGTGGTCCGCTCCCATGTCTACATGATTCATCATTATATGCCGAAACGGTCGCGTCGGCGGGGGAATATGTCCTAAGGGGGTGGTAAGGTTCTTTCGCACATTGTGGTTGATGCACACATCACATGCGTTCAGCACTTGGTCCACCTGAGAGGCCAGCTGAGGGGACCACCATTCCTGACGGATTTTCCGGATAATTTCGGCCTTATTGGTGTGATCCACGCCATGGGCTTCTTTGATTAAGCGTGGGAGGAGGCTGACTGGGGCTATACACAACCCTTCTACACTGCGCCATATCCCAGTACCCGCCTCTTTTTGCACACCCCGTTTTATCCAGGTCAATATCTCGTTTACTCCTGCGGAGTTTTGTATCCTCACTACACGGGCTCCATTGTTTTCCTGTGGATGCCGCAGCTGGCTGCTCTCCCTGTCCTGAGTTGGGGACATCATCTGTGCAGGCCCTGTGGCAGTCATTTCTCAATAATGGCCTGACTATACACACTTTCCCCCCCTTCAGTTTTCCTTTTCCTGGATCACACAATCTGGGAATATGTTGTTATATATTACAGGTCTAGTAGTTCTTATTTATACAGTGGGCAGTCTGCTAGTCTAAAATATTATACACAGCAGTTTTTGATATCAAATTAATTATAACACACACAGTCTCGCCGACTCACCGAAAGTATGTACTGGATTCAAAACATTCGAAGACCGCAAGGCATCTCACAATGCTCTGCGCTCTGCGCTCTGCAGAGCACTCATACACAGAATCCTTTTTTTTTTCTTTTTTTTTTTTCCCTTCCTCCCTACTTCCACACAGACGCGCAGATAAGAACAGACAGGAACACACACATACACCCCTTTCTATCAACAACGCCGGCAAGCTCACATACACACATTGTATTCCACACTATTACACTACTTCACCTATTTATTTTATTACATAAAATAAAGCACCTCCACACCAACTCCGTATGTATGAAGCTTACAGTCATATAAAGTAAACCCAACTCTCCCCGACACTAATTTTTGTTTTAAAGCTTATCCAACACACATATCTCTTTAGTTATGGAGCTCATGGTCAGAGCACTAATACAAAATTTTTCCCTGTCTCCAAAACTTACACGCTCTCACACCGCACTCATATTATAAGCACATATATTATAAGCACACACATTTGTTAGTACACATTCCATTCATACACCGGGCACGCTGTATTGCGCGACCTGGACCTGGGCCCAGGATTTATTCCCCTCTCTATCTCAGACCTGGAATCTTTCACCAGCGGTATTAGGGGTCCCCACCAATGCTCTAGTAGCTCTGGGGTTTGAGGCCTCCTTTTCCACCTGCCTCTATATCAGACCTGGAATCTTTCACCAGCGGTATTGCAGGACTTTCACTCACACAACACATATACAATTTCCTTACACAGTCTTATGAACCTTATACAATTACAAAATTACAATCTTCTACAATCTACACTTCTCTTACCTCTTCTCACTCACTCAAGTTTCTTTTGGAGACCAACTTAGTCTTTCTTCCCACCCCGGGGGCTTCCCAATCGTAACAACAGACCACTAAAACAGAGCTTTGAAATAACAGGCGTCTGCAATGCCTTCTTCCTACACGGCCTATCTGTTGCTTAGAGAGCGAAGTCCCACGGGAGAGATTCCAGACATATAGATCTTAGCCCAGTCCCATCTGGGGTGCCAAATGTTGGCTCAAATTTAGCCTATTACCCAAAAACACTTAAAATTCAACATAGAAGCCAATACTCACATCTACCTCTGAGCCCAGTTGGAGATAGAAAAAAAGACACCAGCCGTGAGTGAGAGGAAGCAAGGGTCCAGCTTTATTGGTTCAGTTCCACCACACGAGATCCACACCGATGAGAATTCTCAGAAGTGATCTGATACCCTGAGCTTAAGCTCCAGTATTTATACTGTACTTACACAGTAAATAACCCATATGTTTCAAGAAGACTATGATATCACTACCAATAGGGTTAAAAAAGAGCTCATCTACCTTACTCTTATGTTACTTAACACCACCGTTGTTTGTACATCCATGTTTGGATCCGAAATTACTTTTTCAACTTCAATTCGTTAACATGCCAGAGTGTCCTTTCAATCTCTTAGGCAGAGACCTCATGAGCAAATTACATTTAACCCTTGCTTTCTCTGGCTCTAAATTAGTGGTTTTTACGTCTCTGCTTTCTGAAACCGCAGTTTACCACCCAAAATCAGCTGTACAATGTGTTTCACTCTGTCTGTTTTCTTATTCTGAGTCACCAGATCCGAGGTTGAGTTGCCTGCCAGATTCTCTTTGGGTGGGTCACAAGGGCAAAGAGGGCATGTGCTCTGTATTCCATAGCAGGCTAAGTTGAAACATTCTAATCCTGTTTAAGTAAAACAATATTCACTCTCTGAATCTAAAGCCTGCAATATTGATGTTATTGTAAATTCGTTACTACATCAAGGCGTATTAAAACCCTGTGTAAGTCCTTACAATACACCTGTTAATCCTGTTCCAAAACCAGATGGAACCTGGATATTCACACAGGATTTACGTAGGATTAATGAGATTGTCATCTCTGTTTCACCTGTTGTACCTGATGTACACACTATCATAACCCTAATTCCATCTCACCATGCATGGTTTAGCTGGTGGACCTGTATTCTGCTTTTTTTAGTGTTTCCGTGGCAGAGGAGATGCAGCCGCTGTTGGCTTTCACGCACCGGGGATGCCAGCTGACATGGACTCATCTTCTACAAGGCTACATCGACTCACCAGCTGTGTTCTCACGAGTGGTCAGAGACTCATTACAAGACTTACAGGTAGCTGATGATTCCCATGTCCTGCAGTATGCAAACGATCTACTCATCACATCGGAAACAGAAGAGGGCTGCAGGACTGCAACCTGTCATCTCTTACAGCACTTGGCTGTGAAGGGTTTTAAGGTGTCCAGAACCAAACTACAGCTCTGTCAAACTGAAGTCAAGTATCTAGGCTTCCTTCTTTCCAAAGGACAATGACGGCTCTCTGATGATTGTATAACTGTGGTCAAAACATCTCAGCTACCTGCAACCAAACAGGCTGTCTTGGCTGCTCTTATGCTGCTCTTATGATGATAAGCAGCTTAGGGCCGTAGTGGAACATTCTGATTCACTATTGTCTCCTGTTACACATACACCAGAAACTGTAGCGGCCTTCAAACATCTCAAAACAGCATTGTGTTCTGCTCCCGCACTAGAACTGCCTGATTACAAAAAACATTTCTGTCTGTACACTCATGAACACTCAGGTGTGGCTTCTGGTGTTTTGGCACAAGAACACGGGGGTAGTTTACGCCCCTGTGCCTATCTCTCTAAAACATTCGACACCGTGGTTGCTGGACTCCCCGAGT